>NC_058133.1:21724100-21785346 GCF_016433145.1 Gracilinanus agilis | reverse complement strand
CACTTAGCTCCTTCCCCCCATACTTCTGAGCAGATTCAATACATACACAGACCCTTCTCTCTCTCATTCCCTATTTTAAGCACTTGCCTCAGGATCTATACATAATAGGTGGTTAATACCCCAACCTATCATTCACTCACCAAACACTTCTTTTTTTTAACTCTTACTTTCTATTCTAATAACAACTCTAAGACAGAAGGGCAAGGGCTACTAAGATGAGGTTAAGTGACTTGTCCAGGGTCACACAGCTAGAAAATGTCTGAGGTTAGATTTGAATCCAGATTCTCCCAACCTTAGAAGCTTAATAAGTCTTTGACACTAGCTGCCCCTCATCAAATACTTATTAAGTTCCTACTGTATGCCAAGTTCTGGGGATGCAGAGAAAAAGTAGAAGTTACTAACCTCGAGTACCTCTAACCATATTATGAATTTACAAAGAAATGAAATAAAGAAATAACGTATTAATTAATTAACAAAAGAGTGAATGAATAGGTATATCCCCAAATTACTTGTTATTTTCATGACTCAATGCATGAAAGTCAGCTTCATTACTCTTGAATAACCTCTCTCCCAGAATCAAGTTAATGTAAGAGGTTATAATTCAACCTATTTTTCAGGATGAACATGCATGATTACCCCAATAAAAAAGGTACTCCAATCTGAATAGAAAGAGAGTTTGTATGGGATTTGAATCTGGGTTTGAATCCTATTCCTGCCATTCTTTGGTTGTTTGATCCCAGACTTGTCTCTAATCTGTAAAAAGGGGAACAAGAATTTTTATGCAGCCTAAGGCTTCCAAGGGCAGTAGGAAGCAGAGTGCTTTGTGAACAACAGGCCATGGAAATGGGAGTGGCTGTTATTCATTGGTCATTAGTGTCATCCTTTATTAAAGAAGACATACACACACCTCAAAAGCCTCCAGAAATCTATGTTGCTTAATGAGCCTGGCCTTTCGTAAACTGGTTTTCCTCCTCTGCTTGGTTTCTCAAATAGTAGCAGCTCTATAATATGGGCTGTTATTCTAGCCTCTTTGAAAAATCGCATGACTTGCTATGGTTTTCAATCCCAGACTCAGCTACTTCTGAGCTGCCCCATCTCCAGAAAGACATTTTCCCTCTCTTACCCTCAGTTTCCACATTTATGAAATGGGAATCTTAACAATCCACTAATTCCTCTAGGGTTATTGGGAGCCAACACAAGAAAATATTGGTAAAGAGCTTTGTACCTGCAAAGCATCAGAAAGATAAGCCATGAGGGTTGTATACAGTTTCTTTGCTTATTTTTATTATTATCAAGTCAGTAGCATTTATTAAGCATCTACTGTATGACAAGTACTATGCTAAGGATTGAGAATAAAAAGAATGACAAGGAGACTCTGTACTCAAGCAAGTCATAATCGAACAGGGGAGACAACATGCAAAGAACAAAACTAGACCAAAGGGGTAAAGAGGAGATAATTATCAAGGGAAATTTCTAAAAGCTTTACTGAATTAATTTTATTTTATTTTGGGGGGTTATATTTTCTCTTTAGGAGAATAGGGCGGGCAGATCAACCCTCAACTCCTGCCCCAGTGGATTGCCAGCTCAGTGAGTGGTCAGCATGGACTGAATGCTTTCCTTGCCTGGGTAAAAAGGTAAGAATCCAGGTCAATAATATAGTCCATTGGATATAGTTTTGCCTTTATAGATTATAGAAGAATGACCAGTTAGAGTGAAGAGGATGTATGAACAGCAAGTACTACAGCTGGAATGAACATTAGAGCAGACTAGGAAAAGTAAAAGAAACTTATAAATATAGGAATTTAGAGATGAACAGAAAGTTAAAACACAATATGGGACATTGTTGCTAGAATGAATCTTAGAATATACATTATCAGGGGTGACAGGGGCCTTAAAACAGAGGATGTCAGAGTTGAGAGAAAGCTGAAAACAGGGGATGTCAGAACTGAGAGGAGCCTTAGAACAGGGCATATTGGAGCTCAAAAGAACCTTAGAGCATAAAGTATCATTGAAGAGACCTTAGAAAAATATCAACATTAGCCACATCTAGAATTTTTATAACAGTTTTGGCTTCCTCTAACATTTAAAAAAATCATCCTATTTGATAATCATCAAATAAACATATTTGATGATCATAAAATAAACATCAGCCCTGGGAGGTAGGACCCATTCTTATTCTAATTTAATAGATGAAGAACCTGAGGCAGACAGAGATTAAGTGACTTGCCAAGAGTCACAAAAATAATAAATATTTGGGAGAGGATTCGAACTGAAACCTTCCTAACTCTTGAAGAAGAACTTAGCACATAGAACGCTAGACTTAGAAGAGACCTTAGAATACAGGAGGTTAAAGAAGGAAGGTGTGGTAGATCAGAACATAGATTGTTAATATTCAAAAGTGGCATAGAATATGGAAGATTAGAGAACAGAACAAAAATGCAGCCCAGGTTGGTCCTGGGGTACGCTTGTACCAACTCTTACTCTCACAAGTGTTGAGTCACCAGAACTCCAGGATTCTAGGGATACCCCTTAGAGGTCATGTGATACTCAAAATCTCATAAGTATGTTTCTTCCAATGTTATTCATTGAAAATTAATTTAGAAATCCAGCCTTAAGATTGGGGTTGAAATCACAACCCCTGTTGTCCCATCTTCAGGGATGTTGAGAGCTGTCCGAGGTCACATAGCTAGGAACGTGGGTCTTAAATCTAAGCCATCTGGATCACAGCCCTATGTTCTTTCCATCATATACTTGGAAGTTCTTAAATTTGAGTGTAAATTGTTATAGTGAGCCTCCTCTAAATGACCTTAGTGGTCACTTCCAAAGCAAAAATTCTGTGATTCTGCCTGATGATTGAGACTCAGCAGAGGAAAAAAAATAAACAATGAACCAATAGAAGTGGATCTTAAGATTTTCTGGCTCAGAGAACTTGCCTTTGACAACTTTAAATGTCAGAAAAAGGCAGTAGGATTAGTTCTGACTTGGACAGGCATTTAGCTCTAAATGGCTCTTAGCATTTTGTTAAGGGTGCAAGTTACTTGACTGGTAGATGAAGTGAATGCTATAAATAGAATTTACCTAGATTTTAGCATAGCAGTTCATAAACTCTCATGTTAGTCAAGTGGAAAGGAGGAATAAATGGGGGTTGAATGATAGTATAATTAATTGCATTTTGAACTAATTGAATGGCTGGACTAAGGAAGGAGGTTTCATGTTCACTTGGAAGGAGATCTCTAGAGAAGTGTTCCAGGAATCTGTGCTTTGCTTTAGACTGGTTAACATTTTTATTGATAACTTGGATGAAGTCACAGAATGCATACACATCAAATTTGGCAGAAGACACAAAAATGGAAAGCAATGTTGATAGACTTAATGGCAAAGCCAAGATTAAAAAAGACGGTGACAGGCTGGAACATGGGGCTGAAACTAACACGATGAAATTTAATCAGTACAAATGTAAAATCTTATACTTGGGTACAAAAATCAACTTCACAAGTTGCCTTAGACAATATTTTAGTTGGGAAAAAAGAAATCTGAGTATTTCAATGTATTTCATGGTGAGTGAGGTCCAATGAACTTAATGCCAAGATGCATTAAGAGAGACATGGTGTCCACCACTAGGAAAGCAATGGTCCCACTTGCGTTGGCCCTGGTTATATTATATCTGTTATACTGTACTGAGTTCTGGGTGGCATATTTTAGGAATGATATTGATGAGCTTAAGAGCGTCCAGAGGAAGGCAGCCAGGATGGTGAAAGGGAATGGAGTCCAAAGGAACTAGAGGAGGATGGTATTTAGCCCAGAAAATAAAATAATTATGGAGATGAAATAGCTATTTTCAAATTTCTATATCAAGGATTATTACATAGAAGATGGATTGACTCCAGAGTGGCTGGTAGGATTAAGAGCAATCAATGAGTATTAATTATGTGCCTATTACATGCCAAATAATGTGCTCAACTGTAGAATATATGTATGTGCATATTATTATGCACACACATATATTAACTTCTCTTCAACTTCCACCCATTACACACCATATTAGAGGATATTCAGATTACAAAAGTGGAGAAAGAAAGGTCCACACAGGTCCACCCCCTTAATTTTATAAGTAAGGAAACTGAATCTTTAGGAAGCCAAGTGACTTCTCCAATGTCCCCCAGCTAGTAAATGACAAAGTCAATATTTAAACTAGGTCCATTAATTCCAAAGCCATGTCCTACAACTTTAAAGGACATAGAGAATATCTGAGGTTTCCTTTATAAAAATAACTTTGTTAAAAATTCTCATTTTTCTCTGACTTTTTAAACTACTTTTTCTCAATTGTTGCCTTTGGAGATAACTCAGATGAAGGGCTTACAATTTGGATCATAATTGAATCATTTTTTCCTGGAGCTAATAAGACTGACCTTTCTTTAAAGTGACATTTTTTTTTGTATTTATTAAGCTCTGGTCATTATTTCAGTGGAATACTGCCAGTGTCCTTTTGCACAGTAATGTTCTTCCCCTTATACTACTCTCTACTAGAGATAAGCATATTGGCAGAAGAAACTGGTGGTTTGAAGAAGAAATTAGATCTCAGAATTAAAGAACCTCAGGAGGAAGGAATTCCAGAGACCTTCTTGTCCAAATACCTGACCAAGAATCCTTCCTACAACTTTCCTTACCAATGGACCAATGATCAGTCAGCCTCTGCTTGAAGACGTCCAGTGAAGGAAATTTCACTGTCTTTTCTGGTTGTCCATTTTATCTTTCAGTAGTTTTAATTGTAAGGAAGTTTTTCTTGGCATCAAGTCCTAATTTGTTTAAATACAATTTCCAAACTATGCTCCTTGTTCTGTTTCTAGGATCAGAGAAAATAAATCTTTCCTTTCCCATATGACAGCCTTGACAAAAACAGCTGCCTTGCCCCATTTCTCCATCCCCAAAAGCATTTATAGTCACTTGAATCATTCTCATTTGTTATGATCTTGAGTTAGACCACTGGGCTAAAGTTGGTGAGATTTCATTGAATAACAATAAATGTAAAGACTTACATACAAAATCTAAAAAATCAATGTCATAAGTAGAATATGGAAGAGATAAGGCTATGCAGCAATTCATTTGGAAAAAGATCTGGGATTTTAGCGAACTACACCTTCCATGTGAGAGAGTAGTATGACAAGGTAGCCAAAAAAAGCTATGTTGATTGTAGGCTGCATTGAGAGGAATATAATCCAGGATTGGGGAGGTCCCTAGGTACTTGGCACTGGCTGGACCATATCTGGAGTGTTGCATTTAATTCTAGGTGCCATATATATTTAAAAATACATTATATTAATGTCTTTTGTCTTCATATTGTCTAAATTTCACTCCTCAGCCACCTTATAATAAGTTTTAAAAGGAAAAGAGAAAGAGGAAGAAAAGAAAAAATAGTAAAATTGATTGATATTTTAAGAGTGTCTAGAATGGAGGAAGGGAAGGGGACAGGAAGAGAAAAGTAATAAACATTTATTAAAAATCCACCTGAGCAATACTATATGCCAGATACTGTGCTAAGATATATATATATATATATATATATACTCCTTACAACACCCTTGGAGATAAATCTGATTATCATTCCCATTTTACAGCTGAGAAACTAGAGTTGATAAAGGGACTTTCCTATAGTCATACAGCTAATGGATTTCTGAGTCTAGATTTGAAATCAATTCTTCCAGACCTCACAGTTAGCACTCTATCCACTGAACAGAGGTCCATAAACTTGAATGGGAAAAAATACATATTTTTGCTAACATAACTGAAATTCATCATACTCTTCCATAATGAATGGAGGAAGCAAACATGATTTTTAGGAAGGATACATGGGCTTCACTAAATTAGCAAGACCCCCCAAAAGTAAAGAACCTCTAATTTAGAAGAAACTGATCAGAACAGTGGAAGGTCTGGTCAGTTAGAGAAACTAGGAATTTTTAGACCAAAGAAAACTTGAAAAGTAACTTCTTCCCCCTCCCCCAAACCTTATCCAACAGCAGATCATCCTCCTCAGTTGCAATCAGAGAAGGAAAAAGACCCATGGGATGTACTCTCAGATCTGACCCCTCATTCAATAAAAGCTTTCAGCAGAGGAATGTCTATGCATGTGCCAAAATGGAGGGTAGGGTCCTCCATTAAACATGTTTCGGATCAGAGTATAGTATGACATACCAGAATGCGAGTTAGAAAATACTGATTCAATCAACTCAGCCAACAGGCATTGATTTAGCACCTACTATGTGCCAGCTACTATGAACATATTAAGAGTCTATTCTAGAGTACATATTAAATTCATGTAATAAATGTTTTTTGAATGAATGGATGAATGGTATAAATAGAGGTATTTCATGACCTTCTATCACATAGAATAAACAATTAATATTTTCTGTGATGTGTTCAGGTATGTAGTGTAACATCTTTTTCTATTCTTCTCACCCAGCTGGAGAAAGGAATCAGAGGCAGAAGGAATTATTCTAGACTTTTGCCCTGTAGGAAATACACTCCATCAGGTGCTATATCCTCTCGTCCCTGACCCCCTAGCTCCCCAGGAAATAGTCTGTGTACCCTTCCATTGATTTGGCAATGGGATCTTTCCAGGCCATTGCTCAGCCTTGGAGGGAGAGAGGCTGATAACCCAGCCCCAATATAGGGATCAGGCCTTTATTTATCACAACAGGGACAGGGAGTGGGCGGGTAATTAAAATCTGCCCACAATCCCAAATTGGCCATTAGTTACAACCTCCTACGACATAGGTTATAAACCTTTTTATCACGGCTGCTTAACTGGGAGGCAAATGGATGACTTTGAACTTCACCTCCTTTCCAGTCCTCTGTTTACTTGGCTAATGAGCAGCAAAGGAACCAAAAAGCAGAGAAGAGGAGAGAGAAGGAAGGAAAAGTCTGGGCAATTGCACCATTTGCTCACTCAGTTCCCAGCCTTAGAATCACCCTGGCACAGAGGGTTTCTGAAAATGTAGCTAGAAAGGATTAAGTGGCCAGATGGTCTAATGGGTGGGAGAGAACATGTGACCCACCTCTCTCTGCTGGACGCTCTTTCCTCACCTGGGAGCGCCTTGCATTGAAGAAACTACAAGTTCAGAAAAAATACAAATATAGTTAGAAAAATATAAATGCTCAAATGGATCTATGTTCTAGCCAAGGGGTACAAGCGTGTTGTAAAATTAGGATTCAAATCCAGTCTCGGACACTTGTTAGCTCTGTGACCCTGGGTAAGTCACTTAATATCTGTCTGCCTCAATTTTCTCATCTACAAAATGGGGATAATAATCTCAGGGCTGTTGTGAGGATAAAAGGAGATAACATGTATTAAATGCACTGAAAATCCTAATGTGCTGTTGCTACCTATTATTCTACCATCATTAATGCATAACATACCATGGATGGATTTCACTTTGTATCCTGGAACGGAAGTCCTTATTAATGAGATCAGAGATCTAGCTGAGTATCTGAATATGTATTAGTACAAATACTGTTTATACTTGTATCTGTCTATGAGTTATTATTGCATTGTAATTTCTGATAACAAAGAACTTTTCATTCATTACCAAAAAGCCAGTGAGGCCAGTAGTCCAAGACATGTTATCCCATTTTAGAGAGCAAGAAAGAGATTGTCAGGGGACTTATCCAAGATCCCAAAGCTAGGGAATGAGAGTGCTAAGATTAGAAGCTAGGCTTTTGGACTTAAGGAACCAATGCTCTGTTTCTTAGATCTCTTAGACATTTACTGGTTAGACCTTAACTTCTTGGGTGATTATATTGTCACTTTGGAATGCAATTCAACCCTTCAAATATTTTCTGAGCACCTCACTCCCTGCAAAGGACTAAGCTAGGCACTGGGAATGGGGATACAAAAGTCAACTCCATCCTTCCCACTGGAGCCTCAAGGAGCTCAAGTGCCACATGAGAACTGTTTTCTAGGGACACCTGGTTCAATGACTCCCTCAACCAAGGCAGGTAATGACAGCCTTGTAGGGTAGGAATCAATGTGGTACAATGGGAAGAACATTGGTTCTTTCTGGAGTTAGAAGACATGGGTTCAAATCTGCCCTCTGATAATCATCATTCATATGACATTGAATTAAGGCAATTATCCTCCCCTGACCTCAGTTTCCTTCTCTGTGAGAACAGATTATGCTCCAGGTCTTATCCAGCACCTGACCTTTATCCTATATAAGTACCAGATATTTTGAGAGAAGAGAGGTGATTTGCTATCTTATATAGCTAATAAGTATCAAAAGCAGCATTTAAGGCCAATTCTTTCTCCGCTCCTGACCAGTATTCCATTCATTGTCGCATGTAGCCTTTTTACTAAAATGATAGGAATAGAAATGAAATTGTAAGTATTCTACTTGTTTTCTTCTTATGCCTTTTATGAGTTTTACTTCTTTAGTTCCTCCAACAATGTCTAATCGTCCCTCCTCCCCAACTAGACTCCAGGCTCCCTGAGGGCAGGTCCAAGTCTTATTCACTTTGGTATCACCTGGAGATCCTAGCACAAGACCTTGCATTGAGATACTAGTTGATTCATTCCTTTTGTATGATGAAAAGATGCAGAGAAATTCCTGGTTAAAAAATCTGGTTTAGCATCGATACAGAAATCTCCTACAACCATCCAAGTTTGGGGGAAACCTATGCCTTGGCGACCTTTGGGATGAAGTAGCCTGCACCAGCCCTGAGGCCTGTACAACACAAATCCAGTGTGGCTATGATTTCCAGTGTAAGGAATCAGGTGAGTAGGACACAAAGAGGGGTGAGCAGGTACAGCGCAGCCTTTGTACATTTATATTTGTATTTGTTGTTCTTCAGACATTTTTCAGTCATGTCCACTCTTTGGGACCCAATTTGAGATTTTTATGGCAAAGATACAGTAGCAGTCTGTCATTTTCTTTTCCAACTCATTTTACACATGAGGAAACTGAGGCTAGCAGGGTTAAGTGAGTTGCCCAGGGTCACACAGCTAGTAAGTGTCAGAGGCCAGATTTGAATTCAAGATTTTCTAACTTTAGTCCCAACAGTCTATCTATTATGCCACCTCACTGTCCATATATGTACATATAAACAAACACACAGATATATGTACATACATGTGTATATATGTGTGTATATATCTATAAATATATTTTATATGTTTAATGTATATATGGAGAGTGACAAAGAATAGATAAAGAGAGCATTTCTTAAGTATTTACCATTTGCTAGGGACCAGGCTAAGCTCTGGGGATACAAAAACTTCAAGCTTCAATGTGTATCTTTGCAACCTTTCCTTCCACTATCCTCTTGTTCCTGGCTCTGCTGTCTGGATCAAATGAGACGAAGACTAACACTATATCTTCCTCAGGACAGCTCTTGGATGACTTGAATACACATCTTATTTCTCCCCCTCACTTCCAAATTCTTCTTCTATTCTCCTAAGTATCTCCATTTCCTTCATCCAGGCTTGGCCATGGACTCAACACCCTTCATCATCCTGCTTTCCTCTACTAGATGTTTTCTAGCTTATCTCTGCCTTTCTTGAAATGGGGTGCCCAGGATTGGCCAAAGTACTCAAAATGAGGTCTGAAGAGAGCAGAGTCTATTACCAACTATTTTTTGAAGGCCACCATCTTCAGTCTTGAAATGGTTGTGAATCTATCCTATCTTTTTCCACTTTTCTCATAAGCTTCTTCAAGAGAAGGCTGAATCAGAAATCTGGGAGTCTTCTTTGGTTGATATAAGGAAAAAACGACCTAACTATCAAAGCCTTCTAAAAATTTCTCTTCTGTTTTTTTATTCCAGGTGCCTTGAGCATATGAGAAATTTAATAAATTCTTGTTTGTCTGAATGAGTGAATGAATGAATGAAAACCAGAGTAGGTTGCCTTGGGAGGCAATGGTTTCTCTCTTACTAGATGGTCATATATTAAAAAGGTTGCAGAGAATATTCTTGGCCACTTCTGAGTTGGACTAGATGGCCCCTGCAGATCCTTTTATTTCTAAGGTCCTACAATTGTGATCTTTCCAATAAGCTGTGGTCTCTCTTCCTGACTTTATAGTACTCAGTCTGGGTCTCCCTAATCTGCCTGTCTCATTCTAATTCTTGTAATTGACAGATGGGGTCTAAATCTCCCTTCATCACTCTATGTCTACTATGGCACTTTCCTCCATTATCACCATATATGTTGACCAGCTCTTCATCTTCCACCTGATTCCTGATTATTGTTTTTTAAGTTCATTTTCCTTCCTTGGCTCAGAATGATACTAAACAAAACCACTCACACAAGAGCCTGTCTTGTGCTGTCTACACACCCCCTTCTTTCCTTCCATAGTCAAAAGATAGGCCATCGAGGAAGCATTTGGTGCTTTGTCACAAAGAGGGACATCATCTGATAACTCTTTTTTTACCCCTTAGGTCGTTGCATCAAACGGCGCTTTCTATGCAACGGAGATCAAGACTGTAATGATGGATCTGATGAAGAGGATTGTGAAGATTCTGGAATCCTTAAAAATGATTGCCTGGAATTCAACCCCATCCCTGGGTCAGAAATGGCAGCCCAGGGGTGAGTAATGATTGCCAAGGAACTTTGACTTATTAGACTGTTGTGGAGTATGCTTTTTGCCCTGGGCCTTTCAGTTATGGGGGTCCTTCCCACTCGTGCTCCATAGAGAGGCCGGTCAATGGGACCAGATGAATGTTACAGATGAGGAAACAGGGAGAGATTATGTGTGCTTCCAATGGAGTGGCTTAGGACTGGAGAAGTGGACTAAAGAACAGCCTGTGGTTCTGGGAATAGGAGCCATCCCTAAATACTATCATGTGTCATAATAGTAATAATAATAATAATAATAATAATAACTTACATTGTGATCTAAGGTTATAACCTTCATGCTTTAGACATATTATCTTTTTAACTTTCACCCAGCACCAGGTATGAGAGAAAACAATAAAATGGGGAAAAATCAGACAAGTTTGGAGGGTAAATTATAGCATTTGGAACTAGATGGAACTTTAGAGATCATAAAGCACCAACCTGTAATGGGTAAGGATGGCTTAGAAGAGAGAGCATTGGACTTGGAGAAAAAGAGCTCTGGATTCAAATTTTGCTTCAGACCTTTCCATGCTATATGTCAGCATGTCAAGAACTGACTCAGTATGTCAGTTAACAATAAAAATAATAGTAACTAATGTTATGATAGCACATTTAGCCTTGGAATGAACTTTACAGACATGTAAATATAGTTGTAGTTCAAATATACTTAGCACTTTAAGGTACACAAAACACTTTAATCAGGCTATCTCATTTGAATTTTGTAGCAACCCCAAGACCAGGGTGCTATTATTATCTCCATTTTACAAATGAAGAAACTGAGGGTGAAAGGAAAAAGTGAATTGTGTAGGGTCACACAGCTAGTAAGAGTATAAAATGAAATTTGAACTCAGACTTTCCTTTCTAACATGGAATCCAGCACTCTATACATATGCCACCAAATTGCCTCCTACTTGCCAACCACCCATTTCCTCATCTATGGTTCTAATAATAATGCTGACCTCACAGGAAAGTTGTGGGGATTGAATAAGAGAATGTTTGCAAAGGGTTTTCCATATATGAAATTGCTGTTAATGACAACCCTGACATTTTTTTTTTAAACCCTCACCTTCCGTCCTGGAGTCAATACTGTGTATTGGCTCCAAGGCAGAAGAATGGCAAGGGTAGGCAATGGGGGTCAAGTGACTTGCCCAGGGTCACATGGCTGGGAAGTGTCTGAGGCCGGGTTTGAACCTAGGACCTCCCGTCTCTAGGTCTGGCTCTCAATCCACTGAGCTACCCAGCTGTCCCCGCAACCCTGACATTTTATGTTCTAAGTTCCCTTCTAACTCTAACAGTCTATGCTCTAGAGTTCCTCTCAGGTTCATAGAGTCTATGAGAATGGACCTTTGTCTAGGATGCCAACATCATTTTGTTCGTGAAAACAAATCAGGGGGAAGCTGGGTAGCTCAGTGGATGGAGAGTCCGGCCTAGAGACGGGAGGTCCCAGGTTCAAATCTGGCCTCAGACACTTCCCAGCTGTGTGACCCTGGGCAAGTCCCTTGACCCCCATTGCCTACCCTTACCAATCTTCCACCTATAAGTCAATACATAGAAGTAAAGGGTTTAAAATTAAAAAACAAAACAAAACAAAACAAAAAAACAAATCAGAAACATTAGATCATCGTTGTTGAAATACTAGAAGATGCCTTTTCCTTGTAGGTATAACATTCTGACAGAAGAAGAAAAGATGTATGTGTATGACCCTGTGTTCTTTGGGGGCTTGTGTGAGCGGGTCTATAATGGAGACTGGAAGTCCCTCAGATATGATGCTGTCTGTGAGAATCTTGATTATGATGAGAAGTATTTCCGTAGACCATACAACTTCATCAAGTACCAATTTGAGGTAAGGCAAGTTTGGTGGGAGTAATGATAAGGATGTTGATGATAACAGTTATTATTGTTGTTGTTGTTGTTTCCAATATTAGAAGGAAAGCAGAAAATTGGGGGGGGGGGCAGATTTTTATAGCCAGTCTCTTGGAAAGCAGTTTCATGTCCAAGATTATATAGAGAATGTTCTAAAATTAAAAAAAGATAAAAGCCATCCCCCAATTGATAAATAGGCAAAAGATCTGAATACTTTTTGGATGAAGAAATCAAAGCCATGTATGAATAAATGCTCTAAATCAGTGCTGATTAGCAAAATGCAAACCAAACAATTCTGAGATATCTCATATCAATCAGATTGGCTAACATGGCAAAAGGGCAAAATGACAAACGTTGGAGGGGATTTGGAAAAATGGAGACACTAATACATTGTTGGTGGAACTGTGAACTGATGTAACCAGTTTGGGGAGAAATTTGGAATTTTACCCAGAGAGCTATAAAACTATGCAAACCCTAAGACCCAGTATCACTATTACTGGGTCTATTTCTCAAGGAGCTAGGGGAAAAGGAAAATATCCTAAATGTTCCAAAATATTTATAGCAGCTCTCTTTGTGGTGGCAAAGAATTAGAAATTGAAGGGATGCCTAGAAATTGGGGAATGGCTAAACACATTGTGGTATATGATTGTGATAGAATACTTCTGTGCCATAAGAAATGATGAGCAGGCTAATTAAAAAACAAAACAAAACTTGGAAAAAACTACATGAAATAATGAACAGTAAACTAAGTAGAATCAGAAGAACACTATATAAAGCTAAAGTTTTAATACTTGAAGAATAACTTATGTAAATATTCAACTCCAAAGAATGAACTGAGAAAGTGGAAACATGAAAGATATAATCTCTTAGCAAAATGCAAACCAAAACAATTCTGAGATATCATCTCACACCCATCAGATTGGCTAAAGTGACAAAAGGGAAAAATGACAAATGTTGAAGGGAATTTGGAAAAATTGAGACACTAATACACTGTTGGTGGAACTGTGAACTGATCTAACCAGAAAAACTGGAAACATGAAAGATATAATTTCTCTCTATGTATCTGTTTGCTTGATGATGTCTTTTATGATGCAGAGAGTGGAGAAGGGGATGAGATATTTGTAAATAAATTCTATTAATAAAGAAAAAATATTTTTGTTACTACATAAGTGTGAGAGTTGCAAGGAAACAAATTTAGACTTGACATTAGAAAAAAATCCTTTCAATTGAAACCACACAAAAGTTGAATTGGCTTACTTTTCTGCCAGTAAGCGTGGGTTAAGCCCCTTCTTCTTTAGGCCAGGCTCTGGGCTAGATGACAGAAATATAAAGACAGAAGAGAAACAGATCTTGCCCTCAAGAAGCTTGCATTCTAATAGGTTAGGTGGCATGCTTATATATAGATAAGGAAGAAACATACATATAAATAGGTATTTATAGTCTTCATGAAGTCACCAGTTCCTCAACAATAAAGGTCTTTGAACAAAAGCCAATTATTACATTTTTACAATGAGTAAATAAATCATTGGGATAGGCACTGGAGATTAAAGAAACAAAAAGGCAAAAAGTAATCTCTGCTCTCAAATTCAGCTTTCTAAAACAGGGAAAGAACCTGCATAGGGGATTGGAGGCCAGGGAAAAGGCTATGCTATGCCTCCTCTCATACTTCTCTGTGTAAATGTTTCCCCCTCTTAGAAGTCACTGGAGGGTAGGAATTGTTTCATTTTTGCCTCTATATCCTTAGTGCCCAGGCCCTTAGTGGCTGACAGCGATAGTCCTGGAAGTGTCTACCAGGCAGGTGCTTAATCCATGAGTTGAAAATTGAATTGAATGACATCAAGTAGGGGGATCTGAGTGTTGGTTGGCACTGTGTGTCTCCTTTTCCCTTTCAGACACAGGCCCAATCTGACTTCCACTCACAATTTTATAGTCATGTTGAAGAGCTAACCACAGCCCTCCATAAGGAAAAATTCAAAAGTACAAGAGTCTCCATTGGAATCCCCATCTACTCTGTAATCCTGGGTATAGGCGTCTCCTTAGCCTCTGGAAAGGGCTCGCTGAAGAATCTGACCGAGTACACAGAGAAGGTGGGTATTCAGACCCTCAGATTATTGTCTCCTCACCACCAACCTTCTTTCTGGAACTTGCATTCATGTATTACCTTAATTGCATAAAAAAAACCACAGTAGTGATTGTCCCTTAATTTCCTCATGTAATTGGAAATGTCTGATCAGCCGTAATCCTGTTTGTTTTTCTTATTACACTTCTGTGCTCAAAATCATCATGATGGGAATAATTGAGTTACAAGATTAAGCCTCATGCCATCTCCCCTCCCTAGTAACCAGTCCTTTCCTAGTTCACTGCTATATGAAGCCAACTAATGAATGCTTGGAATGACAAGACAGCCATTAGAAAGAGCACCTCACCATGAGTCAAGAGAGTTGAGTTTGAGTCCTACCTCTGACCCTTATTACCTATGTGATCTTGGAATAATCCCTTCCCTTCTCTGGGTCTATAAATTAAGAGTGGACCAGATGATCTCCAGTCCCTCCCTGATCTAAATCCTGTTATCCTAGAATAAGAACAATTGTTATTCTTCTGTATTATCTGGAGAGCAGAAATTGTTTTATTTTTGCCACTGTATCCCCAGCCCTTAGTCCTTGCCTAGAATATAGCAGAACAAAATGAATAGGCATTTATTAAATGCTTACTCTGCCAGTCACTATGCTTGGTGCTGGGGATGCAAAGTAAAAATGAAATTGCCCTTGCCCTCATGGATCTTCCATTCTATTAGGGAAGATAGTATGAATATATATATATATATATATATTTGCTGTAGAGGAAAACTCACCTTAATTTCCCCTCCATTTTTATCAATTCTCTTCTATTTTGTCCTATTTTTATTCTCTCCTCTCCCCAAGTATGGCATGGCATGAAAAAAAATCATAGTATGAGTAGGAAGTCAAGAGTTCTAGATTCTATAGCAAATAATAACTCTGATTTTTACAGTAGCACAACTAAGCTTGTGAACTGCTTTTCATAATGTGATGGTTAAAAATTACAAAACCTGGGTTCTAGGCAAGGAAATGAATTCATTTATCAGGCTAGCAATGACCATATATTAGTCAGTCCATGGTCTCTCTTGGTGATAAGAGACAAAGATATTCAGCGTCTTGAGTTATTAAATACAATTTCAGAAGCTCATTATTCATTCCTCCCCTAGAAATCTCTAACTGGTGAATATCTAATGAGGTAGAAGACTACTTGTTTCCAATCCTTCCCTGATTCTTTCATAGTGGTAGTGGGGTGTCATACCTGGTCATAAGATTCTAATTGTCCTTGGTGATCTAGATGCGAAGATCAAATTGATTAAGTTTTTAGCTCCATAGCTCATTGCAATGGGAGACCCAAGGACGTTGCTGCCCACAGACATACTTGGCTTAAGTCAGATCTTGTTTACCAAACAAGATGGAGTACACAACCTTTATGTCAATTTTGAAGAGGTTCATGGGCAGTGAATAAAAGAGAACATGAGGACAAAGGAATGAGGAAAGAACCTTGAAGCATAGACTAAACCAATCAAAAAATTATACAGAGCATTACTTAGAATTAGAAATAATACAATATTAGAAGCAAATACTCTCATTAATTATCTAATTGGAGACTCATCATAATTCTGTGAGGTAGATGCTACTACTCCTATATTACTCCTATTTTCCAGTTGTGGAACCTGGGGCTTAGAGAGGTTAAGTGTTTTTATTCTTGATCATGCAGCTAGTCAGATACAGGAAGAACCCAGGTCTACCTGATGACAAATGTACCACTAAACCAACAACACCCCATGGTCCCATGCAAACTAGCAATGTGGGCCTTGGACAGATCATTTGTCTTTTCTGGACTTCTATTTCTTCATCTGTAAAGTGAGGTGATTGGAAGAGATGCCCTATAAGAGTCCTTCTAACAATGGTTCTAGGTTCTAATATCCCTTTTGGAACTATCCTTAAATGTTCTAATAGAGAAAAGGAGTTTCCCTTAGCAGTTGACTCAAACTATCCCTAATCATTCATGAGCAAGAATCCCTCTCTGTGACATCCCCAACAAGTGGCCATCCAGTCTATGCTTAAAGATCTGCAGTGAAGGGGACCTCACTCCTAACAAGTCAGCCCATTCCATGGTTGGACAACTCTCAGTATTGAGACTGCAACTCCCCAAATCAAACCTACATCTGTCTTTCCCTACTTTGTGCCAATAATTCTGCCCTCTGAAGTCTAAGCAGAATCATTTTGACATTTTTCCATATGATAATTCTTAGGTGCTTCAGCCATGTTGTCCACCTCAATTCTCTTCTCAAGTTTATACATCTCTAATTCCTCCAAGCCATCTTCAGCCCAATCATCATTCTCATTTATATAGTAGGAGTAAATGAAATAATTCATGTATGAATGATTTTAAAGTCTTAAAGCACCCTATAAGTGTCAGGTATGTTTCTCCAATTAGTACATAACACATATGTATCATATGTATATGTGGGCATAGATGAATATGCTTTTATGTAGATATCTCTATGTAATAATATACACATGCATACTTATCATAGCCACAGGTTGGCATAATGGGTAGAGTACTGTCCTCTTAGTCAGGAAGGTCTATATTAAAGTCCTGCCTCTCATACATAGTGATTGTGTGACCCTAGGTAAGTCAGATCAAAACCTCTTTTTTGCCTCTAATTCACAAACTTGCAGAACAGGTGCCAATCTTTATTGCTAGAAGAAATTTCTAGAATCAAAATTCCCTACATCAAGAAATCAGAGTTCTGGTTAAAAATGGCATGGAGTCAGGGTCAAGTTAGAAATAAGGGCTTTCTATTGTTGAAGGACTCATGTTGACCCAGTGAAGTGACCTAAAGAGTGTCAGTACCCTGCATAGTGACCAAGATTATTGGAGCCAGAAAGGACCTTTGGAAACTTTCAATCTAAATCCCTTATGGAAAAGAGGGAAATAAGATGAGGGAAAGCCTGGATCATACTTATTTGAATAGGAAGTTCATCTTGGCAAGTCATGGGGAAAAATAAGCTGAAGTCACCATATCAAGTGAGCTCTGAAAACTTTAGAAGGCAGATATGACTTTGTGGCTAAAGTGGAAAAGTTGGGGATGAGGAAAAAGAAGCCTTGCAAAGGGTGGGTGAACTACTTGAAAGCTTAAAGTCACCTAGAAACTTTTCTAGGGTGATTCAGGAGGGAAGATAAAAAGTGGAGCTCTTAGAGCACTTCTGAGTGAGTTAAGACTTTAAATATATATAATTTTGCCAGTCCAGGTATTCCCTGCACTTTCATAAGTGACAAACATGGGGGAAGCTGGGTAGCTCAATGAGAACCAGGCCTAGAAATGGGAGGTCCTATCTTCAAATCTGGCCTCAGACACTTCCCAGCTGTGTGACTCTTGACAAGTCACTTAACCCCTTTTGCCTAGCCCTTACCACTCTTCTGCCTTAGAACTAGTACGGGTTTAAAAAATAATAAAAAATAAGTGACAAACACCCCAGAATCCTCTAGATGGATTTTAAGAATCTACAATCCTTGTAGTTAAGCCTTTCTGAGTTTCCTTGGTTGGTCATAACATCAGAGATAGAGAGCTTGAAAGGATTCCCCCAGATCCATGTTGGCAAACCTATGGTATGCATGCTGGAAGGGACTGTGCCCTTCCCCATCTCCACCATTCCTGAGGGCATTTTTCACATCACCCACCCCTCTGCCCAGCCAATGCGAGCATGTCCTCCCCACCCCATTGTGTTATTTAGAATTTCTGGGGCTCTATTTAGAAGTATTAAGCTTCAAGATATGTAGATATATGACAAACTTCCTGTGGACATGTGGGGGACTTTGAGACTACATTTTCCATGATCCAATGGGTTTCTGGTTTTGGACATGACCATTTTGAAACCTCTGCCATCACTGAACTATTTGTTTATTGGCAGGAATATGGCTTCATCCGAGCCTACACAAGAGCCCAGACTGCTCAGTTCAGGATGAGGAGAGACAACATTGTCCTGGCTGAGGACATACTACAAGCAATCACTGAGCTCCCTGACCAGTATGATTACGGCATGTATGCCAAGTTTATTAATGACTTCGGCACTCACTACATCACCTCTGGAGCCATGGGAGGCATCTTTGAATATATTCTAGTTGTCAACAAGGAAGTCATGAAAACAAAACGTGAGTAGTCTGGAGCACAAGGTATGGTGACTGGAGCATACGACCACCATATGCAAATAGAGTAGTAGGTTTTCAGAGTTTATTTTTTAAAACCTTTTCATGGGAAACATTTCAAACTGAAAATCCAACATTAATGCTGATATCAGACCCCTGCTGAAGCTAAGAGTGGAGTTCATGCTTTCTTGATCAAGGTTTTAATTCCTTCTTTATTTTGGACAGATACAATAGCTACATCTGTCCCATTCTCTCCAGCCACAAAATGACCCTAGTTCAGATCATCATCACCTCTCTATTGAAGAGCCCCTTTACTGATCTCCTTGTTCCTGGTTTCTCTCCTCTGATCCATCCTTTATACAGCTGACAAAATGGTTCTCTCTAACGAATAGGCTTGAACATGACATGTTCAAAAATCTTCAGGAGCTCCTTCCAACCTCCAGGATGAATAATAAATTACCCATCATAACATTTAAAACCAAGTAAATTAGGTTCCAGTCTCCCTTTCCAGGTATGTCTCATAACTTAGGTGGTCATCAGATAGAGCACTGGACTGGGATTCAAGAAGACCTGAGTTCAAATTTGACCTCAGATAGAAGCGATGTGACTCTGGGCAAGTTACTCAATTCCCCTCAGTTTTCTCATCTGCAAAATGGAGATAGCATTTAACTCCCAAAATTTTTGGGAGATGCAAAAAGATAATACAAGGTATTCCAAAAGCCGGTGCAATTTTTAAATTTTACTAGTACTTGGAAAGCACTGGGCAAACCTTAAAATGTTATAAAATGTTATTTTTGATGATTGTTACTAATGCCCTTCATTCACTCTCTGTCCTGGCCAAACCAACCCACTCACTCCTTCCACTTCTCATGTCTTTACTTGGGCTCTTTTCCAGTATTGGAAAGCATTTCCTCCTTACCCCAAACTCTTGGCTTCTCTTAGTCCTTTCAAGGCTCAACACAGGTGCCACCTCTTATGACAAGCTGTTCCCCATGCTCCTAGGACACAGGGTTTTCTTCCACCTCAAATTATTGCCTTAGCTTTCCCCCTCTGTTTTAAATCCTGAACATAACCTTATCTCAATAAGCAAAGGGACTCTTTCATTTATGTCTTTCTCTCCCCAGTCCCTAGCATGGTGTCTGGCACATGTTTAATATGTATTTGTTGAATGAATGAGTCCTCCCCCATTCACTATTTGTTTACTTATTAACTCACTCCCAATTAATTCTCATCATCCCTGTTTGCTAGGGCTTGTCCTCAGCATCAAAAGTCTTTTGTCTCCCCATTAGAATGCAAACTCCTTGTGAGGAGGGATTATTTGATTAATATACTTGTATCTACAGTGATTACTGTTGTACCTAGCACAGAGGGGATGGGAAATGGTTTTGTGATTTAACTGGCAGAGGGAACTCCTGGGAGAGTAAACTCCCTCTATCAAGGCAAGACAGCACCTCCTCTTCAACTAAGTCTTAGGCAGTTGCTTAGATTACTGGGAAGTTAAACAACTTAACCAGAGACCACACAGCCAGAATGTGTCCCGAGCAAGAGAAACCCATCTCTCTGGCTTTGGGGTTGGTTCTCTAGGTTCTCTCTCTCTCTCTCTCTCTCTCTCTCTCTCTCTCTCTCCCCACATACATATGTATATATATGTATATACATATATAATTAAATGAGTATAACATTATCACATAAGTATATATAACATGCATGTCATAAAAACATATAATTATATTTTATACAACCATATTATTTTACTATTAATTAATTTATTAATCAAACACACACACACACACATATATACACATACACATAGATAAACACACATCAATATATAGGAATATATAGACATATTTATCTGAACATTGCTTGTTTACAGTAGAGACTTGGTAGAATGAAATGGAATTTTTGGCTTTTGTTTTCATTCATTTGAATTCCTTGTATTAATTTCCGGTTTCTCCCTCACAGGTATAAAAATTAAATTTAATTAATACTCTGGTTCTTAGTTTCCATAAAGTTTATTAATATTTACTTGACTGAAAGAGTCCAGATAGACATGGAGCTATTTAAGGCTATTCTAATTTTGACAGGTATCTCTCCACCTCATGGCTCTCTATCTCAGTCACTGTCCTTTCACTGCCGAATCCAAGGGAAAAGCCAGAGCACACTTCCTGGTCTTCATCTTTTATTCACTCTCTTTCCCCTTGGATCTGTAACCTGAACCTTTCCAGGTCAATGTGCCTAGGTCTCTGTCCTGACCCATGCTGGCACAGTCATGTGATGTAAAGCTATCACGGGACACAGGTAAGAGGCCCCAGGATGTGGTCCTGGGGGAGAGGATGGTTCTCTTCACACAATCCCCCCTTTGATTCTTTGGGAGACCAGCATGTTAAAATCTCCCTTGGGGTTTCTAGAGGTTTAACATGTCAGGTCTTCCCAGTGAATCATTCCACATATGTAGCTAATACCTCTAAAGCTTCTCTTACTAGAGGTATGTAAAACATTTCACTTTACAAAGAGGGAATTATAACAATTTTGAGATAAGAGGGGAAAAAAGAAAAAGGAGAAAGAAAACAAAAAAATGTTTGATAGATGCATTGACAAAAGGTCAATTGGGGGCTCTCCCCTTTGGCATAAGAATTTACGTTCAGAATGAACAATATGTTCAAGTCCTTCAGTTCAGGTCATTATATCCCAAAGTTCACTCTGAATTGTTTTTTTGTTTGTTTGTTTTTTTATATTTTTAAACCCTTAACTTCTGTGTATTAGTTCCTTGGTGGAAGAGTGGTAAGGGTAAGCAATGGGGGTCAAGTGACTTGCCCAAGGTCACACAGCTGGGAAGTGTCTGAGGCCAGATTTGAACCTAGGACCTCCTGTCTCTAGGCCTGGCTCTCAATCCACTGAGCTACCCAGCTGCCCCCACACTCTGAATTGTTTGATGTAGTATATGGTTTCTGTAGGCATCCTCATGGCATCTTCTCCAAAAGATCCATTTCCTTCCTTCCTTCCTCCCTCCCTACCTCCCTCTCTTCCTTCCTTCCTTCCTTCTTTACTTCCTTTCTTTTTTTTCCTTTCCTTCCTTCCTTCCTTCCTTCCTTCCTTCCTTTCCTTCTTTCCCTTACCTTTCATCTTAGAGTCAATATTGTGTATTGGCTCCAAGGCAGAAGAGTGGTAAGGGCTAGGCAATGGGGGTTAAGTGACTTACCCAGGGTCACAGAGTTGGGAAGTGTCTGAGGTCATATTTGAACCTAGGAACTCTCGTCTCTAGTTTTGGCTCTCAGTCCACTGAGTTACCCAGCTGCCCCCAGATCCATTTTCTTGATTCAGGGTATTGGCAATTTTCTTTTTCCTAAAATTGCTTTAGAATATTTTAAACCTTGGATTTTAGTATAATTATACACAGGCTTCTGTTGCTTGGGCTGACCAAATCTCTTCCCTCTCTCCTTTCATTGTGTACCTTTGTGTTTCCTTCTCCTAAGACTTTGTCAGAGTAGTTCCCTTTCCCTAGAATCCCTCCTCTGTCAGTCTAAATATCTTTATCTTTTTTCTTTTATTTATTTATTCAGTTATTATCTATGTATATATTTACTTATTTATAGCACTTATTAAAAAAAGTGAGTTCTAAATTCTGTCTCCATCCCCTCACTCCCCCATTGCGAAGACAAACAATATCTTATCAATTATACATGTGAAATCATGCAAAATATATTTTTATATTAGCCATATCACAAAAATAAAAACAAAAAAGCAAGTAAAAGAAGGAAAATGAAAAAAGTATGCTTCCATCTGCATTCAGAATCCATCAGTCGTCTCTCTGGAGATGGAGTACATTTTGTCACTTTGGAATTTTTTTGGATCAGAAAGGTTAAGTCTTTCACAGTTGATCATTGTACAATATTGTTATTACTGTATACAATGTTCTCCTGATTCTGGTGGCTTCGTTTTGTGTTGTTCATATAAATCTTCCAAGGTTTATCTAAACTCACTCCCACCATAGTTTCTTCTAGAACTATAGTATCTCATCACCATTATATGTCACAACTTGTTAAGCTATTCCTCAATTTATGAGAATACTCTCAATTTGCAAATTCTTGTTTTCACAAAAAGGGATGCTATAAATATTTTTGTACATAGAGGTTCTTTGCCATTTTCATTGATATCTTTGGGATACAGATCTTGAAATAATATTGCTGGGTCAAGGGTATAAACAGTTTTATAGCCTTCTGGATGTAGTTCCACATTCCTCTCTAGAATCGTTGGACCAGTTTACAACTCTACCCAGAGTGCATTTAGTGTACCTATCTTTCCTACTTCCCCTCCAGGATTTATCATTTTCTTTTTTTGTCATCTAATCTAATAGGTATGAGGTGATAACTCAAAATTGTTTTAGTAAATAGTTAGTTAAAGAATTTTTTCATATGGCTGCGGCTAGCTTTAATTTCCTCTTCTGAAAACTGTTTTTTCATATCCTTTGACCATTTTGCAGTGGAGGAATGGTCTTTGTTTTTATAAATTTGACTCAATTCGTTATATATTTGAAAAATGAGGACATTTTCAGAGAAACTTGCTGGAAAATGTTTCTCCTAATTTCCCCCTTTCCTTCTAATTTGGGTTCATTGATTTTGTTTGTGCAAAACCTTTTCAATTTTACATGATCAAAATCATCTGTTTTACTTCTCATGATCCTCTCTGTCTCTTATTCAGTCATAGACTCCTCCCTTATTCATAGACCTAATCAATGAATTTTCTCATGCTATCTTAATTTATTTATATAACTCTTTATATCTAAATCATTTATCTCTTTTGACCTTATCTTGATTTTGGTGTAACTCTTGTCCTTCAAGGCTCTGCTTCAAGGACCTCTTCATGCACTAAATCATTTGCATTGATCTTTCATATTTCCAAGGCATCATCTGTTAGTCATGTTGGGAGGAGGGCCAACTAAGTTGTAAGAATCCCCATTAAAAGTTGATATTCCATGGGGGCAGCTGGGTAGCTCAGTGGATTGAGAGCCAGGCCTAGAGATGGGAGGTCCTAGGTTCAAATCTGGCCTCAGCCACTTCCCAGCTGTGTGACCCTGGGCAAGTCACTTGACCCCCATTGCCCATCCTTACGAATCTTTCACCTATAAGTCAATACACAGAAGTTAAGAGTTTAAAATTAAAAAAAAAAGTTGATATTCCAAACATCTTTAAGGTGTACAAAAATTTATATACATAATGCTTCTACTCATCTGAGCCTAACCAAACCCTGTCATTGTTGTTCAGTTATTTTAGTCTTTTCCAACTCTTCATGACCCCACTTGTGTTTTCTTGGCAAAGGTACTAGCGTGGTTTG
Source organism: Gracilinanus agilis (assembly GCF_016433145.1). Taxonomy (NCBI): domain Eukaryota; kingdom Metazoa; phylum Chordata; class Mammalia; order Didelphimorphia; family Didelphidae; genus Gracilinanus; species Gracilinanus agilis. The sequence continues at coordinate 21,761,336 of NC_058133.1, read as the reverse complement.
CCATTTCCCTCTTCAGCTCATTTTACAGATGAGAAAGCTGAGGCAAATAGGGTGAAGTGACTTCCCCAGAGTTTCTCAGCTTATATCTGAGGAAGTATTTGAACTCAGGTGTTCCTGACTCCAAGATGCTGTAATTTGATGTGGTCAAGTATTTAGCAAATCATCCTAAGAAACCCAGGTTGAAGACCTTTCTGTATGGCCCTGAGAAAGTCACTCCCCTTTCAGAGAGGTAGGCAATTCCTTGAGTTTCAGGGAAGTTGCCCTGGTGGAGGGAATTTTCTTTTTTTCACTCACATTAGGGAAATCATTTACTCAGTTTCTGTTTTACAAAACCTCAAGACTCAGAGATCTTGACTTATCCAGTTTCAGAGAACTAACTATTATCTGAGACCAGATTTGAATCTATGTCTTCCTCACTCCAAGTCTCTAACTCATTGAACTATGTCCTGCCAAATTATAGAATCCCAAAGGTGGAAGGGAAATTAGTGCTTATGTTGAATGACTTGAAAAATATCTAAATAAATAACTCCATCCATGACATATCTGATGCATGATCATGGTATCTCTCTTAGAAGACCTCAAGGGATGGGAAACTTCCTACCTCCCACAGTATCCCATTCCATTCCTTGAGAACCAAGTATCACATTCATTCATCCATGATAACTCACTGGGTTCTCAGTGTACCCTGGAGATTAGTTGTGTCAAATGTCTTCATCTCCTATTTTACTCTTGGATCCACTGAGAAGGAAGATTCTGAGGAGTAAAGAAACTCCTTCCACCTATGAAGATTGGTCTCTGCTTTGCCTTGAAAAGTTGTCCTATTTTGTTGTCATTCTTAAGCTAATTCATATTTTGAGAGTTCATGAAAGATTACAAACATTTTTCCTCATGGTCTCCCACAGAGGCAAGTCTTACTGAATCCAGTTTTTCAAATGAGGCAACTGTAGTTTAGATGTATGAAGAGTCTTCCTTTCTACCCCACTCATGAAACAGATGAAAAATGGTAGATCTGACTTGTTCTGGTAGTTCAAGGGAGTTGAACCCACACCAGAGAATTGAAAACTGGAAGGGGATCTATTTTTATAGGTACTTTTATGGAAGAGGTCATGAAAGCTAGAGAGGAAGTGACTTATCTAAGATAGGACAGATCAAAACTAGGACCTAGATGCAGAGTTATAACTTCAAGTTCAGGGCTTTCTTCTACTCTGAGGACAGACCTAGACTCCCTCTATAATTTTCATCCCTGAGTCTGTAGGATGGAGCCCTAGGATGAGCCTCTTCTCTTCACAGAGATTCTGCCTCTGCGATGCACAGTCAGGCACTGCAGAACCAACTGGGCCGCCAATTTGGTTAATATTTAAAAGGAGCTAAATAACAAATTGTCCCTGGGATAATTACCTTAGTCCTCTGTTGATAGAAAACCCTGTGTCGATAATGGGCCAATTTGCTGTTTGGGAAGAGCTGATTTTCTATAAATCCGGAAATTTCGTGCTGCTTTCCTATAAATATGGAAATGTGCTAATCATCACCTCATCTGCTTGAGACCGTTAATAAATCAGAATGGCATTTGCATATTAACCTGCAAAGAACAAAACAAGCCACCTTCCTTGCCTTTGATAAATAGAGCTTCAGCAGGCTTTTCTGTCCCTCCTTCCTTCCTTTATCCCACTCCATCTGTCTCTCTTTTTCCCTGTCTGTCTCATCTCTGCCACTTTGTCTCTCTTTCACTCCCTTCTTTCAATGGCTTTGTTTCTGGCACTCCTTTCTTACTTATCTTTTTTTCCCCTCTTTGTATCACCGCTTTATTATTTTCTTTTTATGGCTCTGTCCTTCCTCTTTTTTCCTGTCTCTCTTCTCTTCTCCATTTCCTTATTTCCTTCCCTCTTTCCCTTCTTTTTCTCCTTCCTTCCTTTTTTCCTTCCTTCCTCCCTTCTTTCTTTTCTTGATTTTCTTCTTTTTAAGACTCCATGTCTGTGTCTCTCTTCTTCTTTCTCTCTGTTTCTCTTTGTCTCTTCCCTCTGATTCAGATTCCTTCTTTTCTCTGCCTCCTATGTTCCATTTCTCTCAGTCTAGTTTTTTCTGTTTCTCCCTTTTCTTATGTTTTCTGTCTCTTTGTCCCCATTTCCTTCTTTTACTCTTGTTCACCTCTTTCTCCCCTCCTCTATGTCCCCCTTTATGCCTCGTTTCTATCTCTCTGTCTCTCCCTGTATCTGTGTTTCTGTCTGTCTCTATTTCTCTCTCCCTCCTTTCTTTAACAGAAAGAACCCATTCCCTGCCTCCTCCACCCCAGCTGACTGGCTTTCATAATATTTGTTACATTCACTGACCTTTCCTCAAACCCTTCTGTATGAAGACTGGATGCTTTCAATGTCCTTGTGCATTGCCCTCCTCACTCCCCCACCTCACTTCACTGCTGCCCCCACTTCCAGGCCTGACTTTACCTTTGATTCCTCAAAGGCTGGGTCTAGGCATAGAAAGATTGAAAGCAAAAAGCATCCCCTTGGCTCTGGGGAAATGTTTTGTCCTTGGGCTTGCATCAGATCCTCCGTGGTTTTGTCCCAGAGGATGCATGAGAGGCTGTTTTCTTTTAATACATCTTTTAGAAAAAGCACTCCCCTTAAAATACAGAGGGAAAGTGCAGAACAGAAGCCAAGGGAAGGGTCTTGATTCATGTTAAGGCAACCGTAGACTTCAGTGACAGTAGAGCATGTCCTCAAGTGTTTTGAATGACAGCCACCATTTTTTTTATCTTACAGAAATCAGCAAGGGGTCTGGCACTGAGAAGTGGATTTTGGTTTTTAGTTTTTATGGTCTTAGCAGCAGAGGAATATTGGGAAAGTCCTTACTCTAACTGTCAAAGAAATAATATAATTTTGAAAGCAGAGAGTGTATCAGAGTTGGAAGGAGCCTTAGAACAGAGAATATTGGGACTTGGAGGCACCCTGGAATCAGGAATTTTAGGGCTGGAAGCCATCTTAGACCATAGAATGTCATAACTGGAAAGGCTGTGGAAGGTATTATCTTTATAATCCCAGTCAGTTTCCAAAGGAAGAAAATAAGGAAGAGAGAGGTAAAATACTTTGTTTAACATCACTCATGTAGTTAAATCAGGAGTGAAAGCAAGATCTTTTGACTTGTAGTCTAGAGCTCTTTCCACAGTACTGTGCTATAATAGCCACTCTTCTATTTCCACGTTGTACCCAATGGCATTCTTTTAGACTAGTAGATCCAGAACCTGGGCAAGTCCAAACTCTGTTCTCTTGGTTAAAGAACGAAGTCAAAAGTAAGGAAATTCCAGTTATAGTAGGGCTTCTGCTAGGGGACACCTGAAGTTCCTTCCTACTTTTCAATCTTATAATTGCAGTGACCCTCAATGCTTACCCATGGTTCCCTGCTCCTAAATATTCCTCTTAGTATCATATGTTGATGAGTTGTCTTGTGTGCTTCACACTTGTTCCACTTCAGGGTTCACCACATTTTTGTGTGTCTCAGACCTGCTGGCAGTCTGGGAAATCTGATCAACTCTTGATCAGAATAATGATTTATTGTCTACATTTATTTTTATTATTAATGATTATTAAAAGTAATTATTGATTACTTTTAATTAAATTATTAAAAGTATTATTAAAGGTAAGCCTTTACTTCTCTTTTTAGAATCAATACTGTGTAAAGATTTCAAGGCATAAGAGTGGAAAGGGCTAGGCAATGGAGGTTAACTAACTTAGCCAGAGTAAAATAGTTAGGGAGTGTCTGAGGTCAGATTTGAACCCAAGACCTCTGCCCTAGATCTGGCTCTGAGTCCATTGAGCCACCTGGTTTTCCCCATTTACATTTTTATTAAAAAAAATGACCATTTAAAAAAATCCATTGATGCTTATGAACTCCCTGTAATCTAACTATGGAGATCTGGGTGATTAGATCCCTATTTCATATTTCCCCAGAGCCTCAGGCCTAACATAATTCTGAATTGAGAACATGTTTAATGTGAAAAATATTTCATACTTAGAGAATGCCTAAATATTTACAAAAAGCCTATCTTTCTGAGCTAGTAATTTATAAAGTACAGGTATCAATACCTCTATTTTAAAATTCTCTAAAATGACAAAATCACTATTTTACCCAAAACAAAACCTAGGCTCATAGTAGTGAAATTAGAAGATCTTTTAGGACTGAGAGAAAATCTCTCTGCCTTCTGCCCTTCTCTGACCACATTTGGTGTATTGTGCTCAGTTCTGGGTACCATATTTCAGGAAAAAATTGGCCATCTTTAGGCTAGTTAGAGGAAGAAAGCAAGGATGCCCAAGGGTCTGGCAATGATGGCATATGAAGGTCAATTGAGCTCAGGATGTTTAGTCAAAAGAAAAGGCTTAAGGACTAGGGGGCATGATAGTTGTTTTTAATATCTAAAGGACTATTTTGTGGAAGAATTGAGTTACAACAAAGTTCAATGGAATACTTGAGGATGTAATGAGTTTCCCTTCACTGGATGTCTTCATATCAGTGCTGGACACCATGTTTATCTCAACTTAGCCAAAGATACAATAGCTTTTGTAGCTGTCATATCATATTGTTGACACATATTGAGCTTGCATTCCACTAAACCTTCTCAAATATTCTAGACAGCATCTATTTTCTAGCCCTGGTCTACCATCTTGGACTAGCAAGATTGATTTTTTTGAACCCTAGCTTATGAATTAATATTGATCTCTCCTAAGTGTTATCTTATTAGATTTAGCCTGAGGTTCTACTGAGATCTTTTTTGGATGCTGCCATTCAATAAGTGAGCTGTGACTCCTGGTTTTGCATGACCCACAAAGTTGATACAGTGCTGCGTATCTTTAATTCAAGTTTCTTGTAGACTCTAAGCAGCTCACAGGATCAAACACCCATCCCTGAAGAGGAGACTCCTTCGAAAACAATTACTACTCTTTGGTACAACTACTCAAGCTGTTCTGACCCACCTAATTATACTATTCAATAGGCCAGTGATATCTAATTTTTTTTATTGTTGTTGCTCAGACATTCTTGTTACTAAAAATAAATATAGGCAAGCAATGCCTCCAGTATGTAGATATTTGTTTATTTCTAAATTGTTGGCACATAATGCAGTGCTGACAGTTATGTGCCTAATAAAACTTATGCAAAATTATATTTTCAAAAGGATGCAATAAAATTGAGATGCTATTTGGTCATAAAGTTGTTAGGGAGTCACTGGAGTTTACTAAGTAAGGGAATGACATGGTGGACCTATGCTTTAGGAAAATCACATTGATATCTAAGAGGAAGATAAACTGGAAGAGGGAGGAATGGTTAGTTCAGACCAATTAGGAGGTTATTGCCACAGTCTAGGTGAGAGGTCAATGAAAGTGGAAACTGAGTGAGTGGATAAAAGGGGACAGGAGAAATATCATGGATGTAGGAAAAAGGTGTGATCCCTGATTGGAGATATTAATGTGAGGTGAAGGGAAAATGAGGAGTCACAGATGATAGAAATTGTAAAGGCTTGGATAACTAGCTGGAAGGTCATGGATTCAAGAACAATTCAAAAATTTTGAAAATGATTGGGTTGATTGGGGGAGATGATAACATGATAAGATCTATGATCCAGATCCCAAAATATCCTTGTTTGCTCTTGCTATGTGATTCCGTCATATGAAAGGCAGTGGAAGAAAGGTAGCACTCTTACAAACCAGTCACTAATCCCATATACAGAGCATATCTGCAAAGTGGCACCTGACACAGCCACAAGATAATGGGGTGGTGTGTGGTGGCAGTGCAGCTTGAGAGAGGGCTGCCAAAGACCCCTCTGCTACTTTGAAGACTAGGTATTAGATTTGGTTAGACTTTTCTCTAAGGAGTTAACACCAAAATCAGAAATTGAAAAGTTGTATGTTTACATGACAGAGAGAAGCAGAAACAGGGGAAAGTGTTGGAAAATATGCTTAGGTGAACTTGTGTAGGAGATATGCCAAGCAATTGGAGAGAATGAATGCAATACTTCTTTGCATCCACTCACTGGTTGACACCACCAAGTTGTACCCACCTCTTAAGACTGAGAAGTTCCAAAAATTGCTCTTCCCCAACTTCTCTTATCAGTGCTCATCCATTAACATATTCTGAACTGTTATTTACTGAAATATTTCTGGTTATCTGAATATTGCCTCAACCATAAAGGGAGCAGGGCTTAGCTGTAGATTTGCAGAAATTTAAATTACAGCAGACAGCCATATCTCTGCCTAAATGTTGGGAATTTTCCTAACTAGGGGCTCTGAGCTATAATAATTATTCTAATTTTTTGTTTTTGACATGAAATGCCACAAAACAGTAAAGGAGTAGACCACCTGCATCTGAAGGGACATCATATTGTGGCTGATTAAATCTCCAGAAACCAATAGATTAGAGAGGAGAAGGCCACCCAATTACACATTCCATAGCATTTATTTACTCACAACCACCGGTGTTATATATGCTATAATTTTGACAGTAAGAGAAGTTGAGTTCAGAAATCTGTAAATTGTAGATATCTTTATTGGTCTCTTATAGTCCTAAATCTTTTTTCAAAAACAGAAAACATTTGCTCCTTTCCACTCTTGTGGCAACTTTGCCATTCTCCATGATCTTTCAAAGATCCCTTACAATGGTTTAGCAATCACATCTACCAGTTCCTTCAGTACTTAAGAATAGAGCTCATCTTACTCATGTGAGTTAATTATGTTGCACAGGTGACTTTAATGAGATTCTTTCCTTCCATCTTATTAATTCTCTTCAGTATATACTTCCTTTTAGCCATTTTCCACCTCATCCTTTCCAGTTCAAAGATGACTCTCCTTAGCAAAAGAAAATCAAAGCAAAATAAAACTGAACAGCTCTATCTTCCATCTTGATCAGTACTCTTAGCTCTTTTTTTATTTTTCTTTTATCGTACCCACCAACATGGATTTAAAAAATCTTTTCCTGTAATACTTTGCTTTCCTTTCCAGTTCCAGCTAATTCTGAAACTGATGACTAGAAATTGAAAATCAGAATCATCTAATTTTTGAGCTGGAAACAACATGTGTCCAAATTGACTAAATTTGTCAAGTGACGAGACATGAAGAGCGAGGACATATGACTTTAAAGTAAGGAGATGATGAGTATAACTCTAACATCACAGCTTGGGTGACTGAATGGTGGTGTCTTTATCAAAATAAAGGAAGTTAGGAGGAATGGTGAAGTTGGAGTTAATCTAATGAACAATTTTGGATATGTGGAATTTGAGATCCATATGAAACAGGTAGAGATATCCAACAGACTGTTGGAGATGTGTGACTAGAGTTCAGAAGAGAGAAGAGTTTTGGATAAGTAGATTTAAAAGGAATGTGCATAGAGATGATAAGTAACTACATGAGAGCTGATGAAATCATTGAGAGAGAAGATGTCTCAGAATAGAATTCTGGAGCAGATCCCTGAAAAGTCAGAGGGTCATAGTTTGGTAAGCATATGAAAGAGATCAGGAAGGAAAATAATGAATAATATATACAAAACTTGGCCATACACATCTTCATTAAGAAGAGCTGTCCTCCAATACTGAAAGATTTATATTGGGCAATGTTATACACCTCCAGAGAAAGAACTTTTGGAGTTGGATGGGTGCAAATCAAAGTATACTATCTTTCACATCAGTGTATTTATGGTTTTATTTTGGTGATTTGGTCTTGTATGAATGTGCTTTTAAAACAATGGCCAATATGGAAGTGTGTTTTGCATGATACAAAAAATAATTTAGTTTTGAAAAACAAGAGATGTCCTAAAGGAAGATGATGAGGAGTCATCAGTGATATGTAGTACATGGCAGGCACTTAATCATAAAAATCTTGTTGATTGGAGGGTTGATTGACTATTTGTTACCAGGTAGGAACAAGGACCCAGGATTTTACATACTAAAGACTTCTATGCTTTCCTGGAAACAGATAGTCCTACTCATTTAAATATTTTTGTCTTTTTTGGAAATGTAACACCACCCTGGGTTACTCTCCAGCCTCACACTTAGGTCTCCATGGAAGCAACTATCTCAGATTCTAGGAATAACCCTATGAATCTCCAGTGCAAAAAAAATATGATTCATAAGTCCCAACTGGTACACTTCCCAATTATAATTAGTAGATGCAATTAGATCCTGGTAAAGGAATTTACTAAGGTGGGGTGGTAAGGATAATTGGTATAAAATATGACTTACATAAACTTGAGCCATGCCTTATTTCCACAAATATATATGCTGTCCAAGGGGAGTGTAGGTTCCAACTTATAGTGCAATAGTAATGAGTCACACATGTAGAAGATACTTTTGCTAAAGGCTATTTACAAGATCTATACTTTCTGTCTTTGTAGAATTCCCAGGAAGCTCCCCAATGGTGCAGTGTCTTTGCTGAGTGGGTTGCTCCTCTGAGTTTCCACATCTTTCTCTCCATGGTCTGTCTGAATCTCTATTGCCAAGGTTAGCTAGGTCTTGAATTTATAGCCAGCTCTCTTCTCTGCTGCCAGGAATCATGCTCCCTAAGGTTCGGTTCTCTTTTGGGTAACTGTTTTCTGCTTCCTGCTAGTTCAATAGCTGCCTTTCAAAGGTAAATAGTAGATGTGAGTGGAGGAAGGAGAAGGAAAATTTACTCTTCCATAGCCACGAGAAGAAAAACATTTGTCTGCCTCCAAAGGCAGCTCCCAGATACTAATCTTTCCCATTCTGACACATGAAATTTGCTCAGGGTTTAGCTATTCAAAGTACCTAGGGGGAAGGCTCATTTGTTTGGTCAGCTAATCCTGTTGTTCCCTCTTTGACTCAACCAGAGAGTGTTCGAAACCCATAAAGAAATTGCAAGGTGTTAAACCTTGTTAACACATTAAAACCTCAATCATGTGTGACTACATCAGCTGAACTGGGAGAAAGGGAATCACTTCCCCCTCCATACAGGATGATAACCAACTGTGCCTTTTTCATCTGGCTGTGGTATTGCTGATTGTTCTCTCCCTAAACAGTGAACTACAAAATGGATGTTTCGGCAGGAATTCTAATTAGAGAAATAGGACTATTACTTTCATTCAGAAAACTCGAACTTCCGGAAAAGAATGGAACAGCAGGGGGCCACCACAGGAGGGATCTGGCAGTCACTCTGTTGGCACGATGTGGGCAAAGCCTGGGGCATTCAATAAACGTTTGTTGAATGAATTCATTTTTAAAAGCTCCCAGGGATGTGCTTCCTCTTGACAGAAATTGACTGAATACAAACACCATATTTAGAATCAGACTCTGGCCTCTAAGATGTAAAGTTATTTTTGTTGGTTTTTTAACCAAAACTTGTTTTTAAGGCAAAAATTCATAGATATACTCATGCACATAAATATATATCTCCATCCAGCTATATATATATATATATCTAGATGATTCTGCATGTATGTATATGAATATACATATCTACATATACTTATGTGTGTATTCATAGAGGATGTGAGACCCTAGACAAGTCACATACATTCCTATTGCCCTAGGAAACTCTAAAACTATGAGCTGATAAAATGGTGCTGACCTGCCTTGCTAGAGAGAATTTCCTTTCATGAGTATTCTTTATAAAAATGAAATTCCAAGTTCAGAATCTATCTTTATATATTTTATATATGTGTGTACGAGTATGTATACATATGTGCATATGTATACATACACACACACACATATATATATATATATATATGTTTGTGCATAGATTCCACATATAACAGCTATGCTCTTAGATGCCATGGCCAGTGGGGAGAGAGGAGAGAAAATCCTCCCCTCACTTCCAAGGTCAAGAACTGAGTTGTTCCCAGACAGCTGGCTCCTGCCTTGACTGTCTTACACTTACTGTACTTTGAAGGTTAAGGCATGGCCAATCATTCTTATCCATAAATGGACACAGCTCACCATCTTTGATCCCAACCTGTGACTGCACTGATAGAGCTGAAGGGAATGGCAGCAATCCTCACCTAAATACTCCAGCTGGAGGATCTGAAAATTTGAACATCAAACAGGCAGGATGGGGATTACCATGATCATTTCATAGGTGAAAAAAAATGGAGACTCCTAAGAGACTTTCACAGGGTTGTAGAAAATATCAGGGCTTCTGACTCCATTTCTAGAGTTCTTCCTACTTCAATTTGGCATCACTGTGCAGAGAGGAGGAAGGAAGGAATTTTAGGGAGGGGACTGGTGTGAGCATCAGTGTAAGGGCAGAGATGAGGCTCCTCTTTGGGGACCTGATTGGAGTGGGGAAAGTCATTTGGAGAACTGCAGACAATCAAACCCTAAGACCTTCCTGGGATATCATGAAATGGGATTGTCCTCACTCCTCACCCTTTAGAGAATTTATTTGAGCCAATCTCATTTGCATTTTTCCCCTTGAAAACATGAGTACAAAGTCATCCTTCACCGACTCAGAGATGGGCAAGGGGGCGGGATGCAGGGGGGTAGCCTGCAAGCAACTGCATTTTGGACATAATGTCTGCTAACACAGAAAGTACACAGACTGCGCTGGATTCTCCCCAGCTCCAAGTCATATCTGCAGTTGCCATGGTGATGGAGCCACTGAGCAGTGGACATATTGATTGTAGGACTCCAGGAGCCCAGACCATGGCCCCAGTTTACATGATGTTGAAATCAGAGCTGTAACTAGCATGTGGGCAATGGTTTTCTCCCAGGGTGCTGATACGGAAGGGATCATGGCTCATCTCACAATCATCTGGCAGCCTGCAGTGCAACTGATATCAACTATTTTCTATGGGGTCTTACGTGACACTCCACTACTGATCCCTTCTTCCCCCAATGAAATTTGCTCTAGATCCAAAGGGTCTTGATATTTTTTGCATCCTGGAGCCCTTTGGCACACTGATGAAGTCTGTTCTCTCCTTTTCAGAGTAGAGCCTTTAAATACATTAAATAAAATACATAGTTACAAAGGGAAGCAATTATAGCGAAATATAGCTATCAAAATATTTTTTGGAAAAAACAAAAACACGTTGATGGGCTTCATGTTGAGAACCCCATGGTCTGGGCATTATTATTGCTGGTTGAAACACTACTTAGACCCAAGAGGTTCCAGGATTGCCTTCTTAAGTTGAAATGCAAGCTAATAATAGGTGAATAAACCTTTATTCAGCACCTGCTAAGTACCAGGTATAGTGCTCAGAGCTGAGGATAGAAAGTAAAGTGAAAACAATAGAAACAGTCAGAGGTTCTGAGTTCTAGTCTTCTCTCTGATTTTGCCAGCTGCATGAGACTCCTCAACTATAAAATATAAATTCAAAGATCTGAATCCATGATTTCTGAATCAGAATTACCAAATTTCAGAAATGAAAAGCAACCTAGGCCTTCTTTTTATGGTTTTAGAGCTGGAAGAGCCCTTAATTGTCACTTAATTCCAAACTATATTTTTTAAAGCCCTTATCTTCCATCTTAGAATCAATATGGCATATTGGATACAACACAAAAGAATGGTTAGGGCTAGACAATTGGGGTTAAGTGATTTACCCAAGGTCACATAACTAGGAAATATCAAAGGTCAGATTTTAACCTAGGACCTCCTATCTCTGGGTCTGGCCTTCAATCTTCTGAGCTACCTGCCCCTATTTTTAAAGTGAGGAAAGTGAGACCCAGATGGGATAGCACTGAAGAATCCTAGATCAGAAATTATAGGTTAAGAGTTAGAAGGGACTATTTTTAGAAGCCATGGGATCTACTCCTATCATTTAAAAAATGAGGAAACTGAGCAAGGAAAAGTAAAGTGACTTGCCCAAAGTCATTTGAACCCAGGTCTTTTGCATTCCAAGTCCAGTCATCTAGTTTAACTTCCTTGTTAATTTGACTGAATTAGTGTTGTTTTTCTGCTTTGGTGAACACAAGCTTTAAGAGGCAGCTAGATTGTGTAGTAGAAAGAGCATTGCATTTAGAATCAGGGAAAGACTTCATTTGTTAGTTTAGATCTGATCTCAGACAGTAGCTGTGTGAATCCGGGCAAGTCACTTTACCCTATTTGCCTTGATTTCCTCAACTGTAAAATAAGCTGTAGTATCTTTGCCAAGAAAACACCAAATGGGATCATGAAGAGTCAGATGTGATTGAAAAATGACTAAAATAACAAACATATTTTAAAGCTAATCTTCCAAAACTGGCAGGGTGGCTGCTGCTTCCCCCCTCAGGGTTTTAGGGGTAGTCTTTGGGGTTTGGGTTAGTTTTCTCTTGCACACAAGCCCCCACTAGGGTGTTTCCTTTTTTACATTTTGATTTTCAAATTACATTAATTAGCTAGCCAGACTTAATTTGCTTTAAGTTAGGGGGATTTATTGACAAAAGAATACTTGGTATAGAATAGTTCCCCCTCAAAAGTCTGTGATATACTCTCTAATCAGTATCTAGAATACAGGACAAAGTGGGCTCAAACTTAGAGCACAGATGATAATGGAAGTAACTTTACTCCTGGATGAAGTCCTTGAGATATTCCTCCTTAGCCATGGTATATCTTTTTTGCTAGGCTCCCTGTAGAATCATTAAAAGTACTTTTATTCATTTATTTAGTTAGTTAGTTCATCCTGGGGTCTCAATATAGACACTTTCCCTAGCAATCCTCTCCCTCCCCCCCCCTCATTCCCTGTTATCCTAGTAACATTGCAAAGATTCCAAATTCTTCAAATTTCCAAATTTCACAACTTCCTTCTCTGATGGGAATATCCACCATCTCCAAGAGGTCTTTACTATTCCTCCTTTGAGATAACCTTCTATCTTTCTATCTAACCTATGCAAATAGTTGTTTCTTTGTTTTCTTCCCCAGTAGAATGTGAGATCCTTTAAGTCAAGGGACCATTTTTTACCTTTAGCTCAATGCCTGGTACAGAGTAAATATTTGTTTTTGTTTTGTTTTGTTTTGTTTTTTGTTTTTGTTTTTAACCCTAACTCTCAGCCTTACTATCAATTCTAGCAAGAACTAGGTGACTAGAGTTATTCAGGGTCAAATAATCAGAAACTGTCTGTGATCAGATGTGAACCCAGATCCTCCCAACTCCAAATCTAGTGCTCTATCCATTGTGCTATCTAGCTGTCCCTAAATGCATGGGTTGGAGTGATAATATATATATATACATATATATAAAGAAAACATATATATGTATGTATGTACATATAACCCAGTGGAATTGCTTGTCAACTCTGGGAGTGGGGAGGGAGAAAATACAAATCATATAACCATGGGAAAAATTCCCAAAATCAAATAAATAAATAAATAAAATGCAAAAAGGTAAAGATAAAGAAAAAATATTTTAAAATATAATATATATTTGAATATCAGAGAAAATTTGGAACAATTGAAAGTCTTGAGCCATTTCCCAGATGCACTTAGTCTACTATCTCCTTTGCAGTTAAATGGAAGTTGCTTTTGTTGCTATTCCTACACATGTCCAACATTGGGCTAGTGGGTCCTGAGATCAGGGGGAGTGATTGGAGCAGTTGGCAGATTTACAGGAGAAGCTGGGACATAAAAGCCAAAAAATCCTAGATATGTCAATTAAGGAGCAATCCAGGGAGTGGGTCACTGGGCAAAGGGAGGTGAGAATTATGCTCCTTGGGCTAATGCTGCCATCTAGGATACGGCCACAGGGGACCCACTCTCTGGAGACAGCACGTTTGTCTGTGATTGGGGGGAAAACAAGGCAATGGAACAAAGAGAGACAAGTAGTCAGAGAAGCTGAAAGGCTTGTGTTTATTGTGAAGAGATAAATAATGCATCACACCCGCTGCTTTCCACCTGATGGCTTTTAATCTTAGGAATGACAGAGATTCGCCTTGTTTCAGCTTTCCAGAAGGGGAGGTTTTTGCAAGCTTGTTGAGTCTGCCTCAAAGCCATGTTTATGTAACAGATCAACTCAACCATTGGAATTATAGGTAACTCAGGGTCTGGAGAACTGAAATTGGAGATGCATCTACTCAAGGAATAGGGATTTGGTGTTGCTTGGGACTCATTCCACCATTTGAAGTTTCAGATCAGAACCATAAGCTAGAAAATAATAGAGAAAAAAGGAACTTTTGAGCATCTAATGCCAGAGCTAGATGAATCTTAGAAAAGGGAATGTCAGAGCCAGGAGGGAGCTTAGAATAGGGAATGTCAACGCTGGGAGGGAACTTAGAAGAAGGGAATTTTCAAAACTAGAAAAAGCTTAGAAAAATAGAATGCTAGACTTGGAAAGGATGTTATTGTTACTTTTTTTATAAGACTGGTGATTTTATTAGTGTAGGAAGAATCTGGGAAGGAACTTCGTATACCAACATAGATCAGGTTCTCTTCTCTGCAGCTTATTCTTGTTTGGGGCCCCAAGCACTTAAAGTGATTTGCTTCTATTAATTTAAGAAGTGATCAAATTAAACTCATGCTATTATCACCCAATCAAGATGTATCAGAAGCAAAATTTTATGGAACCTTCCTTGACCATTCTCTATTCATTACTTCAACTGCCTTGGCACATGGATTATTCCCATCAAATGTTAATGTATTAAATGTTAGAAGGGACTATCAGAGAATTTATGCGACAGAAGACATCTTAGCTGCCATTTTGGTACTATTTAGCCATTTTCAGTCATGTCTGACTCTTTATGTCCCCATTTGGCATTTTCTTGGCAAAGATACTGAAGTGGTTTGCTATTTCCTTTTTCATCTCATTTTATAGATGAGGAAACTGAGGCAAATAGGGTTAATTGACTTGTCCAGAGTCACACAGCTAGTTTCTGAGGCCAGATTTGAATTCAATTCTTCCTGACTGCAGGCTTGGCACTCTACTTATCCAATGCACCATCTAGCTCTAACTTATTTTTAAACTCAGAGCAGCAACAACTCCAAAAAGTAGTCATTCAGACTTTTTCTGAAGACCTAAGGCAACCTCTGACTGGAAAAAAAAGTGAGGTCTAATCTGGCATGTACCCTGACTTTTTAGAGAGTACATTTAAAGGGTTCAGAGAAGGAAGTAAAACCTAATGGTCTAAGAGGAAATTGGCCTATGAAGAATGGAAAATTTTCAAAAATGAAGCTCTGAGAACTCAATCAAATGATTACTATGAGCAGCTGCCTCAATTGAGAGGTAGGGATGACTGGAGATCTCATAAATCAACTCATTTTAAAAGGACACATGTTGAAGTTACTTGGAAGGAAAAAGAACTGAAGATAAAGTCAAAAGAGTAGTAGGATCTTGGGATACTGAGTAGCATTCTTTGTCATTTATGACTGGTCATCCTATTGGCTGGAGTTCTTAAGTCTTTCCAAATTGTTCATTATTATGATATTGCTGCATGGTATAAATTCTTCTCCTAGCTCTGCTCACTTCTCTCTCTGTCTATTCATGCAAGTCTTCCTATGTTTTCTGAAATTGCCTCTAATATTTTCTTATGGTACAGTAGTATTCTATTTACTCATATTAATGATATCCTTTTTCTGGCATGATTAATGTGGGAATTTGTTTCAATCGATTATAGGTATTTGGATAAAGATTTATTTTTCACTGTAGGTGGTTAGGTGAAAACAAAAATAAAAAATAGATAAAAAATAATTAAAACAAAATTTCAGTGCTGGAAGAGACTTCAAGGACAATTATGCAATACATGATTATGTAATCCCCACTTAAAGACTTCAGTTGAGTGCACATTTGCCACTATATGGGTAGCCCTGGCAGACCTTTCCGCTTTAGGACAATTGTAACCATTAGTTAGCTTTTCCTGACTGTAAGCCAAAATCTTCCTTTATTCACTTCTATTCACTGATCCTAACTCTGTCCTCTAGGGCCAACCAGAATAAGAGTAATTCCTCTTATGTGTGACGAAACATTTCCTGAGTCATCTTTCCATCCAAGCCAAATCTCTCCATCTCCTTCATCCGTAAATGTCAAGGATATGAGTTACTGGCCCATCCTGTTTGCCCTTCTCTGGTTTTCCAGCCAAAAATAAGCACAATATCATCCATATTCAGGAATATCTGGGGGACCTTACCCATCCTTATTCATCCAAAGGGAAACTCTTTGCTATTTGTTCTCTGTGCAGAATAATTTCATGAAGATGAAAAACACCTTTGACATAAATGTGAATCCATGTATTCGCTCCTGTTTGGTACTAACACTCAAAAGATCATGGAACAAAGGGAGCCCCATGATTATATATTATGTACTAACTGGTGTACGAGAATTCCTTGGAGGAAGAGAAGTTTGCTGTATCAGATCAGACTCAAAAAAAAATCAAACCAGAAAACACAATGAAATCTTCTATTCTTTACCTGAGTATGGGACATTGGAGAGGCCACTGGATTTGAAGCCAGAAAAATCTGACTCCACAATTGACATAGACTTACTGTGGGAATTTGGGCAAATATAGTGACTTCTCTTAGCCTCAGTTTCCTTATCTGTAAAATATGGGTCTTGAATATGATGAACTCTAAGGTCTTTTCCAGCACTATATCTTTGATCTTAAGATCAATCATTCCATTATGAGGCTGTAATGATGTGGTGTGCTCTAGATAATAATCAGTGAAAGCCTGCTTTTTCCATTCTTGTATTTTCATCAAGGATATTCTCAATCAAAGCATGTCTACATCATTCTCATAAAGATTTTATAGAGATGAAAAAGATGAGAAAAATTTTATAGAATCACAGGTCAGTAGTTACTGACATTCTCTCTTGATTGCCTTTTAAGAGAAAAATAATACTGACCTTGATTTTTTTTCCCAAACATTTGATATCTTCCTCTCCTTTGGGTATCTTGAAAATCAATTCTTTGATAGTTCAGAATTATATTGTAGACTTCCCCGCTCTATACTTGGCTTGGTCCAGCCACTCTTTTTCACTTCATCTTCATATAGACAATTTTTACTTCTTGAAAAATTTCAGAGGTATAGATAGAATTCAAATTTCTTGGTTCCACAAATGAAAGTGTTTCTTGTTGCATACTATGTGAGATGAAGTCATTTCTTTGATTTACTTCTTTGAGGAGAATATTTTACTGTCCTTCCATTTGGATGGAACTAATTTCTGGCTCCTGATTTCATTTGATTCACAGTTGTTCATAATTTTATATTTGACTTCCTGCAGTAGTATGTCAACCCACTTATTGTTCATTGGACAAGGATCTCACATTTGCAGTATTAACAATTACATTCAAATTTATAGATAGTCTAGAAAACATTCACTGTACCTTCTGTCCCCCTTCCCACTACTATGTTACTTTATTTGTAGAAATTCAAGGCAGTAGCACATGACTGAGTACTAGTTTGGATCATTTGTTTCAACAGCAGCCTAAGAATTCATCATCCAGTACACTGGTGATCAACTTCTTCCTACTTTTTTAAAACCTTTATCTCCTGTCTTAGAATCAAGTCAGAAAAGTGGTATGGACTAGGCAATTGGGGTTAAATGACTTGCTCAGGGTCATACAGCTAGGAAATGTTTGAGACCAGATTTGAACCCAGGGCTTCCCATATCTTGGCCTATCTTTCAATCCACTGAATTAGCTAGATGCATTTCCTTCCTTCTCCCCATACTTTTTGGCATTCATCCTTGAATAGTAAGCACAGTTACTAGGATTATTCTCAACCATTTAATTAATAAATCAGGAAATATTTATTAAATTCTAGATGTCAAGTACTATGCTTGTTGCTGGGGGTGCAAGTACAAAGATGGAAATAATCTTCTCAGTTCTCCTATTATAATGTAAAGTCCTTGCAGAGCAGAGCAAAGAGGGTGTACCTTCCAGCTGTATGGAATAACCAGCACAAAGCAATGGAGTCAAGAGATACAGTGCTGTGAGTGAGGAAAAGAGAAAGAAAGCCAGTTTTTCTGAAACACAGAATAGGGAGAGGGGTAATGTACAATAAATCTGGAAAGCTATTTGGTGTTAGCTTGTGGAGAGCTTAAAGAGCTAAATAATAAGAGTTAATATATGATTCTAAAAGCAATAGGATGCCTCTGGAGGTTATTGAGTAAGGGACTGACTTGTTTAGTTCTGTGCCTAAGAAAAATGACTTTGGCAGGGTTAGGTAGAATGTTTTAGAATAGCAGACTTCAGTCCAGGAGAATAATTAGGAAGCTGTTACAATAGTAGATATGAGGAGTGATGAGGGACCTGAACTAGTGTGCGGTTTATTTATGTGTAGAGGATTCTGATATGTGAGAGTCAATGAAGGCAGAAATGGCCAGATTTGGCAGTTTATGGGATCAACAAAGGTAAGGGAGAGTGAGGAAATGAGAACATTGCTCCAAACCTGAGATGAGAAAGATGGTGGTATCTTTGACGAAAATAGAGAAGCCCGGGAGAGGGAAAGGTTTTGGGGAAAATATAATATGGGAAGTATTGGCTTCTTTGAATCTAAAGTGTGTCTTTGGGTTGTCTATGTGTCATGATTAGATATCAGAGCAGGTATTTTCTAGAGATAAGTCAGACCATAAATCACATGGTGATATTAGGAATTTGAATATTATTTGTCCAATTTTATAAAAGAGGAAACTGAGGTTATAGTGTTTCAAAGTATATAAAAGTTCTTGCCTCACAACAGTTATGTGAATTAGGCCATGACAGTATATTTAATCCAGTTTTAAAGATTGTTAGGTTTTTTGTTTGTTTTTGTTTTTAATTAAAATCTTAGACTGATTAAATTATCTGACCACAAGGAAGCCATACACAGTGTAAAATTGAAATCTGAAGTTTTCTGATTTCAAGTCTGAAACTCTTTCTACTGTGCTAAATAATTGAAAGTCACAGGGGGCAGCTGGGTGGCTCAGTGGATTGAGAGCCAGGCCTAGAGACGGGAAGTCCTAGGTTGAAATCTGGCCTCAAACATTTCCTAGCTGGGTGACCCTGGGCAAGTCACTTAACCCCCATTGCCTAGCCCTTACCACTCTTCTGCCTTGGAGCCAATAGACAGTATTAACTCCAAGAAGGAAGATAATGGTTAAAAAAAGAGATCTAAGTCACTTTCTAATTCTACCCCCTTCTCTGCCCCATACACATATCACAATTGGTCATATGAGAGACTCAGAGTTCTTAGTTTGTACTAAATTTCTTTTTAAAAATAAGAATTCATTTATTATTTATAAATTATTATTATTTATCTCTGCTTGCCCTTCAAATATGGTTCTTATTTTCTCAATAAGATCAAACCCTGATTTAGAACAGTTAGTGATTTCCAATGTGAATGCTTATACTGCAAATTTAACGATTGACTCTAATCAGTATAAGCAGATTCCAGGACACTTCTCTGCTTTATTCAAGTAACAGACTCCTTTGAAATTAGATTGGGCCAGATAGAGATCAATGACTCCATGAGACAACTCCATGATCAATGACTCTGTGAGAGAAAGGTTTCATTTGAGCTTGAAAGATAAATAGGATTCAGCCTACTTTGGTTGACAAGTGTTACATACTAGGTAAAAAAGAGCAAAATGAGTAAAACCTCATAATAGAAAAAGCGAGGGATGTGTCCAGGGAATTGTAAGCTTCTCTGGTTCAGTGGATACATAGAATATGTGAAGGAGTAGTAACAGATGAAATCAGATTGGTAGGTCAGAGCAAAATTACAGAGCCTTGAGTGACATATACATATGTATGCCATGGGCCTTATAGCTTTGAATGACAGGCTAAAGAGTACAGACTTTAATCAGTAAAAAATGAGGATTCCCTGGGTGCTATTGAAAGAGGGATAATATTGGATTTCTGCATTAGAAAGATGTGCATAGGCTATTGAAATGGGGTATGAGAATGATTGAATCTTGCTTTAACTAATCAAGGAATGATTGTATAATATTCATAATGATAGCTTGAATTTATGTAATACTTTATACGTGTTACCTCATTTGATTCTCACAATAGTCCTATAACAGAGGTTATATTATTATGCTCATTTTATAGATGAGGAAGATGAGGCTGAAAGAGGTTAAGTGACTTGATCAGAATCTCTCAGTAAGTGTCTGAGGCAAGATATACATTTAAGTTGTTCTGCCCTCAGGTCCAACACTATCCATTTTGCCAAATAGCTGTCAAAAACCCCAGATGGACTTTAGGGGCAGAGTTAACCAAACTATAAAATAGTATTTGTCAAGTGCTTACAATAGCCTAAGAACTGTATTCTATACTGGTTTCAAATACAAAAAAAGCAAAGATCTCTGTTCTCAAGGAGGTTACATTTTAGTGGGGGAAACAACACAGAAAGTGAGGCAGTGATTATGGAGAACCAATTTGATAAAACAAACAACACCTATGAGGAGGATAGAATGATTAGGTATAGCCAACGGAGAATGGATTGATACAACCCATCCAGGGACAATGATGGGATTAATTAGATCAGGGTTCATGGTATTGAACCATTGGGAGAGGGGAAAAGAAGAACTGATGTCAAGGAAGATGGCAAGAGGAGATAGCAGGAGAGTTGAGATTGAAGTGCATGACTAAAAGAGAGATAATGTCACTATTAGGAAAGCAGGGTGCTAGATGGAAATTTATCTAGGACAGGAGAATTTTTCACTTATGGTCAAATTATATTATGGTAGTAGTTGCCTATTCTGCCCATTTTAAAGCTACTTCTTCTTCTCTCTAGATTGCCACCAATGCCATCCATATGTATGACCACCTTCAACCAAGACCTAAGAGAACATTTGTTTTCTTAGCTCTGTCTTTTCCATGGATTCTAATCTTAACTTTGCTATTAACTAGCTTTGTGACCTGGAGCAAGTTGTTTTCCCTTTCTATAATTTAATTTATTTGTCTGATAAATGAAGGAGTTGGACCAGATTAACTTCCAAGGTTCTTTTCAATCCTAACATTCCATGTCATAATATTCTGTAATCTTAAGTCTCTGACAGTTTTGACATTCTCTGTTCTAAGCTCCCCACCCAACTCAGACATTCTCTGTTCTAAGATCTCTCTCACCTCTGATATTTCCTTTTTAAGGTTCCCTTCCAACTCATATTCTCTATGATAAGGTCTATCCCATTCCTAACATTTTCTGTTCTAAGGCCCCTCTTAGCTCTGACACTTTTTGATCTAACATCTTTCCAAGTTCTTACATTATCTGTCCTATAGTATCCTATAGTATCCTCCTAGCCCTGACATTCTCCATTTAAAAGTCCTTCCCAGCTCTGATATTCTCTGACTTCAGACCCCTGGTAACTCTGAAATTCTCTATTCTCAGATCCATATGGGCCCTAACATTCAATCTACAAAACCCTTCATTTCAAAGTCCATTCCATCTCTCATTCACTCTGTACAAATCACGTATAGACTGTATGATGTTTGTTTGAACTGACAGCATATTATACCCCATCCACAGACCTTTGTGAACCTAATTACTCAACAGAAACCTCCTAACTCAATTAATCAGCTGGTAACAACTTTAATTCTGAGATACTCCTCTATACCACTCACCTCAGTAATCACTCGAGTTTCTGCCAGGGAACACATCTTACCCACTTTTGTTTATAACTGTTGAAATATTTTTAATCAAAATAATTAAATATGCTAAGTCTCCCTTAATTAGCAATACATTAAAAATTAAAAGTGCTTAAATGAAGGCTGGCAGAAAAAAAGCCCTCTTCCTAGAGCTGAGTGCTGGTACTTAACCAATTGCCTCCTCCTAGAGCTCAAAGTCTCTCTGATATGATTCAGAAGCTCCAGAGGGGCATTTCCCTCACTCAGGAGTTTTCCAAAAAATAGCAAAAAATATTTTAGTGCTTTTATGGATATATTGGCAGTCCCTGTCATGAGGCAAGGAGCAGGAGCTTGGGAGCTCTTTCAGCTGATAAGCTGGGTGACCTTAAGCAAGCTATTGCCTTATTTGTATATTTGTATTTTTGTGTTTTTGTAATTTGTATATTTCTCTGGGCCTTCATTTCTGTATCTATCAAATGTGAAGATTCAATTAAGTGTTCTCAAATATACCTTCCAACTTCCCAATTGTTTGCTACTCTGAAAAAGAGGAACTATAGTGGAAACAACAATTGCTAAATCAGCTGCTGAGGGGGAAGAGAGGCATTTGGATTTTGGTACTGATACTTAGATGTAAGATGTACAATGTTGCTTCTTAGAAGTAAACAATCTATCTCTGCATTTTTATTTATTAAATGAGTATAAAAACATTTGAAAATGTCTGCATCTCAGGGGTCTGTTTCTATTCTTCTGTGGCAATCTCGCCAACTCCCATGGATTCAACTGTCATCTGTATGCATATATCTCCTAAAATCAATCAATCAACATTTACTTAATGCCTATTAAGTACCAGACACTCCCACCCATTGACCTTAAAATAAAATACAAACTCCTCTCTTTGGTATCTCAAGCCCTTCCCAATTTGGCTCCAGATGAACTGTCCAGTCTGATCATACAATTTCTCCCCAATTATGGACTCGTCAATCTTAAGTCAAACCAGATTGCTTGTTGTTTCCTATTCATAATATCCCATCCCCTTATACCCATGCCTTTGCATAGAAGTTTCCAGCTTGCATTGCAGTGAAGACCTAGCCCCAATGAAAAATGAAAAATAGCTCAGAGGAAGACATCAGTAGAGGAGACAGAATCAGCAGCTTTCAGAATTTCCATTTCACAAGAAAAAAAAAAGGCTGGGAAACTGAGCAAAAAAGAAAGCCTAACCCTAGAAAATTTCTATCGAGACAAAGAGCAAAGCACAGAGTCAATAGGGGAGAGTGAGATCCAAGCAGTCACTTGCAAAACTTCAAAGAGAAATGGAAATTGGCCTCAAGCACTGGAAGAACTCAAAATGGAATTAAAAAATCAAATAAGAAAGGTCAAAGAAAAGTGGGAAAAAGAAAAAATGCTTAAAAAGCAAAATTGTTCAACTGGAAAAAGAGACAAAAAAAATACAATGAAGAAAAGAGTTACATGAAAAGAAGAATGGAGCAAATGGAAAAGGATGATCAAAAGGTCATGGAAGAAATTAAGTCTTTAAAAATTAGATTGGGCAAATAGAAACTAATGATTTTATGAGACATCAAGGAAAAATAAACAAAATCAAAAGAATGAAAAAATAGAAGAAAATATTAAATATCTCATTAAAAATAGATGACCTAGAAAATAGATTCAGGAGAGATAATTTCAGAATTATAGGATAACCTGAAAGTCATGACCAAAAAGAAAGCCTAGACATCATATTGTGAGAAATTATCTAAGAAAATTATCCTGATATTTTCTAATAAGAGGGTTAAATAGAAATTGAAAAAATCCATAGATCACCTCTGGTGATAAATCTAGAAATGACAACGCCTAGGAATGTTATAGCAAGATCAAGAGTTTCCAGGCCAAGGAAAAGTTACTTCAAGCAGCCAGAAAGAAATAATTCAAATATTATGGAGCCCCAGTCTGGATTACACAGGATCTGCAGTTTCCATACTAAAGG
Source organism: Gracilinanus agilis (assembly GCF_016433145.1). Lineage (NCBI taxonomy): Eukaryota > Metazoa > Chordata > Mammalia > Didelphimorphia > Didelphidae > Gracilinanus > Gracilinanus agilis. Next base: position 21,737,916 of record NC_058133.1, on the reverse strand, counting down.
TCTAGAAAGCTTGGAATATGATATCCTGGGTGACAAATGAATTGGATTTACAACCACCTACCCAGCAAAAACTGATTGTATTCTTTTGTTTATATTCAAATTGTTTATATTCCTATAGGGAAAGATATCTGTAACTCTTAAACATAGTTATTATTGTAGTAGTTAGACAATTTATACATAGACAAAGGGTATAATAGTAAGCTATTTAGGATTATATGTTTTAAAAAATCTAGGGATGAGAAAGAACTTACATTCTATAAGAGATAACATTTCTTCATTCATGGGGTGGGGGAAGGACCATATGATCTCCAATGTCCCTTTAAGGTCTAGCACTCCTTATTTCTAGGCCCCTCGTATTACAGATGAATAAATGAAAGCCCAGAAAGGGCAAGGGGCTCCCCAATAGTTACACAAGTAATAAATGGCCAAATGTTGTGTTGAAACTTGGGTTTTTGACACTAAATTCATTGCTATTTCCTCTACATCATGGAAGACTTTGACTTGGAGGGAGAAGACCTAGATTCTGTTCTTTATTTTGGCACAGTCTTACTGAGTAGCAAGTTATTGACTTTCTCGGGGTTGCAGTTTTCTGCTAAATGAGAGTATTGAGATTGCTGATATCCATGACCTTACAGCCCTCCCTTCTATGAGTTACATAGCTTCCAAATGTTCGATAAGGGGTTCAAAACTAGGCTTTCCTAACTCCAAGTCTAGAATAACCCACTACACAATACTATCTCTCCACTATTTGTTTCCCTCTCCTTCTGTTTAACCCAGGGGTCGGCAATGTATGGCTCTTTCTGCAGGAGCCATGAAGTCAATTTTTTTTTCACGTGCTATTATAGGAGCGCACACTGTGAGTACTGTACGGCTCTCACGAAATTACATTTTAAAAAATGTGGCGTTTATGGCTCTCACAGCCAAAAAGGTTGCCGACCCCTGGTTTAACCTGAACTGAACAAGTCTAAGCCTGCTTTTAAATAATAACACTTCAGATCCTTGAAGATGCTTTTCTTATCTCCCCCAAATTCTCTCTTCTCTGGGCTAAATGTCCCCTAATTCATAAGACTGCTTCTCATCTACCATAGTTTATTGAATAAGAATTTTTCATGGTCAGACCTCTATTTTTGAAAGATTGCTTTGGCATCTGAGGGAAGGATAGATTGAAGAGAAGAAAAAGCAGGGAAGTAGGGAAACCCATTAAAAAGTTTTGCCTACCCACTTCCTAACAGGAACATGATGTATTCAAGATGGAGAATGATATATATATANACGGCTCTCACGAAATTACATTTTAAAAAATGTGGCGTTTATGGCTCTCACAGCCAAAAAGGTTGCCGACCCCTGGTTTAACCTGAACTGAACAAGTCTAAGCCTGCTTTTAAATAATAACACTTCAGATCCTTGAAGATGCTTTTCTTATCTCCCCCAAATTCTCTCTTCTCTGGGCTAAATGTCCCCTAATTCATAAGACTGCTTCTCATCTACCATAGTTTATTGAATAAGAATTTTTCATGGTCAGACCTCTATTTTTGAAAGATTGCTTTGGCATCTGAGGGAAGGATAGATTGAAGAGAAGAAAAAGCAGGGAAGTAGGGAAACCCATTAAAAAGTTTTGCCTACCCACTTCCTAACAGGAACATGATGTATTCAAGATGGAGAATGAGATATATATATATATATATATTATCAGACATAGCCAATGTAAAAATTTTATTTTCTTGATCATATATGTTTATTAAAATGGTTTAATTTTTCTTTTTTTAAAGCTGGGAGTTAAGGGGTAGCATGTATAGTCAAAAGAAAAAAGAAAGAGAAAAGGGCTGTTGATACTTTTTTTAATGTAAAAAAAGAAACTTTCAGAAAAAGAAAATGAATAAAATTCATTGAAGAAAATAAGACACCTGGAAGTATCACAAACAGAAGTTTTGAAATTTGCATGTTCAACTTAGTGTGTTTATGTATATATGTGTATGCACATACACCCATGTTAAACTTGAAAAAATACAGAACTATTAAATAGTCAGAAAAACCACTTTTTTAATTAAGGAAAAAGGGTTGAGTGCATTATTAGGCCTCCTTGCAGAGCATGCATACTGCAAGTCTTTGCAGAGTCCCCAGACTCTGGTTGCTCTGGTCACTGATCCCTGTGAGTATCACCATTTAGAGGAAAACTCCAAAGAGCCATTAAAATTGGGAAGCTTAAATACCCTTTTAAGCTAACTGGAGACAGAGGTTTAGAGAGAATAGTTGATTGGCTTTACAATGGTAACAAAGAAAATGAGGAGTTTCAGACAGGAATAACCAAGATCCTCAGAAAACTCCAGTAACAAGGTTAAACTTGAGATTTCCACCTTCAAGCTAACTAAACTGAGGTTTATCAGATCTCACAAGACTTTAAGTTTGGGGGTTTCTTGATTTTACATCAACAGCCATACATAATAAAAATACACAGTTTCCTGAGAAATTCTTTTTTTGGTTGTTTTTTTGTTCTACTGCAAATACCCATTGGTAATGGATGCCTAAATAATGAAAAAAAAGGTGATGAGAGCTTAATTTAAGATTGTGGCTGGTCCAGAGAAGCTTTAGCAACTGATGAGCTTTAAGGAATGAGTGAGGAAGAGGAGCTATGCATAACAATAAGATTTTGAGTCTGGGTGATTGGGAGGATGGAGATGCTTTTGACATTACCAGAGATTAGAAGAGGTTTAGCCCCATGGTCCATCTAGCCTAGTGAGAATATAATTGCCAAGAGAAAATCCATGATTTGGTCCTGGTTGTCCTTGAAATCAGCCATAAAATTTGTTTCTCACAATTTCTTGTGTTTTTAAGTAAGATGATTAATTCAAGCTGGATGACCCCTACTCTTTAACTCCACCCCCTTCCTTTTCCTCTATATCTCATCATTTGCCCTCTTCCCAATTTTTTCTTCTTTTTATAGAGATTACTGATGAAAGTGTAAGTTCCTGCTTTGGAGCCTCTCTGGGTATTCAATACAAGCAGGTCCAAGGTCAGGTGATGGGCTCAAAATGTAAGAAAGATGGATCCGGATCATATGGTGAGTCCCTTGCAAATGCCTTAATCACTTATCATGAAATCCAGTTTTCCACATCCATTTCCTCAGGATTTCCATTCAACTCATATCTGCACAATAATCCCTTAGATCAGTGATGGGCAACCTTTTGGGCTTGATGTGTCAAAATTCACCAAAAAACCAAGCCTAACTCGGGTGGTGTGTCACTTTGGGAAAAAAACCATAATTTCATGATATTTATAGTTTAAATAACAAAAATGTATCATTGTAATATATAGCTGTATTTAATAAACCAAAATAGGTAAATTAACATAGAATTGTCTTCCAAAGTGCACAGAGTGCACTATAGAAGTACACTACACTACAACAAATGTTTCATCCTCGGCATGTGGCCCCATACTTCTATGTATGGGGCCACATGCGGCCACGTGTCATCGAAAATGGCTATGCATTTCAGTGCTGACACATGTGTCATAGGTTTGCCATCACTGGCTTAGATAAACATATCCAACTAATGGACAGCCAGACTTCTAAAACCTCCAATGAAAGGGATCTTCCCCCTCTCCCAAGCAGCCTACTCAAGTTTTGGAGAGTTCTAATTTCTATCGATTTTCTTCTTTGCTTCAGGCTTACATTCATTTCTCAGCAAAGTCCACCTTTTTTCCTAGTTCTACAGACTGAAATCTAGTAGAGTAAGTCCAGTCCTTTTGAAGATCCTTAGACTCATAAATAGAGCTGAAAGGGGCCTCAGGGGGCATCTAGCCTAAGGTTCTCATTTTACAAATCAATTAGCTAAAGTAGAGAGAGAAATGATTAGTCCAAAATCACATAGGTAGTGAATGACACTGTTAGAATTTGAAAAGAATTCTCTGACTTCATAGCAAGTGTTTGTTTAACTGTAAGCTATCTCTGAAGACAGATTCCTCAACCCCTCAAGTCTTCTCTTCCCTAGGTTTAGTCTCCAGTTTCCTCATCCTTTCCCCAGGTGGAATGAAGCCAAGTTCCTTCAAAACAGAATTCACTCCTTCCTCTGCATATTCTCCAGTTTATCGATATCCTTTTTAGAACGTGGTGCTCAAAGATCTGAACCTTTCTCTTAATAAAAAGAAAGCTGTCTTAAGAGCTCCCCTCCTCTCCTTCTCCTTCTCCTTCCCCTTCTCCTTCTCCTTCTCTTTTCCCTTCCCTTCTCCTTTCCCTTCCCTTCCCTTCCCTTCCCTTCCCTTCCCTTCCTTTTTCTTCTCCTATCTAATCAATGACAAAGTCCTGTCAATTCTATATTCAAAGAAATCTATTACTTTACATCCAATTTCTGTCAACATGATGAGAATTCTTTTACCACAAAAAAATTGTAGCTAAGCTACTAAGTCAATTTGGGGATTGTTATCTGGGTCAAGAGGGAACAGCCCAGCCAATGAAATTATATATAACTCGATTAACCAGTATTTATTAAGAGGCTACTTGGTGCCAACCACTGATCTCTTTGAAATGTTGAGGTATTGATGAGCCTAAAAATCAAAACTCCAGCCCCAAATATTTTCTGCTCTCTTACCTTCCCCCTATGACAAACCTAAAAATGTTTCCCAGCTGAAGCTATCTTAACACCTCCTTGAGAAATGTTTATTACCCTGATGAATATTTACCTCCTTTGGAATGTTTATTACCCTGATGAATATTAACCCCTTTAATGAATGTTTGGCCAGGTGCTTCCTGACCCCTGATCCTGAAACCCCCTCCCCAGGTGCTTCCTGACCATCTGTCCCTGATACCACCTTGATAATTATGTATGCACCAACCCCCTTCCCCAAACCTTTCTATATAAACCCCTGGCTGAAGAGGCCTTGGGGTCAGACTGGCCAATCTTCCTCTCTGCCACTGACCCTAGCTTCTCTGCTAGAAAATATATGGGCCTCTTCTTGCACATTGCAGTGTCAGTGTGATTCTTCCTGTCACGACCCAATTTGGGTATTAAAATTTGGGTATAACAGTATAATGTTATGGTCCCATTGTTTGGGAAGCTTTCTGAGGGCAGTGACTGTGGATCATTGAAATTTTTGTCTCTTTCAGTGCACAGCAAAGTGATCTGCACATAGTAGGCCCTAAATAAATATTTAAATTTGAACTTAAGCTCACTTCTATTGGAACTTCTCTGTCTTCTCTTGGTTATGCTATCTAGTGACTTAGGTAGTTTAGGGGTGAAACAGGAGGAGATGTAGAGTTGTAGTCAACAGCTGTACCAGGTGAAGCCATGAATAATTAAAATATATTACCAAATAGCTGATTCAATTTGGATCCAATTTCAAGGTAGTTCATAGAATCTGAAACCATTCTTGATATTTCCTAAGCAATAAGTATTTCCTCAATTCAAGGACCTATGGTTGCATCAGAATGAGTTAGACTTCCCATGAAATAGATCATGACTCCCTATGTAACTTAGGAAATAGTTTTTAAGAACTGCTATGACTAAATAACACAAAACAAATATTCCAGCAGCCAATCTGGGTATGAGCTCCACCCTTCTAAAAAATAAAATTAATATAAAAATATAACTTTAAAAACATTATGGTTTTTTAAAAAAAATTTATTAGTAGCCAAGAGAAAATAAAGCCACATGTCCTGCTAGATTAGGCAGTTGGATGGGAAGCAAAGAGGAAGTGAAAAACCAGCCCCTCAGTTTTTATCTCTCTGTCTACATCATTGTGCAAGACAAGAAGCCAGTGGGCTCAAGGGAAATGTAGTTCAAGTACCTCTAAATTTCCAGTAACACACCCAGTCACCTCCCATCTATGCTATACTCCTCCTGGGTCCAGATATACACAGTCCAGCATTGGATCCCTACATACCTTTCTCTTCAAGTCTTCAAGAACAGAGTTTCTATGAAATTTGATTCAATTCTATTTCTGCCTCTCTATAACCCCCACCAAGAGCTCCTAATTCTACCTTCTGGGATCTAGAAAATCAAGGCTCTCTTTTACATGGCAGCCCTTCCTCAAAATGAATCTTCTAGGAGGAATTTACCATCTGGAGGAAGGGGCTTTACTGGTAAAAGGATCTTCTAAGGTGAAAAGGCTTCTGGGGAATGGTAAAGTTTGTAGTCAGGAATAGAACTAGGCAAGAAGGTAGTTGGATTCTCTCCTCTGTAGCCACCAATAAAGGAAGGGCTGGGGGAGCAGTAGGAATTTCACATATGTGCCAACAATAAGCCACAAACTCAAGTGGCATAGAATAGATGCTAATTATACATGATAAGATTGGCATCCTTGTATCTAGGGAGGGATCCCCTCAGCTAGTTCTCAGTTGTGGTTCCTTTATTATTATCAATAACAATGAATATTCTTAGAGTAATGTTTGTAAATTGCTTTTAATGTGTTATCTCATTTGAACTTCACAACCATCCCAGAAGGTAGATATTATTATTATTCCCATTTTACAAATGAGAGAAGTAAGACTGATAGAAATTAAGTCACTCACTCAGTGCCACATAGCTAGTGATTGACTGAGGCTGGATTTGAATTCATGTGTTCCTGACTCTAAGTGCAGAGTTCTATGCCTTTCTTGAGCCCCAGCCAATTAACATTCACTAGCCAATTAACAAACATGTATTGCCTACAATATGCCAGGCCATGTGCTACATACTAAGGAAAGAAGGGTTTCCAGGGCAGGGACTTCTAGCTGAATTGCCTCACTTGGTCATCATAGAGCTAAGTTCTTGGAGGCTATGGGCACACTAGCTCAATCCTTTCTTATGTTGCATTTTGCCTGGTTTTTGACACAGTTCAGTCCATGTGTATAGAATTTCCTATTGAGTCCAGTCAGAAGAATGATCTCCTGGTCATAAACTCTATCCAAGCAGAGCCCAGGGGCAGGCCTAGATGGGATTCCCATATTGGAAAGTTTCAAACACAACAGCAGTGGAATGCATGTGATTACCCTCTTATCACAAACCCATTTAGTTCATCTCCCTGATATCACTGTTATCTTTGTGAGAGTAGGATCAAAGTCTCCTCCAAGCTTTGTATCTCTCCTCAGAGGACAATGTCCTTCACACAGTAGGTATTTCACAAAATCTTTGTTGAAAGAATAGATGAACAAATCACTTTCATTACACAATCTCTGAGCCTACCTAGTCTTTCTTTGTGTTTCCAATGGTCCCTTTTCATACCATTAAAGCACTTATTGCATTTAATTTTGCATATAATTCTTTAGAGTCTGATCGCCCCACTCTTAAGTTCCATGAGGTCAGGGTCTAAGTTTTCTTTAATTTCCCTCAATTCCTAGCAAAGCACTCTGCAGACATTGGGTACATAATGAGTTGGTATTTTTTTTTTTTAGCTGAATAGAATTTACATTAAATGAACTGGCTTCTATTTTTCATCTCATGGCAGATAAGTCTTTGAAAGACATGGGTGTTAGGGACATTATATCACGTGTGCGTGGTGGAACCACTGGACCAAGCTCTGGCCTCTCCAACAGCTGGACAGCTGAGACGTATCTTTCCTGGGGGAGGTCGTTAAAGGATAATCCTGCTGTTATTGATTTTGAGGTAAGTCTTTTCTCAGTTGAAGAAACTCCATGGCCAGAAGGAATGAAAGTGAAGCAGACCAAATCATTTCATATTTTTTATTATGAGCCCATCAGAGAACAAGATTAAATGTAACGGGGAGCTGACCTGGTAGCCTCCCCTTTGCTTCACCAGAGGGAGTCCATTTCTCACCCACAGCCCCTGAGGTGAACCAGACAAGAAACTTCATATCTGGTCACCGCCTCAATCCTTCTCTGTGGGACTTGGGAAGTAAGGCACTGATAACTCCAAGAATGTCCTCAGGCTTGGGTTCCTTTCTATCACTATCCTTCTAATACCCAGGGGAAACATAATATGCAAATAAGGAAGGGCTGGTCTATCCAACTGAGTGTTCCATTTAAAATCTGTCCTGATTAAAGCTTTTGAAGGCTAACATAATTGAATATCCAATTCACCCATTTTATATTTTAAAAAATGTTTAAGTATGTAAGGGTGTGCTTGGGGGGGCAGGGAGGCTAGCAAGAATATGGCCAGAGAATCAAATGAGGCACAGTTAGAGATGACACTAGGGCCCTAGTACAGAGTTCCAGAGATAAAGTTGTAAAGTCCTGCAGAGCACCATTGCTGATCTGGGTATGAAGGAGGCAAGTGAGAAAATGACCTTCAGATGAGATTTGCACCCCACTTTCAGAGTTCTCTCAGAGGTATGCTAGGATGATGATGAATTGCAGTGACGGATCACAATTAGTTTTTTGAGCCATTTGCTCACAAAGGTTTAGGGCAGGATGAAGAAGTAAAGAAAATTCTTTTTATTGGATGTTCAGAAATTAGTGTAACACTCTAGTACAAAGATCAGCTGATTTTAAGCCTGGGTGTTTGGGTACAGTGTAATGGCTTCTGACTACACCTGGTTCATCCCTCTTGGGCTGTCAGTGTTTGAGGTTTTTTTTTTTTTTTTTTTTTAACTGACAGCTGTGTGATCAAGTGCATTCATTGAGTCCCTAGTTAGGAAATTCCCTAACATTTAAGCAGAGTTATGCTTTCTACCTAACATTATCTCTCTTTGTCTCTCTGTCTGTCTCTGTCTCTGTCTGTCTCCTTTCTCTATCCCTGTCTCTGCCTCTGTAATACCTGATCTCTTTGTGGTAGAGGCAAAATTCCACTGATTAAAAATGTTTGGGTAAGAACAGTTGGTTTTTATTATAGTAACTATGGATAGATAGGTATTAAAGGGGACTTTGGGGAAAGAGCTGACCTTTTCTTGGGATATCTATTACCTGGATATATGCTCCAAGATACCTGTAGAATCAACAGCTTTCCTTGATATCTCCTTTCTCTGTCACAACTTAATATTTTTTTTTATCCCTGAAAAGTGTCCTAGTATGACATGTTTCAGCCTTTTCAATTCCAGTTCCTCGGAAACTTTCCCTTTGGTTCTGAGCCAGCTTGCTTCCTTTTATTTATTTTTTAAAGAGTATAACCCAGTTTCTCAGATAATGGTTTTGATTGGCTAAAGGAGATATACAGAAACTATTCATATTCTCTTCCTGATTATTTGATTTAAAGAAAAGATAACAAAAATAATTACTTTAAATTGGATAGAATAATCAGTGGAGCCCCACCCTTACAGGTATTGGTGGGAGGGGAAGTGGTATAGAATATGATTATAGTGAGCCTTGGTGCCAGAAAAACCCAAGTCCAAATCTTGCCTCTTATATATACTAGTAATGTGACCTTAGACAAGTCATTTAGTCTCTCACTCCTCTAGGCAAATTTCTTAGACTATAAATTACAGAAAAGGAATGGACCAGCCTTTGTAGAGGGAAGAGAACCCCCTTATCTGGGTGTTCATATACCAGTGAAATAAGAGCTCCAATACCTATGCTAGGCTTATACACAGGTAAGAAAGAATTGCACAGTAGCTAGGAATACTTGAATTCAAGTGTTCTTCATTCTTATACTTGATAGTTGTGTGGCCATGGGCAAGTGACTTAACAAGGCACCAGGCAACCCTAAGACTGGAAGCTGTTGAATATTTGCTGATCTGCATTAAAGAAAGATGTTTCCCGACACTGATGAAATCTCAGATCTGTTTCCAAAACCAACACAAACTTATTTGAAATGGAATAGTTGTGCTCCTTCTTTTGAGATATACAAATATATCTTAACCAAGGGTCCATTTCAACACTCTTGTTTCAGTGATAAATGAAGGGAAAACACTGTATGTGTTAAAAAGAAGCAGCATGGATCAACCTTAATTTTGTTACTCTGCCAATAATTGAGAAACGGATGTTTCAGGCTCCTGAAATTTGTGGAGTGGCTAGAAATTGCTATCACTGAGTGATGAGTGATTTGGGCCTAAACTGAAAAATTCATGTCCACAGAATTCTGAAAACTTTCATGGCCAAAAGCCAAATTTTGTGCTTTCCTTGAAGAAAACTTCAAGGTAGAGATTGAGAATTATGGTCTTGGTGAACAGTAAATATATCACTTGCTGTGTTCCCAAGGAAGATTTAAGGACCCAACGAAGAGGAAGACTTGGAGGAGGTGAAAAGTAAAGCAAATTTGTCAATATGTTCAGAGAGTGGCTGGCTGATGGGATAGCTGGCTGGCTTCCTACAAGGGTAACTCTCTTCATTGGTGTATCAATCAATCCATCTAGGTGTCAAGTAACACTCAAAGGGCTTGGATACATTAAAAAAAAAGGAAATAATCCCTGCCCTTGGGGAGTTTGTATTCCACAGGGTGAGACGACAAGTACGTGTATGAGTATATACAAAATATACTCAAAATCAATTTGAGTTATTTTACTTATGGTGAGAAAGCATTTGCAACTATGGAGAATGGAGAAAGCTTTCCTATAGAGGTAGATGAGAGTCAGAAATTGTGTCTCAGGTAGAAGTTTAGCAGTGGCTTCAGTTGTAAATCATATTTAATCCCAAGACACTGACCTGTGTTGTTCAATCTATAGCACAATCCCATGTTCTCCCTAGTCTTGAACATTATCTGTGGACCAACAGGATCTCTCCATGAGAGATTAAAAGTGTATCGTGCCTCTGTTGGCTTGGTGATAACTACCCCTTGACAAAGATAGGACATAAATAACCTGCTCCACCAACAATGGGGGTTAGACCAACATACACTACAGTATTCCAATTTCTTAAAGGATCAGTTCCTGTAAGTATTTACTTTTAGCCCATGTACTCTGAGCTATGAGACACCAAAGGATTTGTAAACAGGTTGAGAGAGGGCAGAGTAAGAGATAATAATAATCGACATTTCTATAGCCTTTTAAAGTTTCCCAGGCCCCTTATATGCCTTATTTCATTTAATCCTCACAATAGCCCAGGGAAGTAAATACTGTAAGTATTATCGTCTCTATTTTATAAGTGAGGAAAATACCACTCAGAGAGGTTCAGAGTCATGGAGCTAAGGCTCATAGATTCCATTCCAGGTTTCTTCTGAGTTTCAGTTCAGTACTCTTCACTATATTATGACCATCAATAGTCAGGGCCCCTTTGCTGCCTCCTATGAGCCCATGCTGCTGCCATGATAACATCTTCTTACTTCTAGTAGCAAGGCACTTTTATAGATGCTGGTGACTATAGCTCCAAAGCAGAATTCCTAGGACTAGAGACTACAGCTAAGGTTAAAAACCAGCATTCAAGAATCATTGGTATATGGGGCGGAGGGGATCAGCTGGGTTGCTCAGTGGATTGAGAGCCAGGCCTAGAGATGGGAGGTCCTAGATTAAAATCTGGCCTTAGACACTTCCTAGCTTTGTGACCCTGGGCAAGTTACTTAACCCCCATTGCCTAGGCTTTACGACTCTCTGCCTTGGAACCAATACAAAGTATTGATTCTATGATGGAAGGTAAGGGCTTTTTTTTTTTTTTTAAAGAATCATTGGTATAAACCTGTTTAGATTAGCTGCCAGTCCTGTGAAAATATTAACAAGTTTGATGTTGTATGCATGAGTCCAAGGAATCCCCTAGGGTTGATTATAATGCTCAGCTTTTACCCTTTTAGGGAGATAGTATATTTATGGGTGGAAATTGATACTCTATATGGAAGCTTGTGTGAGATTTAGAACAACCAAGAAAATCTGCCCCTGTGTATCCAATGTACTGTAAATGTGAGGATATTTCCTTTAATCAGGACTTTCTGTAATAATTCCAGGAAGATATACCTTGTTTTCTTTTTCCCCAAGACAGCATAAACTTTTGACAGTCATTTCCCTGGTGTATGAATTTCTACTTGAGCCAGATTACTAAAGTGGGCATCTCAAAAAGACCAGTGGTATCAGCTGAGTCTGTTAAGACTCAGGACTGTGGGATCCAATGGCTCCATCAGGCTCTGGTGAGAGCTACCTGCAAAGGGATAGTCCCTTACAGCTGCATACAAGTATAAGGTTGTCTGCCAAGCCAACAAGGTCAGCACTCTGGTCAGCAACTCACTATAAAAGCTTCAGAGATTGACACTTAGCTTTTCCCTCATACTCCTAAAGGCCCTAGAATCAGAAGTGAACTTTGTAATTGTCTTTATATGTGGGAAGGACTGCGAAATAGAAGACTTTTTCTGTTTGGTCATAGAAAGATGAAGTATCATAGAGGCAATGTGGGAAAGTTACAGAGATACAAATTTATACTTGATACTATAGGGATAGGGAGTAGATCTGTGTTTTCTTTGATATAAAGAACCCCAAATGAGAAATTACATCTACTAATTCAGATAGGTACTTTCTCATTGACTTATGGAATTTGACATGCTACAGCATTGAGAGGTTAGGTGACTTGCCAAGAGTTCAGTGGTAAGATGAAGCCAGATATTCTTGGCTCAAAGGCTACTTCAGTATTTAAAAACAAACAAATAACTTCTTCATATCCCTAGGCAACAATTGAATGGAAGTGGAAGGTTTCTCATTACTGGAGGCCTTCAACCAAAGGAGAGTTGATCACTTATTGGAAATGCCACAATTAAGTCATTTTCACTCATGTTCAGTTCTTCATGACCTCATTTGGGGTTTTCTTGGTAAAGATACTGGAGTGGCTTGCCATTTCCTTTTCTAGCTCATTTTACAGATGAGGAAACCAAGGTAAACAGGGTTAAGTGACTTACCCAGAGTCACATAACTAGTAAATGTCTGAGATCAGATAGGAATTCAGGAAGATGAATTTTTCTGCCTGCAGATCTAGCACTTTATCCACTTTGCCACCTAGCTGTCCCAGATGTCACAGAGGACATCCTTATTTAGGAGGGTTCATCTCCCAACCAGCTCATGTCTTGAACCTCACTATTGTCTCCAGTAACTCATCTTTCAGCAAGATTGAAATTCACTCCTTCTCACTGTCCCCTGGCCATGGGATTTCTCCTGTCTCTTATTGGAAAGGGTACAAAGTAGTCATTGGAGAATTCCTCCATGGTCTTTCATTTTAAGAGGCAGATCTGTGCAGCCATCTGATCTCCCATCCAACTCTTGGGCTTTATTTTACCCCCCTGTTAGATTGTAAGCTTCTTGAGGGCAGGGATTATCTTTTGCTTTTCTTTGTGTCAGTGCTTTGAAGAGTATCTGACACAGTAGATAGTTAATGTTTATTAACTGAAGAAAGGCAGATAAGTCATACTAGATTCAATTTTATGACATTTTATAATTCTCTGATATTAGATCTTAGAGTGTTAAATGCCCTTATTTTTAAGATGAGGAAACTGAGGTTCAAAGAAATTCAGTTATTTGCCCCAGGTCACACAGGGAACTTCTTGTGAGTATTGAGTTTTCTTAGCCAGAATTTCAGAAAAAAATAAAAAGAGGAAACAATCAGGTTAAGACTTTATGGAGATGGGAGCTTGAAACCAACATTGAAGGATGACTAAGATTTATTTGGGCAGGTAGACAGGAGACAGTAGGAGAAGTCACTTCAAATCCCTCTGGCTTCAATTTCCTCACCTATATTTTTAGTCAAAGTATCTGAATTTAAATTCTGTCCCTCTCATTTTTGACATTTGTTACTTTGGACTTCAACTCTTTGAGCCTCAATTTCCTCATTCATCCATTGATGTGATAACTTGGATTGGAATCTTGACTCTGCTACTTCCTAGATGAAATAACAATATTTCATCTGATTAGTTTCCTTGTCTATATAGTGAATAGTTGGTTTAAGTGAACTTGAGGGTCCCTACTTTCTATAATTGTTCTCTAATCTTGCCTTTCTCCCTAAGATTGTGCTCTCTCTCTCTCTCTCTCTCTCTCTCTCTCTCTCTCTCTC
>NC_058133.1:21660863-21724011 GCF_016433145.1 Gracilinanus agilis | reverse complement strand
CTCTCTCTCTCTCTCTCTCTCTCTCTCTCTCTCTCTCTCTCTCTCTCTCTCTGTCTCTCCTTGCTTTCCCCCACTCTCATTTTCCTCTCTCTCTTCCTCCTGTCTTTTTCTTTCTCCCTCTGTCTCTGCATGTCTCTGTGTGTCTCTCTGTCTCTGTCCTTCTTTCTCTCTCACCTACGTAAAGCAAAGCTGAGCAAACAATGGTGGGGGGAACAGGATAGAAGTAGCTTGAGCTCCCTCCGACCCTCAACTCCATTAGCAGGGTAAATGGAAAATTGTCCCACAGGCTGCGGCTGGCCCTGGAGATAAGAGGCTCCATTAGTAAGAAACATCTTTTCCTAACGGCCACCCTCACAGCTGTGGGGTGACCCCATTTCTTCTGCAAATTCCCCAGCAATTGGTGGCCAAATTCTCTGCAATCTTCCTGAAAACCAATTGGCAACCTCTCAGTTGGCTGTCTGAGCAGCCCTACAATTATGCCCGTGGCTTCTGGCCACTGCTGGGCATTCCTGTCTTCTGGAAAATTCCTTATCTCAGCTCCAGGTTTATTTGCTCAAAGTCTTTGTGCACAGTTTCCCAGGGTGTCATTCAAGGTCATCAATGGTTGTTCACTGATGTCCTTGTCATACCCTTTGTTTTGCAAGAAGGATGTCTCTCCTCTTTTCCAATCATAATGTCATGTGTACTGGGCAGCTAAACATGTGGGCTTTCTTCCTGGCCCAGCCACTGACCAGCTGAGTGGCTTCAGGCAAGTTACTTCTTTGCACCTTCCTTTTCTTATGTATAATAAAACTATTTGACCAAATGATCCCTAAGTAGGAATTGCCCAGATAAGAAATTAAATATTATGAAACCTTATAAAGTGAGTTAGAAGGAACATGGAGTCTCTACCTTCTCTCATTTGAGAGATGAAGAAACTGAGGTTCAGAGAAGTTAAGTGATTTGCTTAAGTTCATGATGATGGTGAGTTGCAGAGTCCAAATCTAAACCCGAGTTGTCTGACTCCCAATCTGGCTCTCAGATCAGAGGCTCATAGATCTAGAACGTGAAGAGAACCCAGAGGTCATCCAGTCCAATGACCACATTTTGCAGATAAGTAACACGAAGCCAAGATTCAATTCCATTTTTTCCAAGGTCACATAGATACTAAATAATCAAGTCAGGACTTGAACTCAGAACTATGGTGACTCCATAGCCAGTGTGATTTTATAATAAATATATATATCACATATATCTTTGAAATTTCATGTGTTAGGGGGTAGCAAGGTGGTTCAGTGGATAGAGTGCCAGGCTGAGAGCTGGAAGGTCCTGGGTTCAAATCTGTCCTCAAACACTGCCTAACCATGTGGCTCTGCATAAGTCATTTAACCCCATTTCTTATCACTTGTCACTTTTCTGTCTTGGAACCAATACATAGTATTGATTCTAAAATAGAGGGTGAGTTTAAAAAAAAAGAAACATCACATGCTTTTTTTTTCATGAGGCTTCATAAGGCAGAACTAGGATTAATGGGATTCCACCCACTCCACCAAGTGAAAATGGATTTCAATAGGAAAGTGGAAAATGAGCAAGCTTGGAGTCAGGACCCCTGAGTGTGAATGCTGGACCAGATACTTCATCTACAAGCACATCAGTGTCATTTCACTATCCAGATTTGTTTCCTCATTTGTCAAATGAAGATTATCAAATTTAGAAGAGATCTTATGAACTTCTGAAACTTCTGAAACTTATGAAAGTTAGAAGTGACTTTCAAACATGGAAGGTAAATGCATAAAACTCTTGAGAGCATCTGCATCTTTGTGACTCCACTCTATCTATTTTGAATTGCTTTTGTTGTTGTCTAGTCATTTTCAGTAGTGTCTGACTCTTTGTGGCCCCATTTGGTGGGTTCTTGGCAAAGACACTGGAGTGGTTTGCCATTCCTTCTCCAGCTCATTTGACAGATGAATAAACTAAGACCTACAGAGTGAAGTGACTTGCCCAGGGTCACACAGTCACATAGTAAATGTCTTGGGCCAAATTTGAACTCAATGAAGATAAATCTTTTTGATTCTAATCCCTAATGCTTTGGCCACTACACCACCCTAGCTCCCTATGATACATACTTGGCACTTAATATGTGCTTCTTGACTGATTCCCTTTAAATCTTCTCTTTTCTTACATCTCAATAAAGTATAAGTTCCTTAAAGGCAGGGACTACATTTCCTTTTGTCTTTGTATCCCTGACATCCCGCACAATGGCTTGAGCATAGTAAACATTTTTTCTTAGCAAATTTTTGAACTTAACCAAACTGCCCAAAGTTGTTAAGGGATATGAACTCTTCTGACTCCACATTCAGTGTACTTTCTCCTGTCCCCACATCTCTCCTGTTCCCAACAGCTCATGCCTATCTTTTCCATCCTATGCCAAAGCAACTTGGGCTCCCATGAACGAAAATGGCAGAACATGAGGAGGGCACTGGATGAATATCTGGCAGAACATGACACTTGCCGCTGTGGGCCCTGTGTCAACAATGGGGAGCCCATCCTGGAGGGTACCAGCTGTCTGTGCAAGTGTCCCTTGGGTCGATCTGGTCCTGCCTGTGAGAAAATGGAACATCAGGGTAAGTAAGGCAGCCCTTCAAAGGCTCTCCTCTCTCTCCGCTTCTCCATTCCCTTTTCTCCCTGTAGCAAAGGTGAGGATAAGCTCTCCAGAGTCCAGAGATGGCTTTGTATAGAATGTCAGTAACTCTAATTTTGCTCTGGTCTCCCCAGGATTCCCCTTTTTACTTATCAAAGTCTTCTCTGTGTGACCACTGTGCTACCTTCTAGTGTTTTCCTTCACCTTTAACCTTGTCTCTAACTGGTCTCAGGAGAAGAGCTAAAAGGCTCTTTGAAACCCAAGTAGAAAGAACTTGCAGGTGTAAAATTTAAATTTAATATCAATAACTCCAGGTTCTTATTTTCCATACAGTTTTATTAATAATCACTTGAAGTAGAAAAAATGAAAAAGATAGAAGTATAAAGCCTAATTTACTGACCTAACTGACCACGTGTGTGGATTCTCTGGCTTGGCTCCCAGCCAGCCTCCTCAACTATGTTCCTGGAAGAAGAGAATGAGGGCGGTGCCACACCAAAACTTTATCCTCCATCCATTCACACAGTGTTCACATTGCATAAGCACGCAAATGGGATGCTGGGTAAGATAGGCTTTGGGGAGAGAATTCTATCTATATGATACCAGAGATTTACACTTTGCTGATAACTAGTTTACTCTCCTTGTTTTGCAGAGAGGGAAACTGAGATTTGGAAGAGGAAAGCCCTTTTCTGAAGTTACTTAGGGAGTTATTCAAATTCAGCTGCATTTCTTCTGACTTCAAACCTACTGTTCTTTCCACCAAACTCTATTGTGTCTGGCTTATCTCATGAAACTGGGCTATCTCCTTGCCTGATCCTCCTTAATTCATGCCCTTATTTATTACCTTTTACCTTACTTGCTTCTCAGCTGCTCCTTAACCATCTGGCTCCCATCTTCCTTCTCTCATCTTGTAGCCTCCTGCCAGATGATTCTTCCAACTTAGACAGTGAGGAAGAATTCAGTGAAATGGGAAGATACCTTCATGGTTAGTCAGACTATATAATATCCACTTCCCTGAAAGGTAATGCCCTATAATGACAAATGTCCATTTCTTGGAGTTGAAATCTAGATTCCCATCTCACCCCTGAATATCCAGCCCTAAACATCTCTGATTCCATAAACCTAATTCTCATCTTCTGAGCTGGGTAACCTTTAATAAATCACTTTCCTCTTGGAGCTTCTCTCTTTCCTTATGTGAGAAACAGGGTCATAATTTTGATGTTTCCTACATGAAGACTGCAAGGAGGCTCAGTGGAGAGACCACAGCACCATGGAATCATAAAGGCAAAAGTTCAAATCCCACCTCAGAGGGTTACTATCTTTGTGACCATTGGCAAGTTGTCTAATGTCTGACTCAGTTTCAGCATCTGTAAAATGGGGATAATATAGCACCTACTTTCCAAGGATCAAATACAATATTTGTAGAATTCTAAATAAATCCCATTATTAATAGTATTATTAGTAATAGCAACATAATTATATGTTGATTGAGGATCTGATGAGATAATGTCAATAAAGCAGTTTGGAACTATAAAGGTTATAGAAATGTTGTTGTTGACGATGATGATGGCAGAGACTGGACTTGTGATTTCACTGACCTAGGGAACATTCCTACAGTTGTCCACCAGCTAGTCCTGTGCCTTATGGAATAAGACATTTCCATAGAGATCTAAGAGGTTAGGTGAGTTGCCCTGGGTCAGTACGTACCAGAGGCAGGATCTGAACCCAGCTCCTTCTTGCTTTGAGCCTGGTTTTTCATCCACTGCTTCACACTTTTGTTGTTGTTAGTGTTCAGTTGTTTCAGTTGTGTCTGACTTTTATGAACCCATTTGGGGTTTTCTTGGTAAAGATACTGGACTGGTTTGCCATTTTCTTTTCCACATTTGTTCTTATTTAATAATGATAATAATTGTTACCACAATTATTATATGTCAATACAAAGAAATAGCTAAATCTGCTGCCAAACCTTTAGAAGTGGCCCTGAATGAGAGCTTGCAAAATCTAGAGTGATCTAGCAGAAGAGATCCAAGTCTATGTAGAAATGGGAGGAGAGGCAGACTTTCCCTATCACTCTATTCCTAAATCCCTTTGCAGCTCTCAGAAACAATAATGCATCAATTTTTCTCATTATAATCACTTTGGCCCTTTTACCTCTGGGACAAGGTAACCAGATGAAAACAGGATTCTTGGGAAGTTTTAGTTTTCATTTATTTTCGATCCTCCTTCTTTGATGGACAGAGAACCTAAACATGGCAAGTCAAGAAACTGCAGGCATGGCCAGTGATCCTGAATCAATGGATTGGAATCGTCCATTGCTGGTTGGTGAAATCTTGCCTGTGTTTAGCTATCTAGGGAACATGAGAAGCAATGACTTTGGAGAATTTGTACTTCAACCTTTGGTAGAGAAAACAAAGGCAGGCCAAGGAAGGGCTCTTAAATTGTCAGATGTGTTCAACAGAGTCCAAACCAAGTCATGATATGCAGATATCGCCAGCACAAGAGAAGGAGGAGGTATAGTTGTATTGATCTCTCTGCCCACAGATCAGGGTGCTCTTTTACAGGTCCGGGTGCCTCTTGCTGGATTTATCGAGCTTCAGTCAATTTCTGCCATATATAAATATATGGCAGAATATAAAGACTATGCCAAGCATAGAGTAGCACTGGGAGGCCATGAAACAATTGGATGCATTAGGACTCATTTGGAAAAATAATAATAAATCTATAGCTGGAGAGGGAGCCTTGAATCATTAGGATCTGTTATCATAATATATCAGAGGTGGGAAGGACCTTAGAACTCAGAATGACAGAGCTTTTAGGGGCTTAGAACAGAAAACATCAGTTGGGAAGGAGCTTAGAACAGGGAATGACAGAACCGAAAGGAAAACTAGAACATAGAAATTTAGAAGTATAGGAAACTTTAGACAGCATTTATTCCAATCCAGTCATTTTATTGATGAAGCGTCTGAAGCCTTGGGAGGTTCAGCGCCTCACTCAGTGGCACACGCATCCTAAGTATGCGATGTAGATTCAAACTCAGTTCTGTCGATGTCAAGCTCAGCATGACTGAACATCATAGATTTGTTCTACTTGGTATGTTCTCCTGAGGCAAGGAGAATAAGTTGCAAAGGTGGAAATTCTGGCTCATTGTCTGGAAAGCTTTCTAACAATCACAACTATCCTCAACTATCCTCAAGAAGTGCTGAGTCTCCCTCACTAGAGATTTTCTACAATAGGCACCTTGTGGCACATGCCATGGAGGAACTTCTTCTAGGGATGTAGTTTAGACTAAACTCTATGATTCTGGGATTCCTACAGGTGAAGGAAGAGAGGTGATCAAAGACCCAGAGAGGAAAACGTTTGTTATAACCTTCCTAAGCCGTATCTTAGAGACCCAGGACCTCTCTGCCATAGGGTTCCAGTAAGTCAACAGTTGTGAGAGACCCTACTTCCTATTGACCAAGAGCAGATTGATTTTCTTTTGAGACAATACTGCTTTATTTTCTTTTTCCTCTTTCAAGCTTCTTTTATTTCTCACTAAGATTGTCAATATTTCAGTGCCTTTCATTTCTTTTTTTCAATTATATATAACCCATATCACACTTCCATAAGCAATTCACAGTAGATGCCACTATCTCCAAACACCTCAGCTGGGGACCCTCTCAGCTGAAAAGAGGTCATTCTGAAGCTTCATACACTTAAGGCATTTAAGAAATATTTACTTTTGAAGGAAGTGAGGAGGTACTAAGAAATGGGATGCAGGCTGAGTTACAGAGTATAAGCCATATTGATTCTGGGTAGTTCATTTCATCTTTGAGTCTCAGTTTCCTCATCTATAAAATGGGAATAATACCTATAGTAGAAACTTTTCATTAGTGAGCTCACTCTATAGAACATACTTTGAAAACTTCAAAGTACTATATAAATCTCAGTAATTGTTATTACTATTATTGGGATTAATGGATCATAGCTCTAGAAGGGACCTCCAAGACCATCTAATTTAACTTCCTCATTTTATAGATGGGAAAACTGAGGCACAAAGAAATTAACCCCCACCATACTAGCAATTTGTTATAAAATTTCAGAGCTGGAAAGGACTTTGAAGATCAAAATTCATCCAATGCAGAAGAGTATAAACACTTTCCTCCCAACACCCTGCTTTATTTGGCCATACAGCTCAGCTTAAAGTAAACCCCTGGGTTCAGGATTTCTAGAAAAATGGTGTTTTCTTTCTTTTTTTTTTAATAGAACTCATTTTGTTAGCTAAAATTATATCCCTAAAAATCAGTTTGATTTCTCATTCTTTTCTTCTAAAAAATCAGTACTTGGTTTCAATTATAACCTGCATTATTAAATATGAGAGAAAATATACTTTTTCTGTATCATTAGTTTCATTTTCCAAGTAAAATTCAAATAAAATCTTTTGGCACTATTTTCTTTGAAATGTTGATACCTTTTCAAATGGATTCACTTTAAGTGTCCTCTCTCATGATACCAAATACCTTCAGGTAAAGAGGACACTGAATTTCATAATAGTGATGCGCTAACAATAGCTTTATAACAAACAAAGAGACCAGAAAATTGATACAATCACTTGCTTTTTTGTTATATAATCCAGCAAGTAGGCAAAGAAAGCATATATATATATATACACACACACACACACACATATATATATATATCATAACAATTTAAATAGTTTTGTCCCTACATGCAAGAAATTTACCCCAGCCTGAGAGAGGAAGACCTATTGGGGTTTTGATAGCAAGATTATATACGATAAGAATGGGCTTGGCTGGGAAAGGGTAATTGGTGTCAGATGCAGGTAGGGGCAGTCCTAATCAGATCCAGACGGGTTAGAAAAGGTCTTGGGTTTTTTTTTAATTTATTTTTTAAACCCTTAACTTCTGTGTATTGGCTCCTAGGTGGAAGAGTGGTGAGGGCAGGCAATGGGGGTCAAGTGACTTGCCCAGGGTCACACAGCTGGGAAGTGTCTGAGGCCAGATTTGAACCTAGGACCTCCCGTTTCTAGGCCTGACTCTCAATCCACTGAGCTACCCAGCTGCCTTGGTTTTTGCCCAGGTCTTGGGTTTTTGATTGATATCAGACATGGAGAACTTTCTTTAACTGATGGGGGAATCTAACTTTTTTTTTTAACCCTTACCTTCTATCTTCGAATACATACCAGATATCAGTTTCAAAGCAGAAGAGTGCTAAGGGCTAGGCAATTGGAATTAAGTGACTTACATAACTAGGAAGTGTCTGAGGCCAGATTTGAACCCAAGACCTCCCATCTCCAGGTCCTAGAGCTCTATCCACTGAGCCACCTAGCTGCCTCTAGGAAGACTCTCACATTAACTAAGGCAGCAGAAGGGGAATGACTCAGGGACCCTGGTAGTAGGTTGAGAATTCATCCCATCAGTAATTGCTAGTCTTATCTATCTGACACAGAGTTAATAGTGGAGAAGTACATCAATGCTTCTATGAGTATTAGGACCAAGCAGTGACTCCATATTGGAGCCCTAGTGTTATAATATAACATTAAACAATATAAAGTTTATTTTTATCCCCAGTATAATAGAAGCTCCTTGAGGGCCTAGACTGTTTGTGTTTTTGTCTATTCATTCAAACCCAAGTTATATGACTCCAAATTCAGTCTTCTTTACCTCCTGGGATCTGTTAGAATTTGACAATCAAGACTGGCTCATAGTAGGTGCAAATATAAAGGCTTGGTGAGCTGAATTGAGTGGGCTTAAAGAGAAATCAACCACCCAGATAAGCAGAATTTGTATGGACAAAGATATGCTGGAATTTCCCTTTTTAGTATAATGTAATAATATCAATAAACAAAGAATGATAGTAATCAAGGAATCTCCAAATGTTCACAGGGCACCTACTATGTGTCAGACACTGTGCTAGGCACTGGGAATAGAAGTGCAAATAATAAACAATTTCCCACCATAAAAATGTTACTTTGCAATTATATTGTGAAATCTGTCTGTAACATACACAACAAATGGCCATCCAGTCTCTGCTTCAAGGCTTCCAGTTACAGGGGAAACCATTTCCTCCTAAGGCAGCCCATTCCTGTTTTAAATAGCAGCTAAGAAGTACAGTGGATCTAGAATCAAGAAGATTAATCTTCATGAGTTCAAATCTGGCCTCACACTAGCTAGGTGATCTTGAGCAAGTGATTAAATTCTGTTTGCCTCAATTTCTCCATCTGTAAAATGAGCTGGGGAAGGAAATGGCAAACTAATACAGTATCTGCCCCATCCCAAAAAAGGGGTTATGAAGAGTTGGACATGACAGAACAACAATTATTAGAAAGTTTTTCCTTATAACCAGATATAGTTCACCTCTCTAATTTTATTCATTGTGCTATGGGGTCTAGCAGAACAAGTCTAATCGTTTTATTCAATGAAAACCTTACCTGAAGAAAGTTGCCATTCATTCCCCCTTTGCCCAGTCTTCTCTTCTCCAGGATAAACATGAATGATTCCTTCAATATATCCTCATGTGACATGTACTCAAGAGTCTTTAAAATGCTAGTTGTTTTTCTCTGAATGCCCTCCAACTTAACCAAATTTATTTTAAAACAAAGTGGCTAATATGCAACACAATATCCTGGATTGTGGGCAGAGTACAGGGGAATAGTCAACTCCTAAAGTCAACATATTTTTTTCTCTTTTCATGTAGCCATTTATTTTAATGCACTATAGGCTCACATTAAACTCACAGGTCATTCTCACATAGCCAAACCCCCAAATACTAGCAGGACTGCTAACTTTGTTCCAAGTATTTTGTGAGGAAAATACTCTGGGAAGCCAAAAGAGCCTTCTAGAAGTGTAAATGAGACTTCTTGCTATTTTTCAGAAGGCGAGAGACTAACTAACATGACCTTCTGTTCCCTTGGATTGATGATAATTTCTAGAGGCAGAAAAACCAGTTTTGTACTTGTAAAGGTTTGCCTCCAGGGAAAATGTCACTGTGATGGCTCTGCCTAAATCTGTGTTCCTCACCTTGGCACCCCTCCAAAAGAGAAGAAAAAAATGGAAAATACTATAAAAGAGTGAAGGAATGAAGCAAAGAAACTAGTTAGGAGGGAGGGAAAGAGGGACAGAAAAAGAGGAAAGGAAGGAAAATAAAGAAAGGAAGGAAGGAAGGAAGGAAGGAGGGAAAGGTGGAAGGAAGGATGGAAGGGAGGAAGAAAAAAGAGAAAGACAGTAAAACAAAAGAAAGAGAATAAGACAGAAAAAGAAAGTGAAAGGAAGGAAGGAAAGAGAAAGGCAGCAAAAACAAAAGAAAGGAGAGAGAAAAAGGAAGAAAGAAAAAATAGAAAGACTGAAAACAAAAGAGAATAAGACAAAAAGAAAATGGAAGGAAGGAAAGTAGGAATGAAGGAAGGAAAATGTGAGCTGAATCTTGAAGGAGGGATTCTAAAAACCAGGTAGAGACAGGATTCATCTGAGGAAAGGAGGGTGCCCAGCCATGGAGATGGTGATGAGGTGTCATATGTGAGGAGTAAGAAGTAGGACAGTTCAGGTAAACTAGAGATAGAGTGCAGAGGGGAGTGATCTTTAATGAGGCTAGAAGAGAAAGTTGGGGCTGGGTTGTAAAGGGCTTTGAATGACAAATAGAAAGTTTATATTTAATCCTAAAGAATATCCTAAAATAGCAGCCATTATAGCTTATGAAGGTAAGTAATGACATGAGTGCAGGGAGAGAAAACTTAGTGTGCCAGTGGAGAATTGTTCCTTCTCACTTGCTCAAGGGAATGAGTGAAATTTAATGACATGAAACCTGGCCTCAGAGACAAGGCTTGTTTCGTTTCTGTCTCGCTGGAAACATATTGTGTGACCCTGGGCAATCACTTTACCTCCTTATGACTCAGTTTCTTTGTTTATAAAATTAGGAAGTCATACTAGATGATATTTTGGGTCCTTTACAGCTCTATCAATCTAAACTCTAACATTGACCCTCAAGGCACCCCAAGCATTTAGTAAGCACCTACTATGTACGAAGTATTGGGATACAAAGAAAAGCAAAATATAGACTCTGGTCTCAAGGAGAGCAAAATCAAATGGGGGAAAACATGTAAACAACCAGCATTCAGAAAGGACCAAATTGAGGTGAAAACAAAATATAGAGGAGAGAATATCCCATGAAGGAGGAAGTAATTAAACCTATAGCAACAGACTGTAGAATTTAACTTGGAGTCTAGAAGAGCTGGGCTCTGATCTTGCCTTAAATACTTAAAGTTTTGTGACCCTAAGTGTGTCCTCTAAACTTTATGTACCTCAGTTTCCCCATTTGTAAAATAAGATTACCAAATTTCTTCTCTAAAGTCCCTGTAAGCTCAAAATTGATAATCCTGTGACTCCTCACAAAGACATAAAATATAGGAGCAAGCAAAGCCAATTAGAGATTGGATAGCCAGTAAGTTCACATTTCTGGGGCACTCAGCGAGGCCCTGTGCTAAGGACTAAAACTATAAATTTGACCCAAAAGGAAGATTCCTTGTCATTATGAAGCTTACTTTCTAATAGGGGAAGACAACACAAAACAATCTGAAAAAGGGGGAGGGAATTTGAAAGAAGGGAGATAAATTTGACTTTACAGATACCGGGGTGGCTTCTTAGGGAGATATTCACAACTGGACAACTTCTCTAGAAAGGTAAACTTTATGGGAAAAATAGAGGATGGGGAAAAAAGCGGAGGAGTAACACTTATCAAATGAGATTATTGCTATTTTATACATAATATATAATATAATAGATATATATCATGCAATATAATTACATATAATATAGGAATGCATATAACTATGTTATATAAAAATGTGTAATATACATTAGATATAAACATATAATTATGTATATATAATTTTATATAAAATAATTTTCTAATCTTAAAGTGCTATATATTTAACTATTACTATTATTATTTTTTATTATTAACATTATTAAGAAGACATTCATGAAAGGAAATATTGGAATAAGAGAACCAAAAGTGGCCTGTGGGGAATTGATACCCATGATTAACAAGCCAGGAGTCAGAGGTCCCCCAGTGGCCTTAGGAGAATTAAGATCACCAGACCCGGATGAAGTGTATCCAAAGGGACTGAAAAAGCTGACTGATGCGTTGGCCAATGATCTTTGGAAGGTCATGTAGAATGAGATTGGTCCTGATGAATGGGAGAAAGGAGAACATTATCCCAGTTTCCAAAAAAATGGGGTATAAGATCCTAGAGCTAGAGTTGAAAGGGAATTCAGGCTTCATTTAAACTAACCCCCTCACTTAACATTGGAAGATACTGAGGCCTTTGGAGGGGCTTTATTGCTTTTGTGTGAGGATCCCCAGCACTTAACACGGTACTCTATACATGGTAAGTGCTTAACAAAAACTTCATTCATTTATTCATTCCTTTTCTGAATGTGGCTTTAATTCTTGGCAAAATTCTAGACATCTTGTCACTAAAAGGACAGTTAATGAATATCTATCTAGAAAAGAAAGCCATGATAACAGAAAGTCAGCCATGGCTTAATCAAAAAGTTGTTACCCCAGATTTCATGACTTCTTAGACAAAGTCACATGACTTATGTATCTTTGTACAGGTGAATGTTTTGGATGTAGCACTTGACAAAGTCACATGTTTTTCTGTAAAAAAGATGGAGAAATGTAGGGTAGAGAGTTAAGGTTTGAAAAGTGCTTTGAAAATGTTATTTCATTTTATCTTCAGAAAATCCTGGTATGTAATGCTATTATCACCCTCAGTTGACAGTTGAGGAAACTGAGGAAGGCAGAGGTTAAATGACTTTCCCATGGTCACACAGCTAGTAAATGACCAAATAAAAATTTGAACTCAGGTCTTCTTGACTACAGATCAAACATTCCATCTACTGTACCATCTAGCTGCCTTCAGTTCAATTACTATGATGAATTGCAGTTTCATTGAATCATAGAATCTCAGAGATGTAAGAAAATTAAGGATTCATTTCATAGATTATAAATCTAAGTCTGGAAGGGGGATCAAAATCATCTAGTTCAACCTTCCCATTTTATAGAGGAGAAAACTGATGTCAAAGGAAGAGAGATTTCCCTAAGGATACACTGGTAACTTTAGAAGAATTGGGATTTGAACCCTGGTCCTGTGGCTCCAAATTCTAGGTTGGATGCTCCTATGACCTGATGCTGAGCAATTGTGTCGGACATATGCCTGGCCAGGAACTTCATCATTCACAATCCATTAGAATTTCTTTTTAAAATTTGAATTGATATCTTTGTTATACAGTGTCTATACTCCCCAAATCTATCCTTTCCCCCTCCCATCTATTTATATCAAAGTATTCATAAGGAAGGGAAGACTAGTTTGGCCAAACCAGCCATCCTGTTCTGCGTTCGTACCCTTAACTAGAATTAAAGCTCCTTGAGAGCAAGGACTGCCTTGCTTTTCTATTTGTATCCCCTTATGTTTGGCACATGATAAGTACTTAATAATTACTTTATTATTATTATTTTTTTTTTATTTTAAACCCTTACCTTCCGTCTTGCAGTCTATACTGTGTATTGGCTCCAAGGCAGAAGAGTGGTAAGGGTAGGCAATGGGGGTCAAGTGACTTGCCCAGGGTCACACAGCTGAGAAGTGTCTGAGGCCAGATTTGAACCTAGGACCTCCCATCTCTAGGCCTGACTCTCATTCCACTGAGCTACCCAGCTGCCCCCTTAATAATTACTTTTTAATTCACTCATGTAAAAAGTCTGACCTCATATTCAGTATCTCATCATATGCCATGGCTCATAATTTTCCCACCTCCGAAAAGAGTTTGGAAGGGTTGAGCCTTCTTATCTCCCTTGTTAAAGTTCAGCAGGATCATTGGACCATAATTATCTTCTAAGAGGTCCCAAATTCTTCAGTATGTCCCTACTCCAGATAGTTCTGCACATAGATGCCAGAGCATTTGTAATTCTTTTTATGACTGATGACAAGAGAGTGTGGAAATCAATCCAAGGATTTGTCTGGTGAACGCCTCGAGGATGATCTGACTAGTGCAGGCAAATAATAAGCCTCCCTTAAGGACGTACTATGTGCCAGGCACAGTGCTGTGACATATAGACACAGTGCTGTGACATATAGACAAAAGAAAAACAGTCCCTACTCCCAAGGATCTGACCAAAAAGCAGTGGATTTGCAGTCAGAGGACTGGGTTCAAATCCCACCTCTGTTTACTAAGTATGTGATCTTAAGCAAGTTTGTTGAACTCTTTGGGTCTCCATTTTCCCTAGTTTCTTTCAGACTAGATGATTAGACTAGATTGTGTCTGAATTACCTTCTATAATAGAGTTCTTTTTCAACCCCAACTCAAAATCCATCAATGACTCCCCACTCTCTCCTAAGAAAGATCACAGAATCTCTGAGCTGGAAGGTTCTAGCAAGGAGGGGTTTTCAAATTTTCTGTTCTCAGGCTCCCTGGACATTCTAAAATTTATTCAGGATCTCCCCACAAAGAGCTTCTGTTTTAACATTGTTTAGTCATTGCAGCAAAGCCCAATTCTGCATGGCTCCATTGAGGGTTTACTTGGCAAAGACTGGTTTGCCAATTTGAAAAATTTGCCAAAGGAGTGATTTGCCATTTCCTTTTCCAACTCATTTATAGATGAAGAAACTGAGGCAAACAGGGCAAAGTGACTTGCTCAGGGTCACATAGCTAGGAAATGTCTGACACCATAAACTGAGGAAAATGAGTCTTCCTGGTTCCAGGCCTGGTGATCTGCCACTCTGTCACCTAGCTGCTTGTGTGGATTATATGTATGCATATTTACCCTATCAGAAATTAAATTGTCTTAGTATTATTTAAAAATAGTTTTGGCCACATGATTCCACATGAGCAAAATGGAAATATGTATTGCATGAAAGCACTGATAAAACCTATATCAGACCATTTACCACCTTCCAGAAGGGTGGGGGAAGAGAGGGAGGGAGAAGATCTTAACTCCTAAAATGTCAGAAAACAATTGTCAAAAATCATTTTTACACGTTACTGAAAAATTAAAAAGAAATTTAAAAAAATCTGTTTGCTTCTGACCACCAACCATGGTTTTCTGATTCTTTAACAGTTATCAGTTCTTAAATTTTTTGAGAATCCAAATTGAGATCTGGTAAGAATAAATATTCTTATTATGAAAAAAGAGTCTCAGAGACTCCTAGGATTTCCCATAAGTTGAAAATCATTGAGCCAATCCCATCTGTCCTGAAATAGTCATCTCCTCTAAAATATACACCCCCTAGAAGTGAACTTCTAGCCTTTCTTTGAAAGAAAGACAATTTGCCACGTGTTGAGGCATCCCCTTCTGCTCTGGGGCAGATTCAGTGCTCAGGACTTTCCTGACATCAAACTAAATTTGCTTGTTTTTAATTTCCCCTGAATTGCTCCTGGTTCTTTCTCCATGTCTCTAGGGAGGTCTATGTTGATTATTGGATTCATGTGTTAAACTGAGATCATCTAGTCTGGGAAAGTGATTGATACAGGGGAAAAGGCACCAGATTTGGTGTCATAGATCCTGGGTTCAGAACCCAGCTCTGGCACCTGCTCCTTGTACTACCTTGGGAAATTCCTTCATTTCCCTGGTCTGTAGTTTTCTTGTCTGGACAAGATGGCATCTAGAGGTTCCTTCTAGCTCCAGGTCTGGGATATCACATTCTCTTCATTCTCCTTGAACCATGACACGACAATTGGAGGATGACCCCACTGGACTTGTCCCATGGTGCCTTTTGCATATTGGTTTAATTGTATTTTTCTCTTCCAATAAGACTTCATTTGCAACCTTTGACCTCAAAGGCCAGCATTCTCCCTGCAAAGAGATTCCAAGGGTCCCTAAGAGGAAGCATATTTGTGCATTTTCCAGCTTGGCAGTGTCTGCAGGCCTTTTGTGTGGGCTGTTGCTGGCCCCAGCTCCTTATTACAAAAGAGCCCTTCTGTACCCTCTGCATTGCTCTGCCTTCCATCCCACCATTGCCCTTCCAAGTGCCTGGGCTTCAGCTACTGTTCTAATTTGAGGGATGGGTTATGAGCCAGCTTGCTGTGGCTCCATTCAGAGGGAGCACGAAGTGAATTGGGGGTGATGGCAGGAGGCCAGTAGTCTTAGTCTGGTAGACTAAAGATAGAGGAGGATTGGGACCTGGCCTAGGGGAACAGACAGGACAATGTATTCCAATGGAAAGATTATTGGGGATGAGATGGGACTTGGTTTAACCTTTCTTGGAAATTTTTGCAGGAAGCCCAACAGATGGCCGCTGGAGTTGCTGGAGTTCCTGGTCCCCCTGCCGGGTGGGCATCAAGGAGAGGTCAAGAAGCTGCAGCAACCCAGCCCCTCAGAATGGAGGAGCCCCATGCCCAGGATCCAGTACGGAGAGACAAGAGTGCTGAGGGCCTCAAGGAGGCCACTGGTGCCCTGTGTTTGATCATTCTTCTGGCCAGCAGGTTGAATGTGGCCACCTCTATCTACTGTCCCCTGTACCAAATTAACAAGAATAATAATATAATAAATTCACCAAGTCTAGGAGGTTTACAGAGTACTTTGTCTTATAGAAATCTGTTGGTCTAGGTGGTATGAAGATCGTTCCCATTTTACAGCAGAAGTTGAAGCCAAGGGGAGTAAAAACTGAAGCCTAGAGGGGTAAAAACCTGAGGTTGTTTGGCTAATAAGTAGCAAGTATTGGACCTAAACCCACCTTCAGATTATGTTCATACGTATTTGCCAAATCCTTTGGGATTGTCTCACACCCATGTCAAATAAGGATTAATTAAAATGGGTACTAGATACAAGGCACTGTGTGGGGATACTAAGACAAAAGAGGTTCAGTCCCTGCCCTCAAGGATATCATATTCTACTGGAAGAGGTAAGATGCACACCTAGGAGAATCAAGATCCAAAGGGAACACAAGGTTGATTGAAAGGGGGCCTTAGCAACTGGGAGGAGGATCAGGAAAAGCTTTGGGTAAGAAGTGGTGCTTAAGCTGAAAAACACACACAGCTAGATTCATACGCATGCATGTACATATATACATGTATGTACACATGTACAGATAAACATTTGTCTCTATATATTTATATTGTCTCTATATGTCTCTCTCTATAAATAGAAATATATTGACTCATCACTATATTCATACATTTCTTATATTTACTTATTTTATCTATCCATCCATCCATTTATTTATTTATGTCTACCTATCCATCTATACATTCATATCCATCCATCTACCCATTTATCCCTTTATGTATCCATTTTTCCATCCATCCATCCATTTATTGCTCTCTCTCTCCATCCATCTATCTGTGGAAAATTAATATTAATCTAAACCCCTTTTTGGTACCCCCACAACAACCTTTTGGTTTTAAAGAAAAAAAAAAGTCTTATGTCTGAACCTCTGAGCTGTATTTCTGAGGCCATTGATAGAGGCCTCCCTTCTTTATCTACCATGCTAGGATGGACTATTCATGCACTGGGCAGGAATTCTAAGAAAGCTGGCTAGCCACGAGTAGCTTGGACTTTCTTTTTCTTTCTCTGATCTGCTTTTTATTATTTAATAAATAATTACAAAATGAAGAAATGGATTCCTGAGAATTTTAACCAAAACATCTGTCTGTCTCTCTGTCCCTCTGTTTATCTGTCTGTCTACTTATCTATCCATCTATTTGTCTGTCTGTCTATATTTCTATATCAGAGACTTTCTGAAATTTATCCATGGACACTGGTTAAGACCCCCTTGTTCAGACAGGGAGGTGAGAGCCAGATCAGGGAGGTCCATTGGTTTTAAATGTCCAATAAAGAGTTAATATTGAATCCTAGAAGCACTTGGAAACCACCAAAGTTTCTAGAGCGGGGGAAAGGGTTGAATATATTTGTTAAAAAAAAGAAGATTATTTAGGTTTGTAGGAGTGATGACTGAAAGGGCTACCTCAAAATTATAATGATAGTGGCAGGCCTGTCAAAATAATTATAAACTGAAAGAAGGAATGGGGAATAATCATGAAGGGCATGGTTGGAAAGAATGGGTACATGAAGCTATTGTTCAATTATGTTGGTAAAGCACCTAGTAGATGTGCTTAGCACATAGTAGGTGCTTAATAAACCCTTTTCCCCCCTTGTATTCATTCAAAAGACATTTCTTATTTCCTTTTCTAGGCTGGGTTTATCCCTTCTTACTCTCTGCCAAGTAATCTTCAATTCTGTGAAAAAGAAGCAGAAAGAATCAGTCACAGAAGATTCAGTCAAAGGGAGTTCACGTTAATAAATGTTTGTTGATTGATGGATCCATTCATTGATTAGTAGGGGAAAGAAGACATGCTTCACAGATTCAAATAGAAATACATAAGAGACCAAAGGCTCTGATTGTAGAGAATGGAGAGCTTTCATTTGGGGATCATAAAAAACTTTGTGAAGGGTGAGGTATTTGAGGTAGACCTTCACAAATAGGCAGTAGACAGACAAAAAGACAGGAGTTGGGGCTTGGGTGAGAAGAAACTATTCCAGGGTTAGGGAAAAACTTTTCTTTCTAGGTAAGTATAAATCAGAGTTCCTAGATTGAGGAAGGAAATGAATTGAATAAATGAATGAATGAACGATAAAACATTTATCATGCACTTACTATGTTCCAGGCATTGCACTAAATGCTGGAAATTGAAATGTTAAAATTAAAAAAAAAAAGAAGAAGAAGAAGAAGACAAGGGAAAGGGTAAAGGCACATTGAAGATCTTCTGTACAAAAGTGACTTCCTAACAGTGACTTGTGATGTGGTCTGAATCTGTGCTTCCACTGAGTCTCAGCCTTGTAATCTAGCAGATTCGTTAGCTAATAAATCATCATCCCCATCATTATTATTACTATAACCACCATCATCATTGTCACCATCATTGTTATCATCATTGCCTTCATCAAATTTTTAGAGCATCTGAAGAATGACAGTGCATTTTCCCCTTTGTCTCTACATCCCTAGTGCTTAGCATATGTGGAGTTTAAGACTGAACTTGTGATTATTTTAGTATATGGAAGTCCCAGGTGAGGGAATTCCCCTCACTAATGGAGGCCACTACCCAGAAGTGGCTGGAATTTATAAGATGCTTTAAGTTTAACAGAGCACTTTAGCTATATCATCTCATTTCATCCTCCCAATAAATTTGGGCCAATCAGTTGCCCTCACCATCCATATTTTCCCCATTTTACAGATGAGGCTGAGGGATGTTAAGTGACTTGTCCAAAGTCACACAGTTGGTGTGAGGTAGGATTCAAACTCAGGTGTTCCTGAGTCCAAATTCAGCACATTATCCACTCTATTACATTAAAGCCCTAAAGTCTTGTAGAGGTGAAGTTGATTTACTCCAGGAGAACTCCAGAGGCAGTGCTTGACCCCAGGTCTTTCTGACTCCCTTTCTCTTTCATCATGGAATTGGTGGATAAAGAGCTCAGCACACAGATGATATTAGGCAAAACTTCTTGTGTGAATGACTATATGAAAGGGAAGTTCTCTAGTAGTCATTATACCCATTTTGTCGAAGAAGAAAGTGAGGCCCAGAGAGGAAAAGTGGTTTGTGCTAAGTTACATAAGCCCTTCAATGGCAGATCTGCTTCTCCCAAGTCTCCCAGCCCCTTCTGGAGAGAGATTTTCTCATGGAGTGCATTACTTGGAGGGAGACAGAAGAAAATAGTTCATGCAGTTCTGATTCTACCAGACCCAAGCCAAGGAAAGGGTCTGGTTTTAGGGTGGGGTTAGCCATCTCCCCACTTCCCCAGAATTATTGTGGGGGTGGATGAAGGGCAGATGGAGAGATAAGATGACCCTGGAAACATCCTATGGCCAAAAGGATGGGACTGTTTGGGATTTTCCTGCTTCATCTGAGGGGAAAGGGGCTGCAAGAGCTGATGAGCTAACAAGGTCTCTTGGAGATTATGAGCAATTACAGCTGTCAGGGCTTAGTGAAAGAAACTCCAATAAGCTCAGTTGAGAATCTTCTATCTAGGCTAGTTTTTTTCCCCCTCATCATCCCTGCTCCCCCTTCCCCAGATGAGATAAAGGAAAATATGTTTCTTCTCTATATTAACAGCTTATAATGTGAGATAAAAGCTTCCCCCATCACCTGTTTTTAATGAATGGAACCTCCTGTCTCCCAGAATCATGTCTGTTTGACGGATCTATTTATCCATTCTACTCTTTCAGAGATAGCTCCGCAGGAATTTTATCATTCCCCTCCCCCTCCTTCCTTCTCCACTCAGGCAGGAGGCATGATGAATGTGCTGGGCTTAGGGAAGAAGGAACTGGAATGAGATCACTTGGGGGGATACGAGCAAAGTTGCTTATTCACAAAGGGGCCTGGCTCCAAGGAGGGGTCAGGAGGGAGGCCTGTAAGGAGGACACAAAGGCTGGATGATGGATGACAGAACACCTGGGGCTGCAAGGTGTAGACGGAAGATAACTGGCAAACAGAACAGCTGATAATGGGTCCAGGAGAGCCTGAGAAGTGTTTTCGACACAGAGGTGAATGTCAGAGCAGCTCTACCTGACTCCTTTTGACAATCGTCCAAGAATTCCCAAAAGCCCAAGAATTCCCAAAAGCCCTTGCTCCCAGAATGATACTTGTTTTCTCTTGGATGGGGGAAGACAAGAAAATTTGTGCTATATGTTCTTGGGAAAAGGCAAACACAGATCATAGGAATTAGACCTGGAAGGAATCTTAGAACATAAACTGTTAGAACATTGGATGTAGACTGTTAAAGCTAGAAGAGACTCTAGAACACAAAAGCTCTGAACTGAAAGAAAACTTAGAACAGAGAAGGTCAGAACTGGAAGGGAACTTAGAACATGTAATTTCACATCTGGTAAGAAATTGAGAACATATAATATTTTGGGAAATGAAACCTAAGACAATAGAGACAAAAGGTGTCTTAATAATCCAAAATCCTCACTTTGCAAAATAATTTTTAAACATTTATCTTTCATCTTAGAATCAATAATAAGCATTGGTTCCAAGGTAGAAGAGCAGTAAGGACTAGACAATTAGGGTCAAGTGACTTGCCCAGAGTCACACAGCTAGGAAACATCAGAGGTCAAATTTGAACCTAGGACCTCCTTTGTCTAGGTCTGACTCTCAATCCACTGAGCCACCTAGGTGCCCTGCTTTGAAAAAATTCTTGCTTTTTGACTACCATTTCCCCTCTTCCCCCAATGCTCCTCCCTCCAAACTACTCCAGGAAAATTTCCAAGACTCATGATATAGTTGGTGTCTGGAGTTTCCGCATCTTTGATTATAAGGTCTCGAGCTTCTGTACAAGCATTCTAAGTCCTGAACCAGGCAGGACAGCATTTATTTCTCACTGCAGAAAATGTAGAGTGCATAAAGGGATCCCAGAAGCCTATACATATCTAGTAATTTATTTTGGGGGGGGATGGTAGAAGACATTAGCGGCTGGGGAAATCAGGAAAGTCCTCATCTAGGAGGACATAGTGGAGCTGGGCTTCCAAAGTCTACACTCTATTCAAACAAGCAGAGATGGCAAATGGATTGTCATGCGTGAGGACTAGCTAAAAGACCAGTTGGGTTGGTTATGAAAGTTCAAATATGTTGTATGTCATATATATATATATATATGTCTGGGGAAATAAGTAGTGAGGAATTTAAATGTCAAACAGTGAAGTCTGTGGCTGATACTACAGGTAATAGGGAGCCAAAGAGTGACAAGGTCAGTCCTACTCTCATGGAAAATCATGTTGACAGTTCAGTTGAAGATTAATTGGAGAGAGGAGAGACCAGAGGCAAGGAATCAGGAGGGTGCTACAATAGTTTTAATGAAAGCGGATTGGACCAGGGTTTGTCCCCAGAGCCTCTGATTTCAGTCCCAGTGATGTTCCTGCAGCTGGTGTTCGTACAGCATCTCAGAGTTACAAACACATAGTCACTGAAGAATTGATTCATGATTGGGAGTTAGGGACTATGAGAAGAGTGATGGATTTCAAGTCTGAACATAAGTGCAGGGGCTCCTTAACTAGATGACCTTATTCAAATAATTTCCCATCTCTGAGCCTCAGTTTCTCATAGACAAATTAAGTGTAATGATACCTCTGGGGCCTTCTTCACTAGATTGCTGTAAGGAAAGCTCACACTATCTGAATGTATTAATTATTGTCCTTATAATACCTTGAAATGTGGTTAGTAAAGATATTATTATTCTCAGTGTCTCCATTTTATAAACGACCAACCAGAGACCCATAGCAGTGAAGTGAAAATAACAGAACTAGCAAGGAGGAGAGCTGGAACCTTAACTCAAGCCAGAGGTTCCTAGGATCAAACACTGAGAGCTTGGAAGGGATCTCAGAAGTAACTAATCCCAAACCTTTTCTTTTACAGATAAAGAAACAGAGATAATAGTATCTCTCTGTCTCCCTCTCTCCCTCCCTCTTTCTCTCTCTCCTTTATGCCTGTCTCTGTTTGTCTGTCCCACTCTCTTCTCATTCTCCCTCTCCCTTTGTGTGTGTCTCTCTCCTCTCTTTCTCTCTCCTTTATCCTGTCTATCACTCTTTCTCTCTCCCTCCTTCTATCTCTTTCTCTCACTCTCCTCTTTCCATCCTCCCTCTCCCTTCCTGTCTCTCTCCCCCTCTCCGTCTCTCTCTTTTTCTCTCACTCTCCTTTCTCCTGTCTTTGTCCCTTCATTTTCCATGGATTCTCAAAAAAAAGGTTAGCATGGAACTCCACATTGGTTATTGTAGTTTATTTGACTATGAATCCTGATGATGGTGATGATGATGCTAGAAATAATGGCATTCTTACAGTGCTTTAAAGTTTGCAAAGCACTTTATTGCCTCCATTCTGCCTCATGTCTTACCTGGGTGGTACATGATACATAGTATTAGTAAGTCAGTATTATTTTCCTCACTTGACAGATGAATAAACTGAGACTCAGAGGAGAGAACTTGATCATGATCACAGTTTTGGTAACTATCAGATGTAGTGAACTATGGTTTTCCTAAAGAAACAATCCAAAACACTATTTGCTATGCCATGTTGGTATACTGCCATTTCCCAGGAAACTCTATATTCATTAGACCGCCTGTTTTTTTTTTTAACCCTCACCTTCCATCTTGGGGTCAATACTGTGTATTGGCTCCAAGGCAGAAGAGTGGTAAGGGTAGGCAATGGGGGTCAAGTGGTCAAGTGACTTGCCCAGGGGTCAAACAGCTGGGAAGTGCCTGAGGTCAGATTTGAACCTAGGACCTCTTGTCTCTAGGTCTGGCTCTCAATCCACTGAGATACCCAGCTGCCCCCTAGACCTCCTGTCTTTGTCATGCTACCATGGTAGTAATCCAAACAATGATTTCTCTTGGCATCTCTTTAGAGCCCAAGTGAGAAATAACCACATTTAGAGTCCCACATGGTCTTTAAATCTAATAGTACTCCCTTTCATCAGCTCTTTTTAAATAGTACCCCTTTCTATAAGCTAGGGGGCTCACTGGAAAGAGTCCTGGGCCTGGGGTCAGGAAGACCTGGGTTCAAATTTAGCCTCAGATTTTAGCCTCAAACTGTGTCACCCTAGGCAAGTCATTTAATCTCTATTTGCCTTAATCCCTAGAAAAGAAAATTGTAAACCACTCTGGTATCTTTGTCAAGAATACTCCATGGAAAGTATTGCATGCTATGGTTCCTGGGGTCACAGAGAATCAGACACAACTGAATGAGTGAACCACAACATCATTGGTTCTTGGCAAAAAAAAAGCACCCTAGTTCCTGGACACCATTCCAATCCAGGCTGCCTGGACTCCAGCCATCATTCCTATTGCCCACCTCATGGAAACCTTGTGGTAAAACACTCCCACAGTTTGGTTACTTGTAAAATGGAAGGAAAAATATAGCTTCTCCTTGTGAAAAGCTGTTCTATTCTGTGCTATGGATCTAGAAAGGGTTTACTAGGACCTAATTTGCCACATTTGCCTTGTCTGCCTAATGATGTTTCCTAGGATATAGAACATTAGGTATAGAAAGGACCCCAGGGGTATAAAATCCATACTTTACTACTTTTCACCTATGGACCTGGTGTCAACAGCACTGTAATGTAATCTATCATTTTGTTACCCACGTTTTTCATTTGTGACTTACTCTTCATGACCCCTTTGGGGTTTTCTTGAAAGAGATACTGGAGTAGTTTGATATTTCCTTCTCTAGTTTATTTTACAGATAAGGAAACTGAGGAAAACTAGGTTAAGTGACTTGTTCAAGGTGATGCTTCTAATAAGTGTCTGAGGTCAAATTTGAACTCAGGAAGATGAATTTTGTCTCCAGGACCCAATGCATTATAAAATGTTAATGAAATATAAATTCTTCCTTCTCCACAAAGATGCCAGAGGTAAGTAAATTAAATCAGAGAGCCCAAGTTTTGCCTAAACATGAGGAATTTTCCTGAATGGGGGCTTAGAGCAATTGTGATTATACTCCTGATTTTATTTTATTTTCTAAATAAACTCCCTACAGCAGAATAGTAGGAACATGAGAAGGGGTATTATTTTGACTTTAGGCTTAGAACAGTGTTATTATTATAACAGGGTATTATATTTGTATTATTACTCAGAGTAAGAGGATATTAAAAGTACTTGAAGTAAGGGAGTAGAAACAAACATTCTGCTGGGGAAACATCAACTTGAGTAGATTGATCTCAAGCCAAATCCCTTTCATAATGCGATCATGGATCCTATTTAATCCCAAGACCAATACTCTTCCTGAAGAGATTGATACCAGTTGTAGTCACAATCAGTGTAAAGCTAACTCCAGTCATGAGTTATTATATCCCTGGGCTATGGCCACTCAAGGGTCAGAGGGATTTTATGGGAAAGTTGATCCTAATTAGATGGATCTGGAAACATCAAGATTTTATCTTTATGCAAACTCAAATAAAACTTATGAAAGCCAACTAGTCATGCATACTCTCTATTTGTCAGGCCACATTTTTTTATGTCCATCTTTTAAAAATTAATTAATTCAGTTACGTATTGAAAAAAAATTGACAATTGTTTTCTGACATTTTAGAATTCAGATTTTCTCCCTCTCTCCTTTCCCCCTTCTCCTGAGATGGTAGTCTGATATAGGTTAAGCCAGTGCTTTTATATAAAAATATTTCCATGTTATTCATGACAAAACAGAAGACACATATCACATGTGCAATGGAAAACTCATGAAGGAAATAAAATGGAAGATGGCAAACTTTCATCTGTAATCAGACACCAACAGTTCCTTCATTGGCTGTGAATAGCACTTTTTATCAAGCATCTCTTGTAGATATCTTGGGAACTTCATTTGCTCATAATATTTTAGTCCTTCACAGTGGATCATTGTGTAATATTGCTGTTTCTATATACATTGTTCTCCTGGCCTGGTTCTTCTCACCTCACTTTGCATCAGTTCATCTAAGTCTTTGCATGTTTTTCCTAACTTGTCCTGTTCATCATTTCTTTAGGTGTAATAGTATTCCATTACAATCATATACCATATCTTGTTCAGCTACTGCATAAGTTTCTTTTGAACCCAGTCTTAAGACATTATCTCATTGGAAATAATGGACATGCAGCCTTGAAGCAGAAGGTTATCAAACCTACATTTGGATTCTAGTTAGATATGTTATCTGGGCAAGTTATTTATCTTTTCTAGTCCTCACATTCCACATTTGTGAAAGAAGGGTTGAATTAGATGCTCTCTAGTATATTTTCCAAATTAGAAAAAAATTATTCTGTGAGTATAACTCTAAGGGGTGAGGGAGAGGGAGTTTACCATATCACAAAGTAAGTAGTTCCATTATAATTTTTAATTTTTAAACCCTTGCCTACCATCTTATAATCAGTATTGATTCTAAAGAAGAAGAGTGGTTAGGGCTAGACAAATCAAGTTATCCAGTGTCACATAGCTAGGAAGTGTTTTGGGCCAGAGCTGAACCCAGGACCTTCTGTTTTAAGGCTGGCTCCCTATCCACTGAGTCACCTCACTGCCCTCCAATTTCATGAGAGAATCTAATGTTTAAATGAAGCCTGACTTCCTATAACCTTCCCCCATAAGACTTAATTCTTTTCTTTGGAGCTCTATGGAATAAGATAAATTCTTCATGCAAGGTAAAGCTTTATGCATTTTTAAAAATTGTGATCAGATCTATTGTTTTTTCTTCATCTCCAGGCTAATCTTCCCCATTTTTCTCAACTGATCCCTATAATACATGCTGCAGATCCAAAGTCTGGCACATAGTAAGTTTAAGAAATGTTGCATCTGTCTATATGTATTTACCTTTCACCACCATGATTGTTCTGCTATGTACACTCTATAGTTTATCATTATCCTTATTAAAAGGAGCACACCAAATTGAACATGATATCTCAGGTATGATCTGACAATGGAAGAATGGATTTATGCTATCACTTTTTTTTAAACCCTTAACTTCTGTGTATTGACTTATAGGTGGAAGAGTGGTAAGGGTAAGCAATGGGGGTCAAGTGACTTGCCCAGGGTCACACAGCTGGGAAGTGTCTGAGGCTGGATTTGAACCTAGGACCTCCCGTCTCTAGGTCTGACTCTCAATCCACTGAGCTACCCAGCTGCCCCCTATGCTATCACTTTTATTCTTGGACACTAGAATGTCCTTAACAAAGCTGTCAGGTTCACATTCAATTTTTTGCTGAATGTCTCACTCTTGAGCCTGAAATCCACTACTCCTAGACTTTTTTCAGTAAACCACTGCCTCACAATGCCACCATACTTTTCAAATTGATTGTTTGAACCCAAATATCAAACTTTGCATTTATTTAAATTAAATGACCTTTTCTTAGATTTAGCTCAAGGTCTCAGCCTTTTCAGAAAGTGATAGCTTGGGGTTAGAGAATCCCCTCATTTTTGTGGAAGAGAAATCTGAGGAGCAGAATAGTGAAATGAGTTACAGAGTCAACATTTATTAGCAGATATTCTGACTTCCAGCTAAATTATTTTACTGCAACACTGAGATGATTTACATGTGACAAAAGTAAAAGGGGAAGTGACTTCTCTAAGGTCGTGCATGCAATAAGTAGCATAGCCAGGATTTAAAGCCAGGTCTTCTGATGAAATCTAGTTATTTGCTTAGTACACCACACAGCTTCCTCTATGTTAAAAGTCAAATACAAGAGTGACTAAATGGCTTATCCATGGGTCACAGGCCATCAGTGGAAATATCTTGGTATTTCAGGGAATATTTCAAGGATGGAGTATGAATACTGTCAGATTTGAAGCTTCTATTCACCAAGGTATGTTACACACCCAGAATTTCCAGGCCAGCTGCCAAACCTGGAGGTTTAGCCATTGGGAGGATTTCACAGGGACTCCAAGGTGAGGACTATTTGCCAACTGTCTTCAAATTAATGGTTTTGCTTATTCTGTTTAATATCTACATGATGCTCT
The DNA here is from genome assembly GCF_016433145.1 of Gracilinanus agilis. Classification (NCBI taxonomy): domain Eukaryota; kingdom Metazoa; phylum Chordata; class Mammalia; order Didelphimorphia; family Didelphidae; genus Gracilinanus; species Gracilinanus agilis. The sequence goes on along the minus strand of NC_058133.1, from coordinate 21,696,942 downwards.
AGCCTCCTTCTAAACATATTTGTTGTGCAAAAGAGCCACAAGGGAAAGTTCAGACCACAAGCACAAATGGAATGATTATACATGTTGATAGTACTTTGGTGTCACCTGGGTATACACCGGCTCGTCACAATTCAATTTGCTTCCATTCAAGACCATATTTAATGGGCTAAACAACTTATGTTAAATGCAATAAATGTACGCACCATCGACACAGATTTCACAGGAGAAGCATGGCTCTGATTGAGATTTAGACATTAATTTGGTGTTTTTCTGTTGACGGTTTTATGGAAGTCTCACATCAACCCTTCTTCCTGTATAGCAAAGACAGGAACAATCATTCCTGTCCCTGGGGGATCTTTAAAGAAGATAAATTATAAATGGAGAAAATGGTCTGGACTCTGTATAATGAAAAAGATAGAGTGTCATTGGATAAGACTGTTGAAATCAAGGCAGAAAGTAATGCAATCATATTTAACTCGACAAGGGCACCCAATCTGTCCATGCAATTACCTATAAGATGAAACAAAACAAACCCAACCAACCAGCCAGAGGAAGCCAAGCTGCCTGGAGAAGCCCAGCATCTTTGAGCTGGCAGGAATCTCAGAGGTCATGCAAGCTGGCCAGTCCATAAAGAAGGATTCTCACTCCTACCTAACTGAAAAGCAGTCAGCTCTCCTCTGCTTGGAAGCCTCCCAATGAGGATGCAATGGAAAGGATGATTAATTGGAAATCCGGGGGCTAGGGTCCCCTCTGTCTCATCCTACTGGTGTGATATTGGGCATCTCATTTCATTTCTATAGCCTTGGTTTCCTCCTTTTGTATACTTTAGATTTGAGTGTGCTACACAGCATTTCCTACAACAAAACTAAAATCCAGATGAAGTGGGCTTATCTACAAGACACATGGCATGCATGGTAACATCCTGATATTGAATGTTTTGATATGTGTCATGTGGGAGTTGGAATGGAGGTCTTCTCATCCAGCTCTAAGTTTATGATTTGGGTAACACTAGGCACATCACTGAGCTCTTGATGATTTCTTTTCTTTTTGTGTAATACAAGGGGGATGTCTGAGGAGCTTCGAGATGGAGACACCAACAATTAGTGAGAGACCCTGGTATGAAGCTCATCTTCATATTTCAAGGGATAGAGCACTGGGCAAGGAATCAGGAAGACCTGAGCTCAATCTAGATTTAAACAGTAGTTACTGTGTGATCCTCTACAACTCACTTAACCTCTGTTTGCTTAAGTTTTCTCAAATGTAAAATAGGAATATTAATAGCACCTACCTCACAGGGTCATTGGGAGGATCAAAGGATAGAACATTCATAAAGAATTTATCACAGTGCCTGGCAAATAGTATATGTTTAATAAATGCTTATTCTCTTCCCTCTGAGCCTCACATTTCTCATTTGTAACCTGAGAGAATTATGCTAGATGTCCTCTAAGGTCTTTTTCATATCTAAGGCTATAATTTTGTGATATGTGTGACCTTAGGCAGGTCACTTATATTATTTCAGCCTTAGTTTCTTCATTTCTAACATGAAGGAGGTGGACAAGATGATGTCAAATATCACATTGATTGCCAAATCTATAACCTTATGATCTCCTGAGGTGGGCCATTCCACTTTGAGACAGTTCTAATGACTAAGAATATTTTGCTTGGGTTTATCCAAGATTTGTCCCTATGAATCTCTCTCACCACATATCCTCATCGTTACTAGTTTTGTATTCTTAGAGTCAAATGAAATGAGTCCAATCTTTCTATTCCTGAAAGCCTTCTAACATGTGTGAACTACTTTAAAAGAAGATATTGAATAATTCACTTGACTTCTCAACACCTGACTGGAACGGGAAATACCAAGATGAGTTGTTTGTCCTTCTGGCAGGAGGTGGGATGGACTATTTGGGTTATCTATATGACACCATGGTCCCAGCAGATGCTGGGAAATATGAAAATGAACTAAAAAGAAACTTTCTAAAAAGGGGAGAGAGAGAGAGAGAAAGAGAGTGAGAGAGAGAGAGAGAGAGAGAGAGAGAGAGAGAGAGAGAGAGAGAGAGAGAGAGAAAGCGCAAAACTTAAAGATATTTATTTAAAAGGTGAAATAAACAAACTTTAGGAAATAAATTGTAGTGAGATATCTGTAAAAAAGAGATAATCCCAAACCAGGATCCATGAGACTTCCATTGGAGTCCTCATTATATCACTAACATGCTGTGTGACCTTGAACTAGTTACTTTTCTTCTCTTAGCCAGAGTTAGAAAATGGTTATACTATTAGATCATGTGACTAGATGATATCTAAGGACACTTCCACCTGTGGATTTCATTTTGTGAATCTATAGACTTCTAGGCTGTTGTAAGAAATAATAACTTTAACCACCCCCTTCCTCTTTCTCCTCCACCACCATCATCAAGATTGCTCACATTTACAGGGAGATTTTTTGGCTTTCAAGGCATTTGACATCTGACATCTCATCTGATCTTCATCTTCCCCTACTTTCCCTGGAAAGTAAGTTCTATAGTTATTATTATACCCATTTTGCAGATGAGACATCTGAGGCTTAAAGAGGTTATGAAGCTTTATTCATGGTCTCACAAAGAATATGTGGACCTAGAACCATGAAGATCAGGAAGTAGTTCCTGCCTCTGAAACTATTTCTATGTCTATAGACAAGTCTGCTAACTTCTCTGGATCACAGTTCTCTCATTTGTTATGGAGGCAATAATGGCCAGACCATCCACCTCACAGAATTACTGTGACACTTCATTGAAATAATTGATAGAAAGAACTGCCTTGAAGGATTAGATAAATATTAGCCATTGTTATCATTAGAACTTTAAGTCAAGGATTTTTAATAATGTTGAGGATAATTTTGATATTACTTAATAAGATCAAATCAATACAATTCAGACCTCTAGTGCTAAAAGGTTCTTCAGAGAACACTGACATCAACTTTTTCATTTAATAGTTGAAGAATATGAAGCCAAGGAAGGTTAATGACTTACCCAAGTACATACATTTAGTAAATACCTGGTAAAAGATTCTTGTTAAAAACATATTGCAAGGGATAGCTAGGTGGCTCAGTGGATTGAGAGCAAGGCCTAGATATAGGAGGTCCTAGGTTCAAATCTGGATTCAGATACTTCCTAGCTGTGTGATCTTAGGCAAGTTACTTATCCCCCATTGCCTAGCCCTTACCATTCTTCTGCCTTGTAATCAATATACAGTATTGATTCTAAGTTGGGAAGTAGGGGTTTTTTATTTTAGTTTTGTTTTAATTTTTTATTTTTAGAAAATTTTTCCATGGTTACATAATTCATGTTTTTACTTTACCCTTCACCCCCTCAACCCCTCCCCCCCATAGCTAACTCGCATTTCCACTGGTTTTAACATGTGTGGTCAGTCAAGACTTATATACATATTATTGATAGTTACATTGGTGTGGTCTTTTTGGGTCTACATCCCTAATCATGTCCTCTTCAACCCAAGTGTTCAAGCAGTTGTTTTTTTTCTGTGTTTCCACTCCTGTAGTTCTTCCTCTGAATGTGGGTAGCATTCTTTTCCATAAATCCCTCAGAACTTTCTTGGGTCATTGCATTGCTGCTGGTACAGACGTCCATTACATTCGATTTTACCACAGTGTATCTGTCTCTGTGTACAGTGTTCTCCTGAATCTGTGCCTTTCACTCTGCATCAATTCCTGGAGGTCTTTCCAGTTCACATGGAATTCCTCCAGTTTATTATTCCTTTGATCACAACAGTATTCCATCACCAACATATACCACAATTTGTTCAGCCATTCCCCAATTGAAGGACATACCCTCCTTTTCCAGTTTTTTGCCACCACAAAAAGTGCAGCTATAAATATTTTCGTACAAGTCTGTTTATCTATGATCTCTTTGGATACAAACCCAGCAATGGTATGGCTGGATCAAAGGGCAGGCATTCTTTTATCGCACTTTGGGCATAGTTCCAAATTGCCATCCAGAATGGTTGGATTAGTTCACAACTCCACCAGCAGTGCATTAACATCCCAATTTTGCCACATCCCTTCCAACATTCATTACTCTCCCCTGCTATCATTTTAGCCAATCTGCTAGGTTTGAGGTAGTACCTCAGAGTTGTTTTCATTTGAATTTCTCTATTTATTAGAGATTTAGAAAACTTTCTCATGTGCTTATTGATACTTTTGATTTCTTTATCTGAAAATTGCCTATTCATGTCCCTTGCCCATTTATCAATTGTGGAACGGCTTGATTTTTTATACAATTGATTTAGCTCCTTGTATATTTGAGTAATTAGACTTCTGTCAGAATTTTTTGTTATAAAGATTTTTTCTCAGTTTGTAGTTTCCATTCTGATTTTGGTTGCATTGTTTTTGTTTGTACAAAAACGTTTTAATTTAATATAATCGAAATTATTTATTTTACATTTTGTAATTTTTTTCTAACTCTTGCTTGGTTTTAAAATCTTTCCTTTCCCAGAGATCTGACAAGTATACTATTCTGTGTTCACCTAATTTACTTACAGTTTCCTTCTTTATATTCAAGTCTTTCACCCATTCTGAATTTATCTTGGTGTAGGGTGTGAGATATTGATCTAAACCTAATCTCTCCCATATTGTTTTCCAATTTTCCCAGCAGGTTTTGTCAAATAGTGGATTTTTGTCCCCAAAGTTGGGCTCTTTAGGTTTATCATACACTGTTTTGAGGACGTCACTTACCCCAAGTCTATTCCATTGATCCTCCCTTCTGTCTCTTAGCCAGTATCATATTGTTTTGATGACTGCTGCTTTATAGTATAACTTAAAATCTGGTACTGCTAAGCCACCTTCTTTCACGTTTTTTTTCATTATTTCCCTTGATATTCTTGATCTTTTGTTCTTCCAAATAAACTTTGTTATAGTTTTTTTCTAATTCAGTAAAAACGTTTTATGGTAGTTTGATAGGTATGGCACTAAATAAGTAAATTAATTTGGGTAGAATGGTCATTTTTACTATGTTAGCTCATCCTACCCACAAGCACTCAATGTTTTTCCAATTGTTTAGATCTAGTTTTAATTGTTTGGAATGTGTTTTCTAGTTATGTTCTATAATTCCTGTGTTTGTTTTGGTAGATAGATTCCTAAGTATTTTATATTGTCTAGGGTGATTTTTAAATGGTATTTCTCTTTCTACCTCTTTCTTCTGTGATATGTTGGGAATATATAGAAATGCTGATGATTTATGTGCATTTATTTTGTATCCTGCAGCATTGCTAAAATTGTTGATTATTTCTATTAGCTTTTTAGTTGATTCTCTAGGATTTTTTAAGTAGACCATCATATCATCTGCAAAGAGTGATAGTTTAGTCTCCTCATTGCCTATTTTAATTACTTCAATTTCTTTTTCTTCTCTAATTGCTATTGCTAGTGTTTCTAGTACAATGTTAAATAATAGAGGTGATAATGGTCATCCTTGTTTAACACCTGATCTTATTGGAAAGTCTTCTAATTTATCCCCATTGCATATTATGCTTGTTGATGGTTTAAGATATATACTGTTTATTATTTTTAGGAAAGGTCCTTCTATTCCTATACTTTCTAGTGTTTTCAGTAGGAATGAGTGTTGTATTTTGTTAAAGGCTTTTCCAGCATCTATTGAGATAATCATGTGGTTTTTGTTGGTTTGCTTGTTGATATGTTCAATTCTTTGGATGGTTTTCCTAATGTTGAACCATCCTTGCATTCCTGGTATGAATCCCACCTGATCATGATGGGTAAGAGTTTTTAAAAAAGAAATATATTGCAGAAATGATAAATGTTGGAGGGATGTAGGAGAATTGGGACACTGATGTACTGTTGGTTGGATTGTGAACTGCTCCTATGCTGGTGGCCAATATGGAACCATGTCCAAAGGGCCATAAAACTACTTCCCTTTGACCCAACAATACCACTACTGGTTCTGTAGTCCAAAGAGATCAAAGATAAAGGAAAGTGATCTATTTGTATAGAAAAATGTAGAACGGCTCTTTTTATAGTGGCAAAGACTTGGAAAATGCAGGGGTATTCATCATTTGGGGAGAGGCTGAACAAATGGTGGTATGTGGTTGTAATGGAAAACTAAACAGGATGAGTTCAGAAAAACCTGGAAAGACTTATATGAACTGATGCAAAGTGAAGTGAGCAGAATCAGGAGAAAAGTATGTACAGCAAGAGAAATATTGCATGATAACCAACTGTGAAGGAAGAAATTATTTTCAGAAAAATAAGGTTCTAAGATAACCCCAAGTGACAAATGATATAAAACGTTTTCCATGGCCAAAGAAACTGCTGGAATCTAATTGCAGATCAAAGCATTCCATCCGTCACTTCATTTCCTTTATGAGATTTTGATTGTACATGTGGTGTCTTCAGTCACAACATGAGGAAGATGGAAATATGAATTGCATGAAAGCACTGATATAACTTTATCAGACTATTTACCACCTCAGGGAGGGAGAGGATAAGAATTGCAACATATCAGAAAACAATTTTTAAAAATTGTTTCTACATGTAATTGAAAAAAATCCAATAAAAACAGATTGCAATACATAGACTAGTGGGTTTATTTTTTTAATGAACAAAGGCATCTTCTCTTCTAAAAACAGAACAAAACAAACCCCAAACAAAAATTTTACTCATGCTAGTCTCTTGGGCAAGTCCAATCTGCTTGTTGGCAGGTGGGCCAGTGTAAGCCAGGAGACCTTCGCATCTGGGCTGCCTCCATAAGAAAAGTGAAGGGCAGGAGCTATAAAGCAGGAGTGTGAGGGGTTCCTGGGGCTGGGCAGGAGCGTCTGCTTTGCTAGCAGCTCCTCTCTTCTTTCTGGCGTCCTGGGCATGTCTTGATGCTCCCTGGAATTGGGCTATTGCACTGCCTCTCTCTCTTTTGCTTGGCTTCTATGCAGTCTGTCCAACTGGTCCAGCAGCTCCAGCTCCCTGTAGCATCACCTAGGGAGGCAGAGACCAAAGCAAACCAATAGAGGGATGGTATTCCTCTGTGTGTATGTTTGCACCTATTACATACATGTGCATTATGCATGTCAGTATATAGATATGTTTTATTTCATGTCATAGATTGCATATATTGCATGCATACATTCCAATACATGTAGCAATAATAATAGCATTTATATAACAATTAAAGCATGCAAATATTTCCATATATTATCTCATTTGATTTTCATATCCACTGCAGGAGGCAGACACTATTATGATCCTATATTTTACAGATGATGGGACTGAGGCAGACAGAATTCAAGTGACTTATTCAGGTTCATATGATTAGTAAGATACATGTATAGATACATACAATATAAATATATGGTTAGTAGGACAGGATAATAAGGTTAAGTATATAGAAACAAAGGACAACAGGGCACAGGAGAGAGAGAGCTGGGCTCAATCAGATCTGAATTCAAGTCTTCCTGGAACACATACTAACTATGTTTTTCTAGGTAGGTCACCCCTCTCAATGCTGGCCATTAAGATCCAGCTCCCTCCCCTGTTTCTCTGACTCTCTCTGTCTCTCTCTGTCTCTCTCTCCACTGCTTCTCTGAATATGTGTATCCATATATAGATATATGTATATACATAAACATATGTATATAGGTAAATGGATGCAAACACATTTTAAAATAAACCTATTTAAGTGCATACATATACCTACATGACATGTGTATGCATATATAGACTAATATGTGTTGATATCTATATAAGCCAACACACATACATGTATAAATACCACTCACAATATTCCTAGTGCTGTGTGAAGTGCTATCAGTGGACAAAAATTAAATTTTCATTCAGGAAGTAAAGGACCTGTGTTCGAATCCTGACTTAGCCAATTTCTACCTGTTCCCTGTGTGACTTTGGGTGAGTCCTTATCTATCTCTAGGTCTCAATTTCCTCCTCAATAAAACAAAAGGAAGTTGGAATGGATATCCTCTATGGCAGTGGCAAGCAATAAATTCCATATGGAATAGGAGTCTCTAAAGTATACATAAGGATCCCTGTAGGGCACATGTTAACATAGAAAACTGCATATGAAAATATTCTATGTTTTATTCTATTTTAATTTATTTTGTTAAATATTTTAAAATTATATTTAGTTTATTTTTCATTATGTTATATTAGTATATATAATTACATATATAGTATGTAATATAATTATATATTATGTATAATAACACAAAACATGTTTATATTTTATTATTTTATAAATTATATTTAAATGTATATTTTAATCCCATTCAGGCTACTCTCAAGACTATTGTAGGAGCCTTACAGAGTATGTTTGATCACTCTGCTCTAGAGTTCCTTCTTTTTTGTGATACTGATTTTACCTCTTTATGGTCAGCTGACCACCAGCATCCCTGTGAAATATAGTTGGCTGGGAGATAGGAAGGATCCAATGAAGCTCAATTGCCTCACATAAATGATGCCTGGAATTTATTAATGGGATGATAAATTTAGAGTAAGATGGATCATAGAAGACACCTGTATAGAAGTCTATCCATATAGAAGTCATAACTTTATAGATAAGGAAAAAGTCCAGAGATATTAAGAGATTTTCCTAAGCTTATACATGTAGTAAAGATCCCAGAGGCAGGCTCAGAACTTAGTTGTCATGACTCTAAAATTGGTGCTCTGTCCATTGTCCTACAGTTTTTTGTTGAAAGTGTCAGCCAGAAGCGAAGACCAATCTTTAGGTGTATTTTGACCACAATGGAAATCAGCTCTAAGGTCATCTAACTAGTTATGAATGATCTGTTTTGCATTATGCAACCCAAGATCATGTCACTGATGATGGAGTTGGCAATAAGAATAATCTTACTCAAGAGTATAGCAAGAACCCAGTAGAATTAGGATCAAAGCTTGGTTGGTAACTGGAGAAGAGAGCATTTTGACACATGGTGGGCATAGGTAGTGTGTAATGGAGAATTAGAGGAGTTTGGCTAGACAGGTAGACTGAAATTGAAGATAAGGAACCTCGAGTGCAAAGTGAAAGAGTTTGGACACTAGCCTAAAGGTTACCTCCTGAAAGTCACGGGAAGTTTCAGGGAAGGGGTAGGAATAGATGGGGGAGGAGATTTTTTATTACTTACCCTCAGAAGTGCCCAGCTCACAGCCTATTCCACAGGTTCCCATGCCACAGAGACATTCACAATAAGAATCTACAATAGAAAAAAATATGAAAAATCAGATCCCTCAGGGAATACTGGAGTCACTTCTCCATGGTACCTATCTCTGCTTGGATGAAGAAGGCATTGTGGGATAGATGTAGTGAATAATTTGTCAATGAACTCACTTAGGCCTAGAGAAGGAAACAAATGTCTGAGCCCGTTGGAAGTTGGTGGACTTTCCTTTCATTCTTTCCTGTCTAAGCTCTCCTGGTCCTAGACCCTTTCCATCTGAGTCTGATAGACGACTAGGACACCAAATGAATGCTGTCTTCTATGGTGAGACACAACAATGAAAACACATTTCTTCTTTTCAAAGACTCATCTTTAGATGGGGCAGGGAGTCCAGTACCTTACACAAAAGGATTCTAAGGATGGGAATTTCAAACAGTTACACGTGAGTAGGGAAATGTTGGGGAGGCAAGAAAGAAGTTTCTTTAGAAATATTTGAAGATTACACACAGATGCAAATACATATGAGGAGAAGTAGGAAAAAGAGGAAGGGAGAGAGGATGAGGATAAGAAGGAGGAGAAAGAGGAAGGGGAAGAATATGAGAAGGAAGAAGAGGAGGAAGAAGAAGAATAGGAAGAGGAAGGAGGAGGAAGTGAAGATAACGATACTGTGTAAACACCATGCTAAATGCATTACAATTATTTATAATAATTCAATTTTTTAGAGCCAAAGTCCAAAATCTGGTTCTGCCACTTACTATTTATGGAGCAATCATCTTACCAATTTGGGTCTCATTTTTCTTCTCTGTAAATCTCTGTAAAATGTAGGAGTTTCATTAGGTGGACCTCTGAGGTCCCTGTCCATTGCAAGTCATGTTCCCATGATCATATATATCATAGTGCCCTCCCCATAGTAGGTGCTTAATAAATGTTTAGTGATCATTGTTCTGTCATTCCTGTATCTGTTATATAGGTAGCATCATCTGAAGTCAGTGGTACATCCCACTAGAAAGTTCTCTGTACATATTTTGGATTTAATTATTTTTCAAACACTTTCCTACAATATATGAAAGCTCTTTGGAATGAGGAATTCTTTCTTTGTTTTTGATCCTTATTTGGTTACTAGCATTGAACAGGTGCTTAATAAGCATATGTGAAGCAAGTGAATGAGGACGTCACTTCTTTAGTTAGGTGTTGGGGCTGCCTTAGGATGTGGCAGGTGAGAGCAAGGTTGTATTTCTTGAAGGCTGAATAAAATATAGAATAAAATATAGAGAATATAGAGAAAGAGCGATGGTAGTGGATAGACAGTCCAAATGCTGCTTCTCTGGTACCAATGAAATGTGGAAAAAATAGAGCATGACACCCAGGGCATCATGCCCATCGTCTATGGAGAATTGTGGGAGGATATGGACAAAAATCCCATGACATAAGAAGGTATGCATACCAGTGGAGGTGGTACTCATGACTCTCATGACTATGAGACCATGGCATCATTGAAGGGCAACAGTACAGATATATTATTCTATCACCTATGCCTGGGATTCTTCACCTGAATGCCATAAACTTTAGTTAAATAAATAGACAGATAGATGATAAATAGGTACAGAGCTTTTATATATCTTTAACTGTTTTTCAATGTTATTGATTTCCTTAGAAATCACAGGTATTTTATTGCATGCATTTAAAAACAGGAAGCAGAGAAAGGATCAATAGTCTTCAGTAGCCTATCAAAGGAATCCAGGACACAAAAAAGATAATAGATATAGGGCCAGAACTGCTCCATGGATGAGTGTGGAGATTTTTGGCAGCCCCCATATCCTTGATCAGATAGTCATTTCTCTTAAAAACCCTTCTACTTTTGGAATTCCTTCTGTTATTTTGTGGAGGAGGGTAACATTAGGGGACTGGTTAAAGGGATCAGGTATAAGAGCAAAGGAAGTCATCCTCTGGAAATCTCCAAAAGCATCACATTGAGCAGAAATTGAGAATAAGTTTCCTCCTGGGCTAAAAAGAATATCATGGAAAACAGAGAATTAAAGCTCCAGAGTACCGTTGGAACAAGACATCTGAGGCCAGGAGACCTTTTAGCATTTTGCAGATGATCTTTCTAAGTAGGAGATTTGTTTTTCTGATCTTTTATGACTATAGGATCCAGGGGGGCAGGTCAGTGGCTCAGCAGATTTAGAACCAGGTCCAGTGATGGAAAGTCTTGGTTTCCAGTCTTACCTCAGCCACTTCCTACCTGTGTGAACCTGGACAAGTCATTTTACTCCCATTGCCTAGCCCTTACTGCTCCAGTGGAACCAATATATACTATTGATTCTAAGACGGAAGGTAAGAGTCTTAAAAAAAAAACTGGTGATCCATCCTACAACATACCTCTAATGATAGGAAATCCATTTCCGAGGCATGGAGCACAGTGACAGACATGAGTTTCTTCATAGTACTCTTTGACAGCATTCCTCATGTTGTTTTTCAGGTGCATCATGTTCATAGAATTAGGACCTGTCCACATTTCATGCATAGGAATTACCTGGATGAGTGTGGGGAGGCGAATGAATAAAAGGGTTTGTGTCAAAAGGATAGATTGCATGATTGGTCGAGTGCCAAACTTCGAAAATATAAGGGAATCCTGAAGAGAGTTAGTTTGAAAAGTTGAGAAAGATGGATTAATCTCCCTTGACCTCTGTTTCCTCAACTGTAAAATGAGACCTGGTGGATACCTTCTAGTCATAGTTTTAAGATTCTCTAATCCTGGGTGTTTCTTTTTGAAGGAAGACAATTCACTTTCCTTTCAATCAAAAAGCAGGAAATGAAACACACCCTAATCCAGCCTTCACTACCCCTTACCTAGAACACTGCAATAACTTTCTATCGATTTCTACCTTAAATATCCATCTATTTCCAAAACATCCTCCATTTAGTTGAAAGAATCATTTTCTTAAAGCATAAGTCTGCCCATATTACTCGCCTACTGAAAAAAATCACTTGGCTCCCTCTTACCTCTAGGATGAAATATAAACCCCTTAGTTTGGTTGATGAACATCCTTTAAAAAAACCTGTGTATTGGGGGCAGCTGGGTAGCTCAGTGGATAGAGAGCCAGGCCTAGAGATGGGAGGTCCTAGGTTCAAATCTGGCCTCAGACACTTCCCAGCTGTGTGACCCTGGGCAAGTCACTTGATCCCCATTGCCTACCCTTACCATTCTTCTGCCTTGGAGCCAATACACAGTATTGACTCCAAGATGGAAGGTAAGGGTTTAAAAAACAAAAAATAAAAAGTTATGTATTGGTTCCAAGACAAAAGGGTGGTAAGGGGTAGGGAATGGGGGTTAAAGGACTATTCAGGGTCACACAGTTAAGAAGTACATTGAATATCTTTAACAAGCTCACAACAGTCTCTATTTTCAGATTCATTTTCCACTATTATCTTTTTTTTACAACCCTTAACTTCTGTGTATTGGTTCCTAGGTGGAAGAGTGGTAAGGGTGGGCAATGGGGGTCAAGTGACTTGCCCAGGGTCACACAGCTGGGAAGTGTCTGAGGCCGGATTTGAACCCAGGACCTCCTGTCTCTAGGCCTGACTCTCCATCCACTGAGTTACCCAGCTGCCCCCTTCCACTATTATCTTAATGAAGTCTCCATGCAACCAAATTGGCCTGCCTGCTATTACCTACTCATGCCATTTAATTTCCCACCTCTGCTCCTTTGTAATGTTATTCATCCTGTATGCCCGGAGTGATTCTGTGAGGATAAAGACTCAAGAAATACCTTGAACCTGTGGAAGCTATCCTGGGGATACACAAAAGCATGGATTTGGGGGTCTCTTGTACGGTTTTAAGTACAGGGGTATCCAGGAGGCAAAAAGATGAGAGTAGTATTTTAGGAAAGATTGTTTTGGGGCAGGATGTACATCATAATAATAAGCATCTCATAATTTTGCACACCATTCAAAGTTATAATTAGGTAGAATATGGTAATTGTTGGATATTGATTAATTTGACATCTGGAAAAAGAAGGATGGTAGAGGATACACAATCCCAAAGCTGTACTGAGACTCATTAGATGTTGAAAATTTAGAATCTGGTCCAAAAGGCAGCACAAATTCAAATAATGCCACTATTTAACAGGACTCACTTGCTCTAATTGGGACCTGGCTATAGAAAGTGCTTCCTCACAACAATTCTGGACAGATGTTATTATGCCCATTTTATAGAGGAGGAAAAACAATGTTCTGAAATATTAAATGATTTTTTTACAGTCATAAAAGTAGTATGGGTCTGAAGCAACATTTGTACTAGGAATTTTCTGATTCCAGGTAGAACACTGTATGGCCTACCAAATCCTGATTCTCAGGAGGGGCTGAAGGAGGTTGACCCTGGAGGCTAGAAATCAGTTGAGAGATTGTAGCAGTTAAGTTGAGAGGACATAAGAAACCAACCAAAGGTGCCAGCTGTGATATTAAGAAGGAAAGAGCAGACAAAAAAGATGCTGAAAAAGAAGATCCATTAGCTCCCAGTGATTGATTAGATGTGGATGGCCAGGTCAAAGAGAGACGAAAGATATTTTGAGAATTCAAGCCTGGATAAGTGAGGGGATTGATATCTCTGAGAGAGGCAGCAATGGATATTGAACATGTTCTCTACCTTTATCTTTAGGACTTCTGGGAAGAATTTTGCAGCATCTCCCCATTTCTCCATCAGCTCTTTATTTGGAAGTCTGTTATATGCTAGAGATGTGATAGATGGTATTGTCCCACCACGTAAGAAGACAGCCAGATCCTCCACAATAGGGAGGTCTTCATCTGTTTTACCTAAATCTGAGAGGGATGAAAGAGAGACAGACACACAGAAAGACAGACAGAGTCAGAGGGGGGAGGGAGAAATGGAGGGAAAGAGAGAGAGATTGGCTTTTAAAAAATTATAGCCTCCACTCTAAAATATAATATTGTATCTGTGCTTAGAACTCATCTTAAAGCTGGGATAGACCTTCAAAATCATCTAGCCACAGAATCAAAGAAATATCCAATTTCAAGACTGGAAGAGATTTGAGTAGCCATTGAAGAAATGCTATACTTGAAAATGAATTTTTTAAAAACAAAATCCAACTCAGACATTTTACAAAGGATAAGAGAAAGTTTAGATAGGGCAAATGATTTCTCAAAAGTCACATAGTTGATTAAAGAGGTGTGATTCTCCCAGTTCTTCAATTTCCAATACTGTCCCTTCAATAACTTCTTAGCATGTCATGGGTAATGATCATATTTAAAAAGTAATTGCTATGACAAGCTGATCTCCAAAAAGGTCTCTGAATTCTATTGTTATTATAATCAATGGGCGAAGTTCTGGCCCATGGTACTGGAAGTCAACAAGACACACTGTGATTACGTCCTGATTCTATGATTCAGGTTTTTACAACTTGAGGTGTCCATGGGGACTCTATAGGAGAACAGGGAAGTGAAAGGTTTGGAATGGGTCCTTAGAATAAAACTTAGGTCAAAGTGACCCTTTCTTTCACTCTTTACTCACAGTAGACACTATTTAAAAATTATTCCCTGAAATTAAACAGAATTCTAGAAATAGAGGGTTACTCAAGGACATGGACATGCATCTTCCCTAAGAATGGTGAACTTTTAAAAGTTGGTGTGCCAAGTTGGAGGATGGGGAACCCTGGTCTAGAAGGATTTACATGTGAATTTTATCCAACTTTTAAAGAATAATTGAAACCTAAACAATATAAACTATTCTCAAACATTGAGAAAGGAAATGGTCTACCAAATCCATTTATGAAACAAATATAGTTCTAATAACCTAAAATAGAGGACAAAACAATGAAAGAGAATTATAGACCAGGATTACTAATGAATATCCATTCAAAAATTTAAAATAAAATCCTGCCAAAAAACTATAGCACTACATCTAAAAATTACTCACTATAATCATGTTGGATTTATACCAGGGGTATGAGGATGGTTCAACAGTAGCAGAACAATGAACGTGACTCATCAAGTTAAAAACAAAAATGAAAGACATGTTTCATTCTTTGGATTTGTTCCTTTGACATTTTGCCCAGTACCTGGCACACATAAATTTCTTCTTTTTTTTTTAAGTCTTTTTTTTTTAAACCCTTAACTTCGGTGTATTGTCTCATAGGTGGAAGAGTGGTAAGGGTGGGCAATGGGGGTCAAGTGACTTGCCCAGGGTCACACAGCTGGGAAGTGGCTGAGGCCGGGTTTGAACCTAGGACCTCCTGTCTCTAGGCCTGACTCTCACTCCACTGAGCCACCCAGCTGCCCCCACATTAATTTCTTAATAAATTTTGATGGTTGATTGGCATTGGATAAAAAGCTGGTCTTAGGAAGACATGCATCGAGGTCCTACCTAACATGGACAAGCTTTGTGACACTCACCAACTCGCTTAATTTCTCAGGGATGGCTGGTATGGCTCTCTAACATTATACATTATAGAGAAGGGGATGAACTGGGAGATGAGGGGACATGGGCTAGATGGTCTCTGAGATTCCTTCCCACTCTACATCTATGGTTGACCTCAGATTACTTCCTTCCATGTACTCTATATTCCCAAATGGATTCATTTCTCCCTCTGGAATAATCACATCCATGTGCCTTTGATCAGGCTGGTCTCATTCTCTCTACCTGGAATTTCATCTGTTCTCTTTTTCCTACCAAATTCTCCAAGAAGTCCTTCCTGATTCTCACAATTGGTAATAATCTGTCTCGTCTTTCTTAATAGCTCCAAAAGTATTTAATAAAATATTCTAGAATTTGTTTAAAAAATAACATTTGATTACCATCAAGGGAGCTGAGAAATGACAGATGAACTGTAACTTGTTTGCTAGAAGGAGTTCCCACTCTAGGAGTTCTCCTTACTGATGAAATTCCAAATCTTTCCATATTTATGCATATATCGATATATATGCATATAGTTATAGTCAGTTAAGATATGTTAAAAGGTTTCCAAAGA
Organism: Gracilinanus agilis; assembly: GCF_016433145.1. Taxonomy (NCBI): domain Eukaryota; kingdom Metazoa; phylum Chordata; class Mammalia; order Didelphimorphia; family Didelphidae; genus Gracilinanus; species Gracilinanus agilis. The sequence goes on along the minus strand of NC_058133.1, from coordinate 21,680,803 downwards.
CATATATTTGCTTTTTTTTAGTGCTTATTCTTAAGGTTAAAATCTAGCCCAAATCAAGATGCTATTCATGTCACAATGGGTCCAGACTCACCTTCTTCCCTTCCCTTCCCTTTCCTAGATACCATCTTCCTTGTGCTTACTCCCACCATCATTTTATTTCAGTTAGAACCAAGTATGAATCAATACAGGTATCCTTTTCACATCATCGGGGTTAGGGATGAGGTGCCCCTATGATCTGGAATATCCACGTAAAAGATTTTAGCACTCTTATGCCATAAAAGTCTGATTTTCTTTCTTTTTTTCTTTTATGGGATGTTTACAGTACCTTATTGTGAAATTAGGGTTAAGCATTTGGCCATAGGCTACATGTAGCTCAATTTTAAGATATCGCTACATACCAGCCTTTATGTGTCTTCCACTGATTTTCATACTCTTTCAGTGAATTTTAACTTTTTACTTATTTTAACATGAAAAAAGAAATTTCATATATTTATGATATAAAAAGACAATATGTGTTGATATTAATTATTACTCTACATATATTTATTCACTTCTCAGCTTCTAATTTTTTTCTGTGTTATCTGTGGGCCTTCAAGTGCTATTTGCAGCTTATGTAAAGGTCCCCAAAAATTCCCATTTAATTTCTCATGCCAATCTATGATATATCGATACAATGGGGAAAGTCATGATGTGAAAGGGATATTTGTAGTCATAATGAGTCCAGTGATGTAAGTATCTTCAGTGATATTCTTCAAAGTTCAGTTCAGCTTTTTCTTTTTCCCTGTATGGGTCAGTTTATTCATATGAATAAATAATAACTTTTTGTGTATCTATACAATTATCATTTAAAACAAATTAATTTTAAATTAAAAAGTATGCATTTAAAATGAAAACATAGCATTATATGCAAGTGGAAATATTAGAAACTTTCCCAATAAATACTGGCATAAAGCAAGGATGCCTACTTTTCCCACAGTTATTCAACAATTTTAGAAATGTGACAACAAGAAAAGAAGGACATAAAACTATTCCCATTTGCTGATAACAAAATAGCTTACTTAGATAATTCTTAAGAATCAGCAAATAAGCTACTTGGGAAAAAACCAATAACCCCACTAAATTGAAAGAAGACAAGATAAACCCTCAAAAAATCAGTTCCTATAGTTTTGAAACAATTTTAAAAGCATAAATGGAATGGGGAGTCATTCAAAATTACTAATTGAAAACAATTTACCAAGGCACACTTAAGACCTGTATTTTTTAAAGAAATAAAGAATGACTAAAATAACTGAGGAAATAGCTCTTGAGGTTATACTAAGGCAAAAAAAAATGCTGATACTACCTCGATTAATTTGCAGATTTAGCAATATGTTGGTTGAACTGCCAAAAGATATTTCAAGCAGCTAGATAAAATAACAAAATTCATTATTAGGAACAAAAGTTCTAGAATCACTAGAAAAATAATGAAAGAAAGTTGCAACGAGGAGGGAATTTTCCCTCCTATTTAGAAATATTTTGAAAGTCCAGATGATACCATAAGCCCCCAATTGTCCAAATAATTTGTTTTTGATTAGTCATATAATCAGTCAGTAAGCATTTACTAAATATTAAAATATGGAAAAATGCTAGGGATATAAGGAAAGGAAAAAACAGAAAAATGTCAGTAAAAAAAAAACCTAAAAAGGAAAAAAAAGGAAAAAGAAGCAATTGGACTCAATAACCCAGTGTTTTATAGAATCAAGACATACATTACTTGAAATAATATCTTTTTTTTTGTCCAGAAGAGGAAAACTGGAAAGAGTTTAGTAGAAATTAGATCTAGATCAGTATCAGATTTATCGTATCCCATAGTAAACTCAAAATGCATATAGATTAGTCCTTGTTGCTCTGTTGTGATGAAGGATTGTAAATATTATTGGTTCCTTCTGAATTAAACACCACCCCTCCCTCACTTTTATTGTTTGGGGACAGAGTCTGCAAGGTTTCATCTACATTATATATTTGGTAATGCAAACTAGCAGCCAGATGGTAAGGTTGACTCAGATTCACTTACTCCAAACCAGAAAAGAGGAGAAGGAATTCTGTAAGAGTAGGAGCCTTTTGGCAGGTCATTTTCAAAATATACCCCTCCCACCCTGCCACCTGCTGTGCCAATCCCTCAATCAGACACTCACTTGCTATTTGATCCAAGAGGACATGGCATCTTTGGTCCATTCTCATGCCAACAAAGTCTCTACTTGTGATGTCACTTGAGTGATATGCTTCCTGAGTACAGGACTTGATATCATCAAAGGTATAACCTTCAAAACAGGAAAAAAACAGCAAAAGACTTGTCAATGAAGCAGCATTTAGCAAGCATTTCTTATGTGCTAGGCATTGCAGAAATAAAGATAAAAGTGAATAGTCTCTGCCCTCAGGGAGTTTATGTTCTACATGAGAGAATGAAGCATTCTCACACATGGGAAAATGCAAAATAAATACCCAATGACTGGAGATGAGGGAGAATCAAGAACTAGAGAATCAGGCAAGCAAGGCTTCTTGAAAGAAGAGAAGCATTCATTGTGAGCCAGGAAGAGAATGTAGGATTTCAAGATGTAGAAATAAGAGGTACATTCCAGCCATGGGGGAAGAGTTAGTATAAACATCCTTTGTAAAAGGGTGAGATAGAATGCCGTCTATGAAGAATAGGAAACTGGTTAGCCTAGCTGGAACATAGTATGTGGGAGGAGAAGAAGGAGAATAAAGTATAATCAACTTGGAAATATAGGCCAGAGGTGGGTTGTGGAGGGCTTTCAGTGTCAAACAGAGGAATTTACACTTATTCCTAGAGATGCTGGAGAGCCATTGGAGTGGAATAGAGAAAGGAGATGGTTACATTCAATATGGATCAACGTAAAAGCTGTGAGGAGCATGGATTGTAGGGGCACATGGAATGACAGGGACTCATAAGCCTCTCTAAATCCTGATGAGTCCTTGATGATTTCAAATCTCCATGATTCATTCTGTTAGTGCAGGTGGTCCCTCCCTTTCCCCATGGGCCCAAGAACACAGATCTCATTTTCTTGGGGCATAAAAGTTCATCACCTGGTGGACAGATCTCTTGCTACCCAGGCTAACCTTTGGATGTCTGATACGATCCTGGGCTGGGTCTCTACTTAGAAAGGATAACATAAGCTTGTAAATCCCTGACATAGCCTGACATGTGGTCTCAGGGTTCCTGCCAAACCAAGTTGAGAATCAAGAAGCGAATTTTAGAGTAAGTCTTGGAGCACATCCTTCTAGGAACTGACTACCTATCAAACCCTTTGCTCAGCCTCCAACTCCACCTACGTGTATCTAATTGTGTATATCTGGTCACCTCTTTCAAAGACCCAGTTTGGCTTGGAAAAGAGACTTTGCCTTAAAATTCTCCAGAACTCTGGAAATGAAAGGAATGATAGAAGCCGACTGCTCCAGTGCATCACTGTGTAAGACTGCCAAATACGGCCTCCTAAGCAAGTGGTCTTTCTTTTTTCTTTTCTTTTCTTTTTTTTTTTTAAACCCTTACCTTCCCAAGGCAGAAGAGTGGTAAGGGCTAGGCAATGGGGGTCAAGTGACTTGCCCAGGGTCACATGGCTAGGAATTGTCTGAGGCCAGATTTGAACCTAGGATCTCCCATCTCTAGACCTGGCACTCAATCCACTGAGCTACCCAGCTACCCCCAAGCAAGTGGTCTTTCATCCAGCATCAGTGTTGCTGAGTTCAGAGGGCTAGCAACACATATTCTGAAAGATCAGAATTCAAATTCACCCCTTAGACATTTAAAACTTGGACAAATCAAAAGAAAGGACTCTTTGTGCCTCAAAAATAGTAGGAGTTTAGTAACTTGTGGAATTGAAGCATTGAATAAAACTGGGTCTTTGAACTGCCATTGGAGGAGAGTTGGTGACTCAATTTCCTTATCTCTGAAATGAAGATGGTGAGTCTCTAAGGAATGTTACATCTTTAAATCTATAATACTGTGACAGGATATTCATTATGAGGAAGCTTCTTTTTTTTTTTTCTAAGGCAGCTAGTAAAGTACTTGGAACCGTGCCTAGAACATAGTAAGTGTTATATGAATGTTTGCTGTTAGCTATTATTATTAGAGAATTGTACTTGGAGTGAAAAATATGTTTAAACCCTATTTCAGAGACTTATTCACTGTGTAACCCAGAGCAAGTCACTTACTCTCTGCTTGCCTCAGTTTCTTCCTCTTTTAAATGGTATTGACCTAGTTGGGAAGATAGTTGGGAAGTCATTGTTGGGAAGATCCAAATCAGATGATCTATGTAGGGTTTTATGGTGTTATTTAAATGTTAGCTATTATTCTTATCATTATTATCCTCTATCCTAGCTGAATTCTCTTGATATTGTCTAGTTTGCTTACAAAATCAGCCAACCTCCCCATACTATCTTCCCAGGTCTGATTCCTCTATGCCAGCCCCGTAAATCCCAGCACAAATCCAAACCAAGTCTCCGTACCTTCACTGTCCATACCATCTGGGTTCAAAATGAGGGCATACTCATATACGCCTCCAAGGATTGCATCTGAAATGATGTGTGTCCCGTAGGCTCGGATGAAGTCTCTGTATTCTCCATAGCTGTAGTCACTGGGCAGCCTGTCCACGCGCATCAGAAATTCATAATCGAACATCAGCACCTTGGATTTCATTTTGTAACGTCCAATATCGATGGTGCATTGCACGTGCAGAATTTTGCTTTTCTAAGTGAAATGCCAACAGGGGAAAACCAGACCTTTAAATGTAAGGTTGAGGGAAGGCAGAATGAACTTTACAAATGCCATCTTTTCTTCTTCACCAGGCTCATCACACTTATGACTCCTCCAGGCAACTTGGTGGAAGAGGAGTCCTCTGGGACTGCTTTGGCTGTCTCATAAATATCCCAGCGTCCTTTTAGCCTGTACACACTTCAACTTGACTTTCTTCCCCCTCACATAAGAGGGGAAGAAGGTTGCTGGGTGGCACGTAAGAGGATAACAATACCAGTTGACACTTAAAAAGCACATTAGATTGCTAAAGCACTTTATGTAGGTTATTGGCATTTGGTTTTCACAACTCTATGATGTAGGTGCCATTTTTATCCCCATTTCACAGAGAAGGAAACAGTCTGAGAGGTTAGGTGACTGGTCCAGGTTCACACAGCTACTTTGTATTTGAAGCTGGATTTGAACCTAATGTCTATTTAATTCCAGGTCCAGCAATCTATCCACACACCTCCTAGCTGTGCAACAAAAGCTCTGATTTGGAAACTTTATCTACTTAATCCAGCCTGAACCTAAACAGAAATCTTCTCAACATTATCTCTAACAAGGGATCTCCCAGTCTTCTCTCTCACTTTTAAAAAAAACTCTTACCTTCTGCTTTAGAATCAATACTATGCACTGGTTCTAAGACAGGAGAGTGTTAAGTGGTAGGCAATAGGGATTAAGTGACTTGCCCAAGGTCACACAGGTAGGAAGTGTTTGAGTCCAGATTTGAAACTAGGACCTCCTGTCTCTGGGCCTGGCTCTCAGTCCATTGAGTTAGCCAGCTTCCCCCTGCCCCAGTCTTCTCTTGAAGATCTCCATTACAAGAATCCTGAGGTAATCCATTCTGTTCCAGAAAAGGTTCCAATTGTCAGAAAGTTACTTTATTTTCCTTTTATTAAACTAAAATCTACCTCTCTGTCATTTATTGCCCTTGTTCTCTTCTCTTGAAGGAGATCACAAAGTATAGTGGAAGGAATGCTGATTTTGGAGACAGAGTACATGGGTTCAAATTTGACTCTTGCTGTTAATTAGTTTTGTGATTGTGAACAAGTCCCTTTAACAAATGGGCCTCAGTTTCCTCATCTGAAAAAAATGAGGAGATGGAGTTTGTTGACCTCTGAGATCCCTTCTGGGTCTAGATATAAGATTCTATGAACCCACCTCACACAGTTGTGAAGCTCAATTGAATTAATATAGGTATCGTGCATGATAATGACAACTATCATTATAAGGGGCTACTCTCTCTCCCTCCTCTCCTTTCTCTTAGTCAAGAAGAAGGGTATAGATGAATAATGCTTCAGAGCTCCTGATATTTACTATTCTCCATGAACTTGAGGTTCACCACTCTGAAATTCAGTTTCTCCATCAGGAAATAGGGTAGAGTACAAGTACCTGAGGTCTCATGGGATTGTCAGTCAAGTCAACTTGATGTTCTTTGTACCAAATCCATTCTCCAACTCATTCTCCAACTCCAAGCCTTTGCTCTGGCTATTTCTCCTGGCCTCCCCCCTTAGTTTCTCTGACATCTTTCACAACTCAGCCTGAATCTGCAGGAAGCTCCTTCTGTCTCCTCCAGGATACCTCCTTTTGTTTCTCAATAAATTCTCAACCTTAATCAGAATCTTTACTCCCCAACTTTTGCCTTTATATATTTGCCAAATGCACTTACAAACACCTTAACCTCCCACTTCCTCACCCAACTCACTTTCCCTGTTCAATCTACTCCTCTGCCCCAATTCAACCACACATAAAGATGGTCATACTTTGATATTGCTGTCGACCACAGATGTACCTTCTCTATATTCGAGAACTCTGAAATTCCCTTATCTGGTCACAATCTATTGACTTTCTGCCTCTTCTTGTACCTTCCCATACCAAAACCATTTCTTCATTTATAATGTAAGCTCCAATGCTTCACCCTGTCTCTTCTCTCCCAGGCCACCATCTCTGAACTAGCCTCCTCCTTTCCCCATCTTGACCCCTTGGCAACTCTATTCAACTCTATGTGACTTCTTCTCTTGGGTCCCTTATATTGCTGATGGCACCCTGTTAGCTTTTGGCTACTCCCACAATTTACTGTCATTTTTCCTTCATATGTCTTGCTGAAAGAATATGGAGAAATTCCCACCACTATTCTGACTGGCCCCATCCCAAATTTAAATTACGCATCTACAACAGGACCCTTGATGCTATTAAGCAAACCTTTTATATCTCTTTTAACAATTCATTCTCCATAGTGGTTCTTCCAAATTTTTTCATCCTTCCTCCAAGCTCTCATGGCTCCCTCTCCTCCCATCCTCTCAGCTGAGGACCTTACTTTACATTTTATAGAAAACAAATTAAGGTCATTCATCATGAGCTCCTTTCCCCCTTCTCCTCAAATCATATAACTCAGATGTTTTCTGCCACTGTCTTCTTCCTACACATCTGTTCACGTGAAGAGGTGACTCCACTCCTTACCAAGGTAAACTCGACAACATGTGCAAGTGGCCCCATTCTATCCCACTTCCTCCATCATCCTCACTCTCTCGCTTATTCTCAATCTCTCTCTAATGGTTTCTTCTCTACTGCCTATAAACATGCCCATGTCTCTCTTATTCTTACAAAACCTTCCCTTGATCTTTCCACCCCCACAAACAATCATTCTCTATTTCCTCTGCCTTTTGTGGCTAAACTCCTTGAGTAAACCATCTACAACTCACTCTTCTTAATTCCTTATGAAATTCTGGCATTAGCATTCCACTGAAATTACTCTCTTCAAGGTTTCCAATGATTTTTTGTTTGTCAATTCTATTGCCTTTTCTCAATCCCCAGTCTTTTTGACCTCTCTTTATGTAGCCTTTAATACAATTGCCCTCTTTTCCTTGATACACTTACCTTTCTTTTTTTTTGAGTTACTCTTCTCTCCTGGTTCTCCTCCTACTTCTCTGACCACTCCTTGTCAGGAGCGGGAAATGGAGCAGCCCCCTCCAGAACATTCCGGCATTCATGCCATAGGTTTGTCAATACAGCTCCAGACTATTTTACTTGATAATCCATCAGTTCCTATGGATTTAGTATCTATAAGCTGATGATTCCCAGATCTATTTATCATCCCTGAGCTTTTCGCTCACTAACAATCTTGTATCTCCAACTGCTTTTTAGACAAATTAAATGTTTAGTGTACATTTTATATTCAACATGTCCTGAATTGAATACATTCTCTTTCCCCCTAACCCCCTCCTCTCTTCTAAACTTCCACATTACTATAGAAGGCAACACTATCCTCCCAGTCTCTCAAATTCACAAACCAGTCATCCTGGATTCCTCAGTCTCTTTTACCTCCCACCCCAAGGTGGGGCAAATTCTGTTTATATTTTAAAAATATCTTTCAGGTGTGCCTCCTTCTCCCCTCTGATGCTACCTCCACCCTGGTGCAGGACCCTGTTATCTCATGTCTCATCTATTGCAATAGCTTGCTTTGGGAGATAGAGGATCTATCTCAAATTTTTGCTCTGGTTCAGCCACTAAAGTGACTTTCTTACAGTGTGGGCCCATTATGGAAAAAATCCTCATCCTCATCCACCTAAATAGGGTTCTTTCTCTCTGCAGCGAAATAGCTGATCCTATGCCATGATGAGATATCATAAGACACAAGGAGCAGCTACAGAGTGCTGAGCCTAGAGTTTTGAAGTCTCGCCTCTCTTAGTTCAAATATGCCCTCAGACACATACTACCTATATGACTTTGGGCAAGTCCCTTAAGCCTTTTTGCCTCAGTTTCCTCATCAGTAAAGTGAACTGGAGAGGAAATGGCAAACACTTATGAGAAATAAAGGGGAATTGTCATGGTATGGTAGAGTAGAAGGAGTGTTGAACTTTGAGTCAGGAGAGCCCCACTTCCCAAAAGCACTTAGCACTTACCAGGTGACAATGGCCAAGTCCCTTCCCCTGAGTGTGTTTTCTCATCTGTAAAATGGGGTTATAGTCTAATGAGCTGTAGCATGTTCCTCTTTGGGATGCTGAGCTGCTTACTTGAGAATGTGGACTTTGTAGCTTTAATCATTTACTAAGTGCCTACTCTGTGCCAGGCACCATGATTAAATGCTGGCATTCAAAGATGAAAGTGCATACCCCTTCTTTTTAAGGAGATTACATTTTTTGTAAACAGGAAAGTATCAAAAAGATGTAAGTTTTTACCATTATCCTGAAAGAAACAACATGTACTTATCAATCAATGAAAAAGCATTAAGTGCCCACTGTGTGCCAGGCAATGGGATCTGCTATTTCTGAGAAAGGAAGGAAGGAAAGAAGGGGGGAAGGAGGAAGGAAGGGAGGGAGGAAGGAAGGAAGAAGAAAGAAAGAAGAAAAGAAAGAGGAAAGAGGAAAAAAATCAGTACAACATTAATACATTGAAAAAAATCTGAAAATATGTGTAATGTATAATACTTGTGGGCCTACCACCTCTGCAAAAGAATTGATTGGGGATGTCATCTTATAGCTCTTCTTTGACATATTATTATTTATGTGTACCATTGAGGAAACATGGGTTCAAAATGGCTCGATGACTTATCCTTTGTCACACAGCAAGTGACTGAGACAGTAGTTGAATACAGAATTTATTGACTTAAAGTTTAGTGCTTTATTGATTATACTGTATTTGTCTCTCAAAGCTATATATACATACAAGTATATATATATATGTATGTGTTCATATATGTGAATGCATGTGCTTATATGTTTTTGTGTAAATGAATATAAAATAATGCCATCTATTATTAGTCCTTATCCTAAAACTCCAAGGATCTTAAGAAATGCACACTGAAAGTAAAACTGATCAGGAAAGAAATCCCCAAGAATGAGACCCTCCAACCTCAACCTTATGGCACCAACCACAGTGGAGACAGCACTTACCGATTGTGCGGCCCTCCTTATTTTGCTCAAGTATCTCCGGAGACTTTGACTCTCAAAATTGTAGCCAATGTCAATCCAATTTAGGATATGGAGGTCAGGCCCCATCTTCTTATCTTTCATGCCTTCTCTTATCACACTTCTTTCAAAAGCTGCGTAAGATTCATACTCCTTATAGACAAATTCATAATATCCTCTTACCTGGGCAGAGAAGAAGGAAGGTGATTGATTTGGTTCAACTTCTCGGATATCATAGAATGGGTTAGTGGATGGATGAGTTGAAATCTAAACTGTGGAAGCCAGTAAAGGCTTGGAAAAGGACTGAAAGACTTGGGCCAATTTTACCTGGAGAAAAGAAAATTTAGGAAGCAAGACAGCTATCTTCTACTACATAAGAGGATATGTGGAGAGCTGACCTTTGATGGGATTCTTGCCTCATTTTACCATCAAGTAGCACCTTTTAAATATGATTCTTTCCTGATCTTCCTAATGGAAGGGCCTTCTATTCAAAATCACCTTGTTTCTATGTTGTATCAAATTTTTCTGGCTGTCTAGATGTGTTCCTTCTATCTCCCGTAATCAATGTATGCTCCCTGAGGGGTGATATTGCTTGCTTTTTATCCATATCCTCAGTCCCTAGTATAGTGTCTGGTACAAAATAGATGCTTGATACATATTTCCTAATGGGTAAATTGATATGGATATGTCTAACTGATTAGAAAGTGTCCCAATGCAAGAACAGTTTCATTTATGTTTGTATTTTGGCCTCCTAGTATATTGCCTGACTCATAGTAGGAGCTTAATGTCTGACACATAGTAGGAGCTCCTGGATTTGATTATGATTGAGCTAAGGGGATGACTCCTAGCCCTGCCAAAACATGAATGTACTTTGCCCAAGTATAGAAAGAGCCTGCCAAATTATTCATCAGTGTATTCTTGGAGTATTCTTTGGGGGAACCATGACTGGATGTGAAGATAATGGGCTGGTGGGTTTCTAAAGTCCATTCCAGCTCTCAGATTTTATGTCTTCACATCCTCTTTTAAGATTGTAATGACAGGGACTCACTGACAATCAATATATCAGCAAACATTTATTAAGCACAATGTTCCAGGGACATTGCTAATTGCTGGGGATAGAAAGTAAAAAGCACAGTGCCTGCCTTCAAGTGGTTTACATTCTATTGGAGACAAAAAACATAATCAGATATAAGTATATACAAAACATGCCCCAAAGGGAACATCTTTTCAGAGGGCAAAGCCTGGGTAGAAGGTGACTCTTGAACTGTTTGGAAAGAAAATGGGATTTCCCAGATGAGGATGTTGGAATGGAGCTCATTCTAGCCAATTCCAGTTTAAAATAGTGCTAATTATTAGCAAGTTTTTCTTTATATTGACCTGAAATCTGCTTCTCTATATCATCCCTTCAAAATTTCTAGTTCTGATTTCTGAGGCTAAGCAGATTAAGGATAATCTCTTTTTTGCATGACAGTCCTTCCAATATTTAGTTTCCTTGGAAGGGGAGGTGTGAGTCCTTGGAGAACCTACTTAAATCTACTTAAATCAAAAGGTTACTTTAAGTCATGAAAGAGCAAGGTTTGGAAGCAGAGGTTCAATTAGGTAAATATTGAAGACTAAAAAATCCTCAGGTAGTACCCAGGACTCTTGGATATCCTTACCTTTTAGGCTATTGTCCTAGGATTTGCAAAACTCTCTTGTGAGCAGTAGAAAATGTGCTCTATTTGAAATCAAAGGACCTGACTTCAAATCTTTTAAATCTTTGCTAGCTTTGTGCCTTGGGAAAATATCTTAACCTTTTTGTTCTTCAGGCAATTTTCCAAAACTTATGTAATAAGTCACAGGAAGATTGCAATCAATTCTGGTCAACACTATAAATCACTGGAGTTTTCAGAGCCTGGACTCCATCCAGGGTACTTACCTCAATACTGTACCTTTCCAAATTCAAGGGGAGTCTATACTTGTCTTGATCGATAACAAAAGCATCGCAACTACCACCATAATAATTGTTATCAAAAACAACACCTTCCAAGGCATTGGTAAAAATATTTATCCTATAAAAGAGGAACAAAGAAAGGATGTAAATCCAAATGTAAAGTGTGAAATCCAGCTCAAGCCCTCTTGGACAAACTCTTGAGTCTTGTATCCAGTAAGGAGAAACAGATATGTAGGACAGGGTCTCTGTCTCCAAGTCACCTGCAATTCACTTTAGGAACACAGACATGCCATCTTGATGAAAGAGATGGGTTCAGAGAAACTTGGGATGACATATATGAACTGATACAGAATGAAGTGAACAGAACTAAGACTCATTTGTAACAAAACACACCACTGTATAGACAAACATCCTTGGAAGCTTTAGGAAATCTGATCAATGTAATGACCAACTCTGGAAGCTTAATAATGAAGCAATGCTACCCATCTCCCGAGGCAGGCAGGTGAGCTACACACAATGCAGAATCAGACAGATGTTCATACATCTGTCTTGCTTGACTATTTTCATAGGGAAGTGAATAGTGAGCTGGAATAGAATTTAGGAAAACTTGCTGACATCAGATACTTATTAACTACATGAGCCTGGGCAAGTCATTTAATCACTATTCACCTCAGTTTCATCATCTATAACAATAGTACCTTCCACCAGGGTTGATATGAGTCTCAAATGTGATAATATTTAGAAATATTATAGTGCTTTGCAAAATCTTAAAGCATTCTAGAAGTTCTAATTATTATTATTATTTACAGGGATTTATTTTTCTTCTTTTCGGTGGGAGGTAGGAGAAAAATAAATTTTTGTTAATTGAAACTTTTTAAAATTAGAAAATGTTTTTAAAAGGAGATTAATAACAATAATAGTTCACATTTATATAATGATATGTTTAAAGTTTACTGGGGGGGTAGCTGGGTAGCTCAGTGGATTGAGAGTCAGACCTAGAGATGGGAGGTCCTGGGTTCAAATCTGGCCTCAGACACTTCCCAGCTGTGTGACCCTGGGCAAGTCACTTGACTCCCATTGCCCACCCTTACCACTCTTTCACCTAGGAGCCAATACACAGAAGTTAAGGGTTTAAAAAAATACTGCATGAGAAAATTTACTGTGGGATTGTCTGACTTTTATGAGGCAAATAGCAGAAGTATTATCTGCATTTTAAAAAGGTAGACACTAAAGCTAAGGATGAATTACTGTAGTTAAGAATAAACAAATAGTTCATAAGTCATAGTTCTTGGTATATTTATGTAGCGCAGATGGAGGCCCAAACCAGTTTTTCTAAATAACCCTTCACGCACATAAAAAGTCTAATTTCTTCAAATGTAAAGTACTTGAGGAATGAACGTCCCAAAAGTCTTAGTGTAGGTATAAGCTAGGAAACAAATAGATTTTGTATCAAATAGTTTTTAAAGCTTTAATTGCTTAAAGCTAGACACCATTTTATTGCTTTTAGTTTGTTCTGTCATTTAAGTTATGTATGACTCTTCATGACACCATTTGGGGCTTTCTTGGCAAAGATACTGGAGCAGTTTGCCATTTCCTTCTTCAAATTATTTAAGTTTATTTTTAATTCTTACCTTGTCTTAGAGTCCACACTGGTATGGGTTCTAAGACAGAAGAGTGACAAGGGCTAGGCAATTGGGATCAAGTGACTTACACGAGTGTCCAAGGCCAGATTTGAATGCAGGTCCTACTGAGTGACTCTAGGTTTGAAACTCTATCCCCTGAGGCACCTAGCTGACCCTCCAGTTCATTTGGCAGATATGGAAAATGAGGCAAACAGGGTGAAATGACTTGCCCAAGGCCACCCAGCTAATAAGTGCCTGAGGCCATACATCAGTTTAGGAAGATGAGTCTTCCTGACTTTAGGTCCAGCATTCTATCTGCTGTGCCCTCTAGCTGTTAAGCTTTTGTCAGGAACACTGTATTGTCTTGACTCACTCACAGATCCTGCAAATTGGGAAGATTCTAGTAACTTTCTTCTTTTAATCATTTCCTATTTATTCTACATATGGGCTGGTTTGTTGTCTCTCCCTTTAGATGGTGAGCTCCTTGAGGGCAGAGAGTACCTTTTGCCTTTTTTGTATCCCCAACACTTAGCACAGGACCTAATGCCTAGTTGATGCTTAAAAAACATTTTGACCAACTAACTGGAAGTTCTCTGAGGTCTGAGATCATATCACTCTGCCATGGCATGGAATTGGTCCTGAAACTTTGGCAGAGATCTCTAGCTGCTCCCCACTAAATAGCTTATATTGTCTTTGTGACCCAAGTGATGCCATGCAGCGAGGTTCCTGTTACTACACTTAGTAGAGATCATTTTTGAAAAATACAATGGGCAGCAAGCCAAATGCTAGACCTTGCATCAGGAAGACTGGTCTTCAGTTCAAATCTGATCTCCAACACTTATTAGCTGTGTGACCCTGGGCAAGTCACGTAATCATAGATGCTTCCATTTCCTCACTTGTAAAATGAGCTGGAAAAGGAAAGGACAAACCATTCCAGTATCTTCACCAAGGAAATGGGGTCACAAAGAACCAGAGAAGACTAGAATGACTGAACCAAAACAAAGCTAAACAGTACTTTCAATGCTAGTGTATTATTATAGAAAATGGGTTGGATCTGGAGGGAGATGGGGAACGAGTTAAATGCAAACTCTACTGCTTTTTTTCTCTCTTCTTTTTTTTTTAAACCCTTGTACTTTGGTGTATTGTCTCATAGGTAGAAGATTGGTAAAGGTGGGCAATGGGGGTCAAGTGACTTGCCCAGGGTCACACAGCTGGGAAGTGGCTGAGGCCGGGTTTGAACCTAGGACCTCCTGTCTCTAGGCCTGACTCTCACTCCACTGAGCTACCCAGCTGCCCTTTTCTCTCTTCTTACATTCTAAATTTTTGTAAGTCACTACTTTCTTGGGCTCTCACTTGCCCTCTCTGGACTTGTTTCCTCATCTATAAAATGTGGAGCTTGGGCAAGATGGTTTCCAAAGTCTCCTTCAGCTATAAATTCATGATTCTGTTATCACAAACCTCCCCTTGCTAGGGAAGACCACCTGCTTTAACACCGGGATTCTCCTGAGGCTGCCACATTTCTCCAAAGAACAGAGAGTCCAGTGGTCTTGGAAACTCCATAATTTGCCACCCAAAAGGCAATGGGGAGATGTGTGATGGATGAAAGTGTGCTTGAGAGGGATTTCATTAATAGCTGGAATATGAAAAGCATACATAGAATAGAAGCAGAGGACCTGATTTAAAATCTTAGCCCTGGAATCTACTGTCAGGAGTCTCTGATGAATATTGCAGGAGGTCCAATTGAGGCTTAATGTTGAGGAGAAAAAAGATCTCCCTAACAATGGCAGCTTTCTCAAACTGAAGATGGTGGCTTTGGAACATGGCAGCAGGGTTCTCGTTCCTTCTATATCCAGCAGCTGGGAAAAGCCGGACCTGGCATCCTTATAGTTCCAGTGTCTGGTAAAAGACCAGGTCCAGAAAGCATTCTAAAATGTTTGTTGATTGATAATAAAAACAGCTAGTCTTTTCTTATTGCTTTAAGAGCTGTAAAGCACTCCAAAAATGTTACCTTCTTTTATCCTAGGAGGTAGGTTCCATTCCAGAATTGTGTCAAGGGAAGGATCTGATCCCAGATCTTATTGAATCCAAGGGCACCACTAAGTCAAACTGGTGATAAATGATTATATGAATATGGATTCATAAGTTCATTTAATCAACATTTATTAAGCAAACATTGTGTATGAAGCCCTCTGCTACATGCTGGGGGCACAGAGCTGAAATTGAATTTAATTCAGTTCAAATAAGTGCCAGATGAACTCAATTAAATGATACAACATCAAAGGAGCCGAGCGTGAGAGCTGAAAGGGATCTCAAAGGTCACTGAGTCTAGCCCTTCATTTTACAGATGAGGAAACTGAGATAGGGGGAGATTAAATGATTTAATAGAATCATAGATCTTGATTTAGAAGGTACATGAGGGATCATCAAACCCATTCCCTTTGTTTTATTTCATTTTTTACTTTTTTTAAACCCTTAACTTCTGTGTATTGGCTCATAGGTGGAAGAGTGGTAAGGGTGGGCAATGGGGGTCAAGTGACTTGCCCAGGGTCACACAGCTGGGAAGTGTCTGAGGCTGGATTTGAACCTAAAACCTCCCGTCTCTATGTCTGACTCTCAATCCACTGAGCTACCCAACTGCCCCTCGAAATACACATAATTTGAATCCAAAAATATGATGTGTTAAACATCTAAAAGAGATCCAAGGCCAGTATTATGAGGAAATATCTAGGGATGGGGCTTTTTTCATATATGATAGAGGAAAATGGGGAAGACTTCCCTGGAGGCAGGTCCCCTGAAAGAAAGGAAGGACTTTGCTGCTTAGACAGAATCGTAGATTTAGAATCATCAATTTAGAGTTGAAAGAGATTTCAAAGATAATCAAATTAAGGTCATGTCATTTTTCAGAAGGAAAAACCAAGTCCATGAGAGGCTGAACAATTGCCTAAGGTCACATAGGAGTAAACAGCAGAATCAGGATTCAAACCCAGGACCTTTGAATGGCAGGAGGAGTAATAATAACAACAATAATTACTACTTATATAGTACCTATTATATGCCACCTTACAAATATTGTCTTCTTATCTGTTTCTCACAACAATCTTAGGAGGTTATTATTGTTATCCCCATTTTATAGTTGAGAAAACAGAGGCAAACAGAGGTCACTGCTTCAGGTTTTTGTATTTTAGTCATTTCCTATCTAGTAAAAGAAATAAGTAGATTCCCAGACCACTGTGTACATTGAGTATCTTTTGAGAAGGGACACTTTTAATCCTTTTTGGGGAGACCCTAGACATAAGCCAAAATTCAACCTTGTATAAGAGTTGATCCCTGGAATTCTGCTCTGAAGGGGGGTGTTCAAGGAAGAGAAAAGAAGGAAAAGCTTGTCCTCTTTCTTTCATGCCAACAGCCCCATTTTAAGGACTTCAAAGCCCCTTCCAGCTATGATCTCACCACAATCCTGATAGGGAAGTGTCCTTGTGATAATAATATCCATTTTACAAACAAGGAACCTGAAGCACTTGCCCAGGTTTAACACAGCTCACAATTGTCTGAGATAGGTCTTCCTAACTCCGAGCCAAACACTGTCTCTGCTCTTGAGATGCCAGGATCCCTCTGGTCTGCCCCTTAGGAGGAGAGGATACCCAGCCTCTCAGCCAGGGTTTGGTCACACCAAGGTTCCCCCTCAGGACTGCTGGCTCATCACCACACTGGCAGGTTGCTGTTCTAAGATAATATCTGGTTTGCTGTGAATGTCATTGGCTCCATCTGTGGCTACCAGGAAAGACAGTTTACCTTAATGTCTGCAACCCGGATTTTTTATTGGTGAGAAAGGGAAAGGAGCTCAGCTTCAATGGACCAGGAACCCCTTCTCTGCCTTCTCCTGGAACAATGTTGAATTACCTGGCTCAGGTGGACACACGAGATAGCACTCACCCGCTGGCCAGGCTGCCAGTTCCCCAGTATTGGTTCTTGCTTCCCTTGCACAGCTTTATCACCTCCTTACAGTCATCTTCGTCAGCTCCATCTCCACAGTCATTATCTCCATTGCAAACCTGGCTGAGAGGGATGCATCTCCCTGGGAGGGAGAGAAAGTGAGGCATCATTAGGAAATTGCCTGAACACCTGATACCGTCAGCAGGCATCTGTGACTGGGTGACCTGGGGATCAAGGTGCTCAATTTCTCTCTGCCTCAGTTTCCTCCTCTGTTGAACAGGGATCATAATAGCATTTATTTAATAATAATATGTCTTTTATTAATAATAGCATTTACTTTACCTTCTTCACAGGGTTAGAGGGATGATCAAATGAGGTAACATCTGTGCAGTGCTCAGCAAACCCCCAAGGGTGAGCTGATGGGGGAAGTGAAGTGGTTCCATGAATTGAGAGCCAGACTTAGAGATGGGAGGTCCTGGGTTCAAATCTGGCCTCAGACTCTTCCTAGCTATGTGACCCTGGAAAAGTCACTTAACCCCCATTGCCTGGCCATTATAATTTTTCTGCCTTGCAACCAATATACTGTATTGATTCTAAAATATTTTTTTAATAAGTATTAGCTGTTTAAGAAGCAGAAGTCCTCAGTCCAAATCCTGCCTCTCACACAAAGTGGTTGTGTGAACTTGGGCAAGTCCCTTAACTTCTCAGCACTATGAACAATCCCCCAGTACTTCAGGTGACAGATGGGCTGACAACCTGCATCAAGGGAAGGAGCTTTGACAATAGAAGCTCCATATGTTCATAAAATCACAGATATTTTATAATTATATAGAGAGATGATAAATTCTATAGCTACAAATTAAAGGATATGTAAACATATTTCATATAATTTGTTTTTTTCTTTTTGTTTTGTTTTTTAAACCCTTAACTTTGGTGTATTAGCTCCTAGGTGGAAGAGTGGTAAGGGTGGGCAATGGGGGTCAAGTGACTTGCCCAGGGTCACACAGCTGGGAAGTGTCTGAGGTTGGATTTGAACCTAGGACCTCCCATCTCTAGGCCTGACTCTCAATCCACTGAGCTACCCAGCTGGCCCTATTTCATATAATTTGTTATCGTATTCAGATTTGTTATTGTTGTTTAGTCATGTCTCTTTGTGATCTCTTGGGCATCACACGTAAATGCTGTCCATAAGGTTTTCCTGGCAAAGATATTGCTGTGCTTTACCATTTCCTTTTCCAGTGGATTAAGGCAAACAGAGGGTAAATGCTTTCCCAAGGATCACTCAGTGAGTGTCTGAGGCTGAATTCGAACTCTGGTCTTCTTGACTCCAGGCTCAGTTCTCTATCCACCGAGCCACCTACTTGCCTCCTTTAATATTCACTATATGATCTATTTATAGAGATATTTACTTTATATAGCTATATTTTTCTTTGCTCTAACAAAGAATTAAAGAAGGGGGGAAATACCTAGTTCAGTATACAAAATTAACTCATCAAAATGCTTCTGACATTATGTGTAGTGTACCATACCTATAGTCTCTCACCTCTGCCAAGGAACAGAATGAGACTGTGACTATGACTCTTGGACCCTTTGGAGCTCTTGCATCCATGTTCAATGTTCTAACATTCTATAGTTTATTTGTAGATTTAAGTGTCAAACATGGCCCTGAGGAAGAGCCAAGAAAACACATCTCCTTCCTTCTCTCCTTTACAGAAAAGGGCCACTATGGGGATGGGACATCCTTGAGAGTCTCCAGACTGATTTATCTGTTGGTTCATGTGATTGAACTGGGTTCTCCCTTTTATTTCTATAGGAGAAGGCTCTTTAATTAAAGAAGTGGGGATACCTTTGTAAATGAAGGTGACAGAACAAAAGGGATCAAAACTGTTGAAAGACCAGAAAAACAGCTAACATTTGTATCATACTTTAAGCTTTACAAGGCACTTTTCAAATATCCTTATCATTGTATCTTCACACCACCACCAGAAGAGGGAGGTGCTACCATTATTCCCATCTTACATATGAGGAAACTAAGGCAAATATAGGTTAAGAGATTTACCCTGGGGCCCATAGCTACTATAATATCCAAGTTCGAATTTAAACTCTGGTCTTCTGAAATCCAAAATCAGCAGTCCACGATCATAATTTGAAATTGGGTTCAAATTCAAGCTTTGATACATTTTAGTTGGGTGACCTTGGGCAAGTTACTTTATTTCTCTAAGATTCATTTTTTCACTCCACTGTTGTGTCTAGAGTGTGATGATGGTGGTGGTGGTGATGATGACTGTGATTCTTCTGATATAGTGAACTCCCAGATGAGGAAACTCTCTTCTCCAGAGCAGGTCACTATGATCTTTGCAACTTAGAATATAATATAATATAATAAATAATCTCCTTTTTAAGGAGAGTTGTCTAAGGCAATGAGCAGATAAATGACTTGCCCAGCATCATAAGTTAATAAGATGAACATTGCTAAGTCTGCTATGACCATAGCAGTAAGTAGTAGTAGTAGTAGTAGTAGTAGTAGTAGTAGTAGTAGTAGTAGTAGTAGTAGTCGTAGTCGTAGTCGTAGTCGTAGTAGTACTGACACATAATGTCAGAAGCATTTTGATGAGTTAATTTTTGTATCCTGAACTAGGTATTTCCCCCCTTCTTTAATTCTTCTTCTTCTTCTTCTTCTTCTTCTTCTTCTTCTTCTTCTTCTTCTTCTTCTTCTTCTTCTTCTTCTTCTTCTTCTTCTTCTTCTTCTTCTTCTT
>NC_058133.1:21584927-21655919 GCF_016433145.1 Gracilinanus agilis | reverse complement strand
CCTCCCTCCCTCCCTCCCTCCCTCCCTTCCTTCCTTCCTTCCTTCCTTCCTTCCTTCCTTCCTTCCTTGAAGGCAATGGGTTAAAACCTCAGTCTTTGAAGCTGGTGGATACTCACTCGCTTTTTCTCACAGGGATCACACAGACTCCAGTGTGACCAGCTGGAGACAAGGCAGTCTATGGGTTTGGGTATCCCTATTTGGTTGTAGATCCGTCTGCCATTGGTAATGTTCCCCTTGTTTATCGAGTCTCCAAAAAGTTTCCTTTCACATCTAAAAAGGAGGCAAAAGAGAAGGAAGTTAGGATCTTTGGATTGTTTCAACCTCATCCTGGGCCTCTCATTTCCCAGATGAACTAACTGAGGCCCATTAAGGTCAAGGGACTTACCCTGACTCATGTCAGTATAACCATAGAGATCTGACTTCAACTTTAGGGTTCTTTCCATTGTCCTATGCTATCTCTTCAAGTAATCTATACAATAGAATCATAATTGCTGGCATTTAGGCAGATTTAAAAGTTAAACTTTTCAAAGTGACCTAAATACTTAAAGGTTCATTCGAGAAGAATTTCCATGAGATAGATATTACAGGTATTATCATCTTCATATTACAGAAGAAAAAACCTTGGGATAAGTGGAGAGCTCATGGTCACACATCAAGTAAGCAAGAAATGTAGGATTTGAGACCAATTTCTGACTTTAATTTCACCCATAATTAAAAGTAATGTCTTAGACGCTCCTCAATATCTATAGTCTTCAAAAATTATAGGACTTTTCAATTGAATGAATTGATCAAAGGCATGCCCTAAAGGCAAATTGATGGGTAGGTAGAGCCCCAGGACTCGTTCCAGGAAGTGGAATCATTTCAGTGGTGTCCAACTATTTGTGACCCCGTTTTGGGGTATTCTTGTCAAAGATACTGGATTGGTTTGCCATTGCCTTCTCCAGTTCATTTTTAAAAATAAAGAACCGAGGCAAACATAACTAAGTGACTTGGTCAGGGTCATACAGCTATTACACATCTAAGGCAAGATTTGAACTCATGATGATGAGTCTTCCTGATTCCAAGCCTGGTGTTCTATCCATTACCACCACCTAGCTGTCCTGAAAAAGCTTGAGTTTAAATCTAGGTTTGTATACTTTCTAATTATATGACTGCGGGGCAAGTTACTCTGGGTAAATGTTCTCACTTATAAAATGAGGATAATAATAATAGCACCTGTCTCTCACAGTTATTGTGAATATCAAATGAAGTGATATTTGTTAAAAAGGGCAAAAGGACCTACTTGTACAAAAATATTAATAGCTGCCCTTTTTGTGGTGGCAAAGAATTAGAAATTGAGGGGATGCCCATCAAGTGGCGAATGGCTGAACAAATTGTGGTACATGTTGGTAATAGAATACCATTGTGTTATAAGAAATGATAAACAAGATGATTTCAGAAAAAAACTGGAAAGATCTGCAGGAACTGATGCAGAGTGAAATAAGAAGAACTGGGCGAACACTATCCATAGTAAAAGCAATATTGGATGATTTATCTGTGAAAACTTAGCTATTCCCAGAAATGCACTGATCTGAGAAAATCCTGAAATACTTATGATGGAGAATACTATCCACCTTCAGAGAAAGAAGTGTTGAAGTCTCACTTCAGTGTATTTATGGTTTTATTTTGGGTTTTCAGTTTTATATGAGTGTGCTCTTACAGCAATGACCAATATGGAAGTGGGTTTTGAATGTCAATAAAAAAATGAAAGAAAAAAATGAAAAAAATGAAAATTAAAGAACAAAAAGTTGGAGTAAAAAATGATATTTGTAACCTATTTAGTAAATCTTGGTGCTATATAAATGCTATTTATTGTTGTTATCAATGAACAAGGTCTAGATAGCTCCACTGAATCGGTCAATCAGAAAAGGGCATTCATCTGGATTGAAAGAACCCAATTAATCAGTTTGGAAGGATGCTAAGTCATTGGATGAAATCAAATGACACTTCATAGAGGGTATTGACTGAAGGAAGTCAGCCTCATTCTATGGATTTCATATATAGCAAGCCAGGTTTGGTACCCAACACTTCAGATATAGCCAATAAAAGGATATGCTTAAGGGGATGGGGGTGGTGGAAGAAGGGACTAATAGAGTTTCTGTACACCTATTTCTCTTTACCAGAAAAAGACTTGGACTTTTCATAGATAACTCGGAATTTCCCTAAAACAGCAATGCTTGGCAGCAGTGTCTACATCAGAAGCTAAGGACAAACTAGATGCAGCTAGGAAGAAGCGTGTCAAGATTCCATGAGGATCAGCAGAAAGTGACTACATCTAAGGAGAAATATGTTGAGGACTCCAGCAAAAGGATTTCCAGGAGCTGAGTTACCCTTCTACTCATTTGCTCTGAGCTTGAACCCACTTTTCACTGGACTCTATACATGAAACAGTGTATAACTATTTTGTGGTGTGAGGGGAAGTTTTGTATCATCTGTTTTTACTATGTTACATTAGTAAATACTCTTTTCTAAAAGCTAATTGAGATTAACTAGCTAATTGTTATCAAATGGCCATCAATGGGAAGGCTTGTGAGCTATAATAGCAGAGAAACCATTCTTAAACTCTTCTGGGTCATGCCTAGATCCTGGAGTAATCACCTTCTGAGAAGCCAGCTTTCCAGTGCTTTGGGAAGTTGGAAGAATTTGCCATGACTATGTACTTCATGTGAAAGAAGAGGATAGAGCAATAGTGTAAAACTTAATTGAAAATGGATTCCTGACAGCTCTTAGAAAACCACAAATTAGCATTATCTGTATTGTATTGTAATTTTTATTTAGAACTGTGAATTTGATACCAGATGTCTCAAGTCTCTTGTAGTTCCTCATCTTATGATAGCAGCAAACTTACTATGCTACATATAGGAATAGAACTTGAAGATTTCTAAACCCAGAGGAGACTTTAAAAATCATCTAATCTGTTGCTTTCCAGGAGCAAACTCACTGGGAAGAGAATGGAAATGACTCACATAAGGTTACTCAATAATTTAATGGCAGAATAAGCATTACAATTACAGTAATTCCAGAGCTCCTTCTACTATATTGTGTTATCAAAGGCTCTTCAACCCACTGTACTTCCTTTCCTATTGCCTTGTGGGGCAATAGTCATATGTTCCACTTTCAATATACCCAACACAAGGTCATTCAACCTGTGCTTGAATTCCTAGAATGAGATGGCACCACTAAGGAGATAATCTCTAATTTTGGGGAAGTTTATCCTGATATTGAGCTGGAATATGTCAGTGTGCAATCTCCACCCTTTGCTTATTCTATAGCCCATTTGATAGCCAAATATTTATGAAGAGTTTTAGGATTATAATTTTCAAACAATATATCAGAATAGTTCATCTGATGATAAGAAAGACTTGTAAGTCTTGGAGGCTCCCACTTCTTTGTTCAGGAAATCATGGACACAGGAAGGCTTTATTGTATAGGTAGAATAGGATGTTATCTAAACTATGTTTTCAGCATTAAGGCTTAGGTCCCTTCAAGAGAATAGAGCATGCAGTGCTGCCACTTTGGTTTACTTAATTGAAAGGAGACCACAGACTACTAACTTTGTTAATAGGCAACTCAGCTGAGCAGTAATCCACTCTGAAAGACAATATCCAGCTATGCCATAGTTCCAATCCATAGTACACACACATATAAACACACATACATACATATAGATATACCTCCCATTTTATTGTATTTTTTCCTTCTATCTTTCATAATTTAATTATGCCTTGTTAGAACCATTCTTGAGTTTACAACAACTTAGACTCTGATTTTATTCACATCTGCCCCCCCCACACACACACACATTTAATGTCCTGGGTCTGCCAAGTCTTCCTTGAACATAGCTAAATTTAAGCTGGCCACTTTGAAAAATGAAGGACTTGAATAAGCCTAAACCACATTGCCGTTCTAACATTTTACGATAAACCTCAAGGCTAGTATTCTATTGGACAAAATAATCCCTCCTATTTGAGCCTCAGTTTCTCCATCTGTAAAATGAGAAGGAATTGGCTAAAAATTATCTTCAGAGTCTATTCCAGAGCTGACATTATTTGTACTAAGGTCCTCTTAATTTCCAACATGCTTTGCTATAAGGTCACTCCCAACTCTGATACTTTATGTTCTAAGGTCATGATGGTGAACTTATGGTACATGTGCCAAATATGGCACACAGAGACTTCTTGGCGGGCATACACCCCATTCCCAGAAGAGTTAGTTACTAGAAAGGCAGAGGGACTCCATTGGAGCTGTTCCTTTCCACCTCTCCATTACACTTTCCTGTCCCGTTGCACTTACTCCCTCCCCTGAGCCGAGCACTCAGGCCACGTCCCTCCATTTTTCCCTCCCCTGTCTAAAGTAAGGCAGCAGGGGGGCACTCAGTCTCAGAGAGGCAGTGCATGCAATATGAGGGGGGAGGGGCAAGGCATAGAATCTGGGGACAGGGCACAGCATGTGGTCTCTGAAAGGTTCGCCATCACTGTTCTAAGTTATCTCTCTGTCCTGGCATTTCCATTTCTAACTATCTATTCCTTAAAGTCCCATCCTAGCATCACATTTATTGTGTTACAGTCACTCAGTTCTGATATTCTATGATTCTAGGCTCGCGAATGAAACTGAAAACTTTAGCTTCTAATTCTCCGAGTTCCAAAAGCAAGGTTATATAAAGCCAAAAGAATTTCATGGTCCTGGGTAGAGGAGCCTAGGGTCTATGAGCCCATGGTTGACTCCACTTAAACCTCCCTGATATATGCTTTATTCCATCCCAGAGTCCCAAATTAAGTCATTAAAAGAAGCAGCTTCACCCAAGCTTTACTGCTCAAATTACTCTAGGTGTGATTTCAGACAAGGTCATTAACAATATGGTCTCACTTGGCAAGAGTCCTAAATGGGAGAAATATAAAGAACCCTGAAATCTGGTACAGAACTCCCCAAGAGACGAGCAAAGATCAATTGTCTCATAAAACTGGGTCTTAACTAAAGGTCAGAGAACCTTTGGGAAATCACCAGTGATAATCCCAGCTCATGTTTCTTGAAGAGAAGGAAACTGAGGATTAAGGTGAAGTGCCTTAATGCAGCTAGTCCAGATCCTTTTTGCTACATTTAAAAGGGAAAAAGGAGTGATTGGATTACAATATTCCAAGAAGTCCCCAAAGTCTTGGAGCAGTTTTAAACTTTAATAGCTGAAAAATATACCAAAACTTTTGGGACGTCTTGTCCTTGCTTGACCTCCCACATATAGTTCACAAGATCATAAGGATTTTGGGAGGCATTTTGGAAGCCACATATCCAACCCCCTTACTTTATGAATGGGGAAATTGAGGCACAACAAAGTCCTTGCCTGGGGTCCCATAGCTGTCAAGTGCCTGAGATAGGATAGGAATTCACATCTTTTCACTCTGGTCTTAGTACTCTATCCACTAGAACCCCCAGAAACTTGGATGGTGTGTAAAAGTACTTTAAAACTCCAAGACCACTAGAGAATTCTTAATTTTCTTTAAGGCTTAGTTCAAAATTGTACCTTCTTTCTACAGTGAGTCTTTTTTGACTGCCTAGTTCCTGCCATTAGTGGCCACTAGATCCCAGTGGATTATCTTGGGTGTAGTTTGTTTGTATAGATGTTGACATTTTTCTCATCTAATTTGTAAGCTCCTTAAAGGCAAGGATTGCATTATTTAAAATCTATGTATCTAGAATGTCTAACAATCACTGGCACATAGTAGGTATTTAATAAATATTTCCTGATTGAATGATTCATTGATAGACATAAACATTCTAATTAGTAGTACTATAACACCATGATTCTCTACTGGGTTGCTCTGAAATGACTGTCAATTAACCCATCTGCATCTCGGTTTCATCTGTCTCATCTGTTAAAGGAGCCAAATGAAATAGAGATTCGGGACATGATGGCTGTCTTCAAGTATTCAAAGATCTGTCACCTTGAAAAGGGATGCAACTTGTTTTCCTTGACTTGAGGTCAATGGGGAGTGGCCGGGGGAAACAGGCACATTTCAGAGAGGTGATTTCAAGTCCATATAAGAAAACGGGCCACACAATTGGGACTCTTTCCAAGTCAAATGGGCCACTCTAGGAGGTGGTGGTCTCTCCATCAGCAGAAGCTGAATGGAAATTAACTGGGCAGAATCAGGCAGAGTTTGGCCTTGATGTCCACTGAGATCTTTTCCAACTCTGAAATTCTGTGTTGTGCTGTGTCAGACAATGTCTAAAGTTCCTTCTAGTTCTAATTTTGGGGACCTAAGATTATTTCAGAAACAATGTCAAGGAGGCAGCTGGGTGGCTTAATGGATTGAGAGACAGGCTTAGAGATGGGAGGTTCTAGGTTCAAATCTGGCCTCAGACACTTCTTATCTGTGTGATCCTGGGCAAGTCACTTAACCCCTGTTGCCTAGCCCTTACCACTCTTCTACCTTGGAACCGATACACAGGATTGATTCTAAGATGGAAGGTGAGGGTTTAAAAAAAAGAACAGAAAAGAAACAGTGTTGATCAGTTCTGTCTTTAGAGCACTGTTTTTACCCAGGAATCTATAGCGGTTTAACAAAATGGTATTATCTCTGATTTGTTCCCCATCCCCCTTTCCAATCCTATATTGTAAATAGCAGCAGGAAACCCTAATGCTCAATCTCACTGCTGCCTTTAATTACAAAGCAGATGGATTGTCTTTATAGCAGGAAATGTAAGTTGTTTTGTCCTATCTCAGCTCAGTGGCTATTGCTGAGAATGGGTGGATAATAATATCAGCATACTCTATTAGGACACACAATTATTTTCCTCACTGTGATTTGGAAATATTTTTAATGGAATAGATAATCATTTGCAAAAAGAAAATTGTAAAAATCCCTCTAATTATAAGGTTTCTTCATTTTTGCAACTAAATTTTCATTACAGAGGTGGCCAAATAATGAGGTAATCAGCTGGATAAATAGTAGATTATGGCAATTGTATTTTATAAGATTTTTAATAGTATATTAAGACAACAAAATTCATATTGGAGAGGACTGTAACGAGGCATGGTATAGAAGCAGGGTCCTTGATGTGGCATCAAAAGATCCTGTAGCCACAGTCAAGGGTAGATTCTACCCATTTCTGGCTGGGTTACCTTAAGTGAATCATTTAGCCTTCTGAGTCTCAGTTTCTCTCTTTGTGAAATGGAAATCAAAGAACTGCAGAATTTTGCAGAACTGGAAGGGAATTCAGCCACAAGCTTTCCCAATTTGTACCTCCCTAAGAATGGTCTCACCTACATACCTGATGTCATCATCATTTGAAGACCTTCAATGCCTGAGAGATCACAGCTGCCTCTGGGTACCCCAACCCACAATGGGACTTCCCTGATCATTGGAAAGATATTTCTTCCAAAAACTTTATTCTTCAGACCAGGTGGGACAAATCTAAACTTTCACCCAAATGACAAAGTTTTACATATATGATCATAAACTCTTAAAATGATTGAAAAGTGATCATGAGATACAACATCGTGAAATTGGAGGTTTGGAAGGGAGCTCAATCGCTCTCTTGTACCACTTATGCACAGAATAGATCTCCTAATAATGTCCAAAATAAGGTTGGACCATCTCAGGGGATGGTGGATTTTCTTTTATTGAAAGTCTTCAAGTAAAGGTTGAACAACTATCTGTTGGGCATTTTGTGTGGACATCTATTTTGTTTCAGGTGTTTGCCAAATTCTGGGGATAGAAAAAGGAGCAAAAGCTTGTTCCTGCCCCCCAGGAGCTCACAATCACAAAAATGGAGGAAACAAGCAAACAGTTATGTACAACCAACCTATATGCAGGCTAAATTAGAAATAAGAAATAGAGAGATTATAATAGAAGGGGATAGAAAGTAATAGAGAGAATAGAATGAAGAGGCCTTGGGAAAGGCTTGAGCTCTTGCAATTGTGCCTCTCTTGTAAATGTGAGGTCTTTAAAAATAAAGATGGAGAGCTCCACCTTCTGTAGCAGGATCCGGTTCAGCAGCAAATGATGAGTCATCAAATTCAATAGAGGGATGCTGCTGGAGGATTTATCTGTATGTAGCATCAGTATGCCCTGACACAACAACTTTGCTGCCCTGCCCCATTTGTCTTACAGCTAGGTTCTCTCTTTCCTTTTATGAACAGACCTGTCTGCCTGTTTTTCTTTGGAAGAGTTTGACTGGGTTAAATGCAACTTGTTTTGACCTGATTTCATAAGTATTTATTATGTGCCCAGTGAGGATGCACATTGGAATTAGATGTAAGACTTCATTGAGATAAGGAATTCCCTGATGAGGAAACTCCTTCCCCAAGTAGGGCTGTACCACCTCTGCAACTTATGATCTGAGAGTGGTACTTAGGGCACTGAGAAGTGAGTGACTTGCCTAAGGTCACAGAAGAAGTGGGATTCTGTCACAAAGTCACAAAGGTGGGAATCTGGGGTCATCAATATTATATAAAGACACAGTGTCCACATTTGAGGGGTTCCTGTGAGAAGAGGGGAAGGCTAGAGGATGAACAGAATGGCTTGGACATAGTCCATGATTCTTTGTACTATCCTCTTTGACCAAGCACAATAAGGCCAATCTCCCTTCTAAAAGCCAGTCCTTCAGAAAGTTGAAGAGATTTTATCATGAACTTCATTACTTCCTTGACAAAATATATGTCCTTTTCAGCCTGAATATCCCCATTCTGTCAACTGATCTTCAGCTGATAGGGTATTTAGTCTTTTTATCACTTGCTCCCCCTGTTCTTGGGGTGATCCTAAAGTCACTCTAAATTCATGCTGGAAATATATAGAAATGCTGATGATTTATGTGCTTTTATTTTGTATCTTGCAACTTGCTAAAGTTGTTGATTATTTCTACTAGCTTTTTAATTGATTCTCTAGGATTTTTTAAGTAGGCCATCATATCATCTGCAAAGAGTGATAGCTTGGCCTCCTCATTGCCTATTTTAATACCTTCAATTTCTTTTTCTTCTCTAATTGGTACTGCTAGTGTTTCTAATACAATATTAAATAATTGAGGTGATAATGGGCATCCTTGTTTCACTCCTGATCTTACTGGGAAGGCTTCTAATTTGTCCTCATTGCATATGATGCTTGTTGATGGTTTTAGATATATGCTGTTTATTATTTTTAGGAAAGGGCCTTCTATTCCTATATTCTCTAGTGTTTTCAATAGGAATGGATGCTGTATTTTGTCAAAGGCTTTTTCAGCATCTATTGAGATGATCATGTGGTTTTTGTTGGTTTGCTTGTTGATATGGTCAATTTGTGAACAAGGGTATGTCCTTCAATTGGGGAATGGCTGAACAAATTGTGGTATATGCTGGTGATGCAATACTATTTTGCTCAAAGGAATAATAAACTAGAGGAATTCCATGTGAACTGGAAAGACCTCCAGGAATTGATGCAGAGTGAAAGGAGCAGAGCCAGAAGAACATTGTACACAGAGACTGATACAACGTGGTAAAATAGAATGTAATGGACTTCTGTACTAGCAGCAAAGCAATGACCCAGGACTATTCTGAGGGATTTATGGATTAAGAATGCTACCCACATGCAGAGTAAAAACTACAGAAGAAACACAGAAGAAAAACAACTGCTTGAACACATGGGTTGATGTGGACATGATTGGGGATATAGACTCAAAAAGACTGCACCAAATGCATCTATTAATAATATGGAAATAAGTCTTGATTGATGACACATGTTAAAACCAGTGGGAATGCATATTGGCTATGGGGGGAGTTTAAGGGGGGGTGAAGGGGAAAGTAAAAACATGAATCATGTAACCATGGAAAATTTTTCTAAAAAACAAAATTAAAAAAAAATAATGAAATAAATTTTAAAATAAATTCATGCTGGACATTCTCTTGTATGTTGATAGGCCTGGTAAAATATTAGGCTGAAAGTTTACTGTGATTTCTCTATTGAGAATTATTGGCTGATTAGCAGGTAGTTCTGGTCATTGTTAAAGATCTAACTCATATGGTTTCACCAGGGCAGAAGACAGTGGAAATATCATCATCTAGAGGGGTGATGCCCTAATTTGGAATCCCTGCTGCTGCCTTCCAGTTCTGACCTGAGAACATATAAACAAAGCTGCTCTACTCTCATCTCTCAGGCAGCAGCAACTTTGTGAACCCTTGGAAGATGAGTGTGTGAGGCCTTTTTGTGTGACTGTGTGTGTGTGTGTGTGTGTGTGTGTGTGTGTGACAGACAGAGAGAAAGCATGTGAGAAATAGAAGGGGCAAGGAGAGACAGAGACAGAGAGAGAAGAAAAAAGACAATGACACAGGGAGACAGAGACACAAAATGGGACAGTTAGACTACAGAGAGGGAGGGAAGGAGGAAAGGAAGAGAAAGCTAGATGGAGCTTAAGATCTGATCACTATTGAGGAATGTCAGCTGATTAGCAGGTAGTGCTGGTCATTGTTAAAGATCTAAGTCATTTCAGCTGAATTCCCTTTTCTTTATCATCCATAATAAGCCTTCCTTTGCACAGAGATTACATTAGAGCTTTGTTCTAAGGGGCTGAAAAAAGGGAGTCCTATTCTTCTTGACATGACAAAATACCTTTAAACATGTCAGTTTCTCTCTGGAATTTTTGTCAAAGGCAGTGGCTCAGTGCCAGCGGAATGGAAATGGAGCCGCCGATGTTATTTCATCAGATACACACAAATAGCTCAACGAGACAGCCCTTATTCACTATCCCAACAGCCACAAGCTGGTCAGCATTGTGCAGAATTCCATCTCCTGTCATATTATTGATTGGGAGCACAGCTTTATGAGTTGCTTACCTGGAGTTGTAAAAATGGAGACAAGCCAACACAGTACAGAGAAGAAATAGCTTCAGGGGCCACTGATGCCATCTCTCCATCTTCTCTAGAAGAAATTTCTTCTAGGCTCTCTCCTGAAAGACCCTGGTGGATAAATCCAGAGCAAGCAGTCAGTCTTGAACTGGTAAGTAGCCTGATATGTTCTAGACAAGAGGGGGAAAACTTTGAGCTAGTGACCTGCAAAATCCTCCCATGTGGCTTGAACTAGATTATAATGTTATTGGGAAATATTTGATAAAATAAATAAAAATAAAATACAACACAATAAAAATACAATAAAATACAAATAAAATAAATAAAAATGAAATACAATACAGATGATGTTATTTTCTGGTTTTCTCAGTCATGCCTGAAGAAATATGCTTGTATTTGAGTTTGATCATGCTGTTCTAGACTTTAGTAATGAGAGAAGGCACAGTCAGACCAGGATGGCAAGAACCTAGAGAAGAGTGAAAGAAAGCAATGAGGAAGCCAACAGGGTGATGGTGGAAGAGAAGCTAGGAAGAAAGAATATCAACATCATATAAAGAAAATGCAGGAAGATAAAGGAGAATGAGATGATACTTGGCCTCATTATAGAATCTATAAAAGGATGGGGTTAGACCACATGGAATTTGAGTTCTTTTCCAGCTCCATATCTATGATCCCAAGTCACTTCTTTGGGTCTCAGTTTTCTTCATTAGTATTATGGACTAGATGGCCTTTAGGGTTCCTTTTTTGCTCTATATCTATCATCCTATGTCTGAGGGAAGGCCATTGGATTCCACAGGGTTATAGATTTGGAGCTAGAAGGGACCCTAGAGGCCATCAAGTGCAACCTCTTCATTTTTTCAAATGAGTAATCTGAGGCTTATAGAAACTAAGGGACTTGCTCAGAGTCATCTAGCCAGTGTCTGAGATAGAATTTCAACTTCTGTCTTAACTCTAAGCCCAACATTTAACAACTGTACCCCCTACAGAAATGCCTATTATGATACCTAGTTGATGAAGTAGCCCATTGTTGGTAACCCAAGGATCCCTTTCTCAGTTTGATTCATCTGCTTGTTATTCTTCTTCCCAAACCAAAACAGTAACACAGGCATAAAACAACAAAATCAGGAATTGATTTTGTCTCCAAATATAGCATTCCTTCTGGTGGGCCATGATGCTTGGCAAGATAGGATTAAAAAAAAACTGAGAAAAGAATTTGACCTTTCCATTCCCTGTTTTGTTCCCAGTCCACAATTCTTCCCCTACTCCCCTATATAACCCACTATAAATCCAGGAGCATTGCATTTTACACAGGTTCAGAAACACTCCATTCTTTTAAGAATCCAGGATTTTTTTGAGGTGAATGGTCCTCTTATTGGCACAGACCACAGCCTTCCAAGACAGGGTTGATGCTATACATGAATGAGCGGAGGGGGCTTAAACTTCCTCTGATGGCAGCCAGTCTTGCTGAAGAGCTAAGCTAGTCCTTGAATGACAGATCACAGCTTTGACTACCCTCAAAGTTATCTGTCTGGGCAAGGTCAGCCAAGATTCATAAATAGTTGGCACAGTCTTGGAGAGTGTGGGGTCACTTCCACAGAACAGTAAAACTTCTAAAGAAGTTTTTAAGGGATGGTCAGAAATAGTGAGGGACAATGCCATACATCTATGAATCTAGAGCAAGGGTCGGCAATCTTTTTGGCCGTGAGAGCCATAAACGCCACATTTTTTAAAATGTAATTTTGTGAGAGCCATACAGTGCTCACAGTACAGCTCCTGTAACAAAGCCTGAAAAAAATGGACTTCATGGCTCCTGCAGAAAGAGCCATATCTGGCCCTCAAAAGAGGCAGATATGGCTCGAGAGCCATACATTGCTGACCCCTGATCTAGAGTATTGTATATTCATGCTCCTTTGTATGAATCCTGGTTCTATCTGTGGGGATGATCTCTTTGGGGGATATTTTCTTTATACCAGACCTGTGATTTCATTGGCAGGGGAGGTTCTGGTGCAGAAACTCCCCCAATCAAGAGAGGTCAGTCTCTTCTAATAATCATAATACCTAGCATTTATGTAGTGCTTCACAAATTTCATCTCATGTGGTCCTTTCAAGCTTAATAGGAAGTAGGTGCTTTTATATGTCCCATTTTACAGATGAGGAAGCTGAGGCAAAGAGTTAAATGAATTGTTCAGGGTCACCTAACTAGTAAGTGTCTGAGGTAGAATTTGAACCCAAGTCTTCCTTACTCTGGGGGCAGCTCTTTATCCATTATGGCACACAACTTCACAAGGGATATCTACAGTAAATTTTTACTCTGTTGGACCAAGCTTCCTCAACTACCCAGGATCAAGGCATTAGAGCCAGAATGTGACCTCTGTTGCCAACTCACCCAACACCTTCACTTTACGCTCCACTAAATGAGGAAACTGAGGTCCAGGAAAGTTATTTGTCCAGGGTCCTCAAGGTAGGATTCAATCTCATTTCCTTAGATTCAGAGCCAGTGTGTTTCCCATTGAACCATTCTTCCTTACAGAATTGGACTGAGTAGAGGTTTTAGGGATGATTTTACTGACACCTCTTAATTTACAGAGTTGGAAACTGAGGAAGATAGAAGTTTACATAGTTAATAAATAGGGCCGCTGACTCTAAATCTAGTCCAGTATTCTGACATAACTAGCTCAAAATCACAGTTTTATAATCCATACACACATGCATTCTCCAAAGAACTTTCCCTGATTCCCCACCCATGGAAGCAATCTCTCTGGCTTCTGAATTCCTCTAACTCTTTGTATCTTTCTTTTAGCCCAAATCACTATGTCTTGTGTTACCATTATCCGAGTACACATCTCATATCCTCAAGACTGTAAGCTACTTGAAGGCAGGAACTGAATGGTCTCCTTTTGGAAGGAATGCCTGTCGCCACTGCGCTCCACTAAGAGAAGATGGAGATAAAGATGGGCACATTTACTACACTTGGAAAACATGCAGGTCTTTAGCCTTTTTCATTTCCACCTTCTCCAAAAGAGAATTCTGAGCAGCTGGAGCTGAGGGTTCCCTCCACTTTGCCCTCAAATAATAACTTATTATTATGCTACTCATAAAGAATATTTCTTTAGGTCTTCAAGGCTTACACAATTCTGTGTATATACATATAATATATATGTATACATACATATATACATATACATATATTTGTAAACTTTTATTCTCATAGCAATCCTGTGTGAGATAGGTACTATTATTATTCTCAATATACTGAAGTAGAGACTGAGAAAGACAAAGGTTAAATGACTTGCCCAGGGTCATAAAGCAAGGAAGTATCTGAGGCCAGATTTGAACTCCAATGTTCTTGAATATGAGTCCATCCTTGTAACAGTTGAACTTTTTCTACACTTCTGGTTTTGCAAGGCACATTGCATGGATTTTATCCCATTTGAAACTTGCAACAATCCTGTGAGATGAATGTTCTAGATAATATTGTCACCATTCTGCAGATGAACAGACTGAGAGTAGCAATGGGAAAAATAGGGACTCGGTTTGTTATTTCAATGCTATTAGAAACTATCTCCTGGTGAAGGTTGTCCTTTCATGCAAGATGGCACCTTATCTATAACATATAGTCTTAGACAGTCTCCTAGAGCAATATGAGGGTTGGGACTGTCTTTTGCCTTTTTTTTTGTTTTTGTTTTTGTATCCTCAACACTTAGCACAATGCCTGATTGACTGACCAAAATGCCTTTTTTCAGGGTCAAAAACCAGTCTAAGTCAGAGGCAAGAGGTGAAATAGGATCTCCCCATTGGGGAGGCAGACTCTATATAATATGCCACTCAGTTTCTCAAATGAATCAATCAATAAACCAACAAGTACATGTTAAGTGCCTACTACATGGCAGACACGGGCAACTAGGTGGCACAGTAGATTGTGTGCTGAGCCTGGAGTTAGGAAGACCCATCTTTGTGATTTCAAAACCATCCTCAGACACTTACTAGTTGGGTAGACTCTAGGCAAGTCACTTAACCTTTTTGTCTCAGTTTCCTCATCTATAAAATAGAAATTTGTAAAAAAAAAAAAGGAAAAAAGTAAGCTAGGTGGTATAGTGGATAGAACACCAGATTTAGAATCCGGAATTCTTTTTCCTGAGTTCAAATCCAGCCTCAGACATTATTAGCTGAGTGACCCTGGTCAAGTCACTTAACCACTTGCCTCAAGTTTCTTATCTATAAAACAAGCTGCAGAAGACAGGGCAAACTGCTCCAGTATCTTTGCCAAGAAAGTACAGTTGGGATCATGAAGAATCAGATAGGACTAAAAAATAAATGGCCAACAACAAGAGGTGAAAGTGAAAAGGGAGTGTATCCAAGAAAGGGAGATGGATGATGAGAAGTAAAGGGATGGGAGAAAGGCTGTTGCATATAAGCAAAATAAGCAAATAAGCAATAAGTAGGTCATTTTAACAGAGGGTATGTGAAGAGGAATCCAACAGAATTTTCTTGGAAAGATAGATTGGAGCCTGAATCCAAATAGCTTTAAATGTCAAATAGAGGAGTTTGGATTCTTTCTTAGAGGCAAGAGGGAACCACTAGAGCTCCCTGAGAAAAGGCATGATATGATTAGACTTATATTTTTAAGGATATCATGTTTGTGGTCATGTAAAGAATAGATTGGAGAAGAAACACCAGAATTCAAAAAATTCAAGTAGGAGATTACTATGATTCCAGGTGAAAGGTAATGAGAGTGTAGACCAGGGTAGCTGTGGTGAGTAGAGACAGGTCCTATTCTTGAGGATCTTGGGAAAAATGTTGAAGGACTGAAATTGGCAAAACTTGACAACTGACTGTGTATGCCAGGCAAGGCATGGCCCAGAGTGAAGATGACTCCAGGACTGTAAACTTGGGTGATTGAAAAAATGGTGATTCCCTGGACCAGAATGGGGAAGTTGTGGGCAGATAGTTGAGAGGAAAATATGAAAAAAATTCACTTTGGAGCATATTTTGGACATGTTAAGTTTCAGATGCCTAGGGTCATACAGATAATGGGCAAGAGTGGACTTCCCTAGTCTAAGTCCCTATGATCCATAAGCCCAAATATATTACCTCTGAGATACTTGGTAATATTTACATTATACAATGATGTTTGCAAAGCTCTTTCTGTATATTCGAATTGTATCCTTACAACAACCATTGATGATAGATGCAATTATTATCATTCCCATTTTATATATGAGAAAAGGGGGGGTTAAGTAACTTGCCCAGGGTCACATACCTAGTCAGTGTTTGAGGTTGGATTTGGACTGGAATCCTCCTGACTCTGAATCCAACACTCAATCACATGTACCTTCTAGCTGCTTAGAATTTCCTTTATTCACCTATTCTTCCCATATTCACATAAACAATGGGAAACTTCCTTTGATTATTTTCCAGGGTGATGTATGTAGTGTAGTGAGAAGACCCCAAATTTGAAATCATTGGACTTAAGCTCTTACTCCCATTTTACTTCCTAAGAAAATCTTGTGACCTTGGAAACACTGAGCCTCAGTTTCATCATCTATAAAATGGACCAAAGAAAGTTGGACTGGCTAATTTTTTCCCATTTCTTCCAAATCAGAAGACTGAGAAAGGACTTTAGCTAACAAGGATTTCCAGGTTCCATGATTTTAAACAACTCTCATAGAGACCAGACATACAGGGAACAATATTAATGACACCTCCCCTGTATGGCAGAGGAAGTAGCCTTGCTAGATTACATGATCACTAAAGAAAAAGGAATCCCTCAATCTTGCTCCCTTAGGAGTGTTGCAAAATGTGAAGAACCAAGGATTTGGAGCCAAGATTTGGACCTTGAATCAAATCTCATTTCTGCTCTATGACAATATAACTTTGGGAAAGTCACTTAACTTTTTTTTCTCATCCTCAGAGTTTTTCATTTTAAAAATGAAGTGAGTTTGACTAGATCAGTGATAGTGAACCTTTTAAAGATGGAGTGCCTGATCCCTCCCCAACCCCACACTCAGACCATGTGCCATGCCCCTCCCCCCCTACTGAGAGCTGGGCATGCAGCCCCCACCACCACCTTTTACTCCACATGGGGAGGGAGGAAGTGCTCCCATTGGGCTGCTGGGCAGAGCTGTGGATGATGTAAAAAATGGCATCAGGTACAGTGGAGGGGGGAGGGGAGCAGCTCTGCCCAAGTCCCCTCTGACTTTCTAATAATATACTAGGGTAGGGGTGGTTGCATGCCCACAGAGAGAGCCCTGCGTGCCATCTTTGGCACCTGTGCCATAGGTTTGCCATCACTGAACTAGATGATCCCACCAGTCCCTCAGAACCCTATGACTCTGGTAAAATCAACGTGGTACAATGCCATGAGCACAAGCCATGAAGAGGACCTGAATTCAAATCCTATAACTGACCCCTACAACCTGTATGACTTTTGAGTAAATCACTGAATCTCTTAAGGCCTCCCAGAAAATTGTCATTATATAATTAACATTAAGAACATGGACCTTTGTTGGAAGGAGAAACTAGTGGTCACTGAAAAAAATTGGCAGTTTCTCAGGGCAGTCTAACATCTTTTTTTTTTCTAGTTCAGTTCTGAACTCAGATCATTTTGCATATGCAGTATCTATTACACATACATATATGTAGGTGGCCCAGGAGATAGTGTTCTGGGCTTAATGTGAGGAAGACCTGAGTTAAAACCCAGTCTTAGACATTAGCAGTGTGATCCTAGACAAGTCACTAAACCCTATATTTCTCAGTTTCCTCATCTGTAAAACGAGTTGGAGAATAAAATGTCAAACTACTCCAGGATCTTAGCTGTGTGACCCTGGACCAGTCACTAAACCGTATTTTTCTCAGTTTCCTCATCTGTAAAATGAGCTGGAGAACAAAATAGCAAACCGATCCAGTATCTTTGCCGGGAAAATTCCAAATAGGATCAGGAAAAGTTGGACACAACTGAAAAGCAATAAATATATCTGTATTTATATATACATATATACACACATGTGTATGTATATATAATATAAACACACTTATATACACACATATGTATAAATAAAATACAAACTCTCACACACATATGTATATACTATATATATATGCATATATATATATATATGCTTCAATGTGAATGTATTTATATCTGTATAGACGTAGATAAAACTATCACACAGAAACACTGATAGACCATCCCCTTAAGAGATCTAACTATTTTATTCTTTTTTTTTTCAACCCTTATCTTCCATCCTAGAATCAAAATGTTTCAAGGAAGAAAAGTAGTAAAGACTACGCAATGGGAATTACATGACTTGCCAAAGGTTACACAGCTAGGAAGTGTCCGAGGTCAGATTTGAATACAGGACCTCCCATTTTTAGACCTGGTTCCCCACCTACTGAGCAACCTAGCTGATTCTTAATGATTATATTCTTGATAATGATCTCAAAACGCCCCAAACTGAACTCATCATCTTTCCCCTCTCAACCTTTTCCTTTTGATTGAGGGCAACAGCATACTCTCAGTAAGTCGCCTGGGTTCAAAGCGTCCTTGACTCCCCACTTTTCACTTGTTCCCCCCATATAGAGTCTATTACCAAAGCCTTTCCATTTTGTCATTATAACATCTTTTGAATACATCCTCTTCTCTCCTTTGACGCTGCCACCATCTTGGTCACTTATACCTGGACTGTTGTAATAGCAACAGTCTGTTGGTTGGTCAACCTGTCACAAGTCTTTCACCATGGACTCCAGTCCATCCTCCATTCAATTGCCTAGAGGACTGGTCCAACAATGTTTAAACTTTCTATTCAATAAACTCCAATGGCTCCTTATCACCTCCATAATCAAATACAAAATTCTTTATTTGTCATTCAAAACTCTTCACAACCTAATGCCTTCTCCCCATTACTTTCCAGTCTTCCTAAACTTTTTATCTCCTCTCCCTCCCACCCACATATTCTTCCATGCAGTGACAGTAGCCTCCTCACTGTTTCTCAATGAAGACACTCAATCTCCTGATTCTAAGCAATTTCACCAGTTATTCCTCATTCTTAGAAATCTCTTCTTCATTTCTGCCTCTTGGCTTCCTTCAATCCCAGCTTCTACAGGGAATCTTTCCCAAATCTCTCTTAATTCTAATGTCTTCCTTCCACCGATAATTTCCTATTAATCCTATATACAGCTTGTGTGTTCATAGTTGTTTCATGTTGTCTCCACCACTAGACTGTGAGCTTCTTAAAAGCAGGGACTCTTTCATTTTTCATTGCATCCCCATGTTCAACACACTACCTAGCATATAAGTGCATGATTAATATTTATTTGATTGACTGATTGATCAATTGATTGAATATATAGAAACAAATCTATTGCAGAAAGAAGCATTGTGATATGTGAAATGGATAATTTTGAATACATTAAGTTGAAAAGTTTTTTTAGAAATAAAACTAATGTGGCCATGATTAGAAGGAAAGCAATAAGCTGGGGGGAAAATTTAG
Organism: Gracilinanus agilis; assembly: GCF_016433145.1. Taxonomy (NCBI): domain Eukaryota; kingdom Metazoa; phylum Chordata; class Mammalia; order Didelphimorphia; family Didelphidae; genus Gracilinanus; species Gracilinanus agilis. The sequence continues at coordinate 21,636,581 of NC_058133.1, read as the reverse complement.
GTCTCATATCTAAAATATATAGAAAACTTACCAAAATACAAGAATATAAACTATTCCCCAGCTGATAAATGTTTAAAAAGATATGTTTTTGGATGAAGAAATCAAGCTATATAGAAGTATATGAAAAAACCCTCTAAATAATTATTAATTAGAGAAATGCATATCAAAACAACTCTAGCATATTATCTTAAACCAATCAGATTGGCTAAAATGAAAAAAAGGGAAAAATGACAAATGTTGGAGGGGATGTTGAAAAATGGGGACACTATTACACTATTGGTGGAAATGTGAACAGATCCAATCATTTTGGAGAACATTCTGGAATTATGTCCAGAGACTTATAAAGCTGTGTTTACTTTTTGATCCAGTAACACCATCACTAGTTTTATTTTCTAGGATGATCAGGGGAAAAGGAAAAGAATCTATATGCTCTCAAATATTTATAGCAGCTCTCTTTGCGGTGGCAAAGAACTGGAAATTGAAGGGATGTCCATCAATTGGGGAAGGGCTAAACACGTTGTGGTATATGATTGTGATGGAATACCACTATGCCATGAGAAATGCTGAACAGGTTTATTTTGGAAAAAACCATGGGAAGATCTACATGAAATCATGAAAAATGAAATAAGCAGAAGTAAGACTGCATCATATACAGTAATAAAAATATTGTTTGAAGAATAACTTGTGTATGTCTTCCTCTGAAGAAAGAACTGATAAATAGAAATAAGGAAGACATAGTTTTATATATACATTCAACTTTTTTTTTTGGTCAAATGTTGACTTCTCTAATAGGGGAGAGGGGAAGGAAGAGTGAGCTAACCAGGAATTTTTTTAAACCCTTACCTTCCATCTTGGAGTCAATACTGTGTATTGGCTCTAAGGCAGAAGAGTGGTAAAGGGTAGGCAATGGGGGTCAAGTGACTTACCCAGGGTCACACAGCTGGGAAGTGTCTCAGGCCAGATTTGAACCTAGGACCTCCTGTCTCTAGGCCTGGCTCTCAATCCACTGAATTACGCAGCTGCTCCCCTAACCAGGAATTTTAATGTAACCAACAAATAAATAAATTTAAATAAAAAGGGAAACTATTGTAGAAAGATGCAATGACTTGCAGGGTACATACCTCTAGGAATGAAGACAGTTCTTTCCCTGTCCCTTTGAGCTGGTCTTGCTGGGATATGTTTGAAGGTTCTGGTTAGACAGAGATGAAGATTCTCTTGGTCACTCAATTCTCAGAAAAAGTGAGAAATCTGGAGAAAGAAAAGCATGCATCTTTCTAGAGACACAGAGAGCAAGAGTCAGTTTAAATTCACCTTTAAGCCCATCTCTAGGGAAAGAAAAGGAGAAAAATAGACACAGAGACAGAGACCGAACAAACAATCCTTTAAACTCCTCTCAAAGTCATAAAAAATAACTCTAACCTTCCATTTCCAACCCTCAAACAAACCACAAACCCTCCTTTCTCCCAATAATCAATACCAAACTAAAGCCAGCTTGTCTTCTGTGGTTGTCTTGTCTTTTTTTTTCAGTCTTCAGAATAGCCTGAGCCCTCCCTCTCCTTTCCCATGATCAGGCTATCTCCTGCATCCTTTCTCCTATCTCATCTCTCTTCCTGCTTGACCTTGCAAACATTTGTTTCTTTTTCATAAGAGCAAGTCAGCTAGCTGGAGAGAAGATAACTTGAAAACAAATAAGTATCTTCTTCAGGGACAAAGGAAGGGGGCACCCCTTGGGGATACTTTGTAGGCAAAGAAAGGCTGCCTGATTATGGAGAGAGACTTGGCCTTAAACACAGCAAGTCCTGAGTTCAAATACTGCTTTTGGCATATCCTTGTGGTAGGATCTTGGGTGAGTAACAGCTTCTCACTTCACTAGGCATTGAGTCAGGCAGCCTTTTTCAAGCACTTTTCAATGCACTGAGCACTGTGTAAGCCATGAGGATACTAAGTAAAGCAAAGATAGAATTCCTGCCCTCAAGGAGCTAACATTCTAGTGGGTTAGACAACATGCAAGAAAAGATATACTTTTAAGATTACATATAAATATTATTATATATGTGTATATTCACACCACACAAATGTATATGTAGAATATTATATATGCTAAATGCATTCATGTATATTATAAACATATTACACATAATATAATTAATATAATAATATATTATATTAGATGTGCATAATATAATTAAGAGAAATGGACACAGTATTTTATTTACACGGTGTATATATCTAAGCCATAGACATACAACATAGCTCTACATGCGTGTGCATGTAATACAAACATATATACATGTATGAGTGTATATCTTTATGTGTATTAAGAGGTGCTCTATTAATACACTAAGTTGCAGAAAAGATGCTTGCCTTCGTTAGTAGAGGGAGATTCTACACACAAGTATTCAGTCTCCGCATGAAATCATGGCCCCTATTCCTATCATTCTCCTACAGTGACTTGTGATCGCTTTTCTAGGCTACCTCATTTTAACTTTGGTTTGATCCCAGGCATTCTGGTCTCAGGGTGGTCGATTCAGGTCACAGGTCTGCATGCTCTAGGGAAAGCTCTTCAGAGAAGTCACTGAATGGGTCTCCATCTTTTCAACACTGTTATCCTACCCAGGAGTGAATAAATAAGTGATTATGAATGATGGAACGCGAGGAGCTCAGAAGAGTCACAATTGCAGTCACTCCGATGGCCATGGAGAGTTGTTTTGTGGGGGTAAGTGGGCTACAAATTACTACCAATCACATGGGAATGAGAGGTGGCTTAAAAACGTCATTCAGTCATGTAAGACTAAAAGGAATGAGATGATCATGCAATGAAAGAGAGGGATGAGAGAGGAACTGCCAGAGGCAGGACCTACTAACTATTCAGAGACTGAAGAAGACTTTCTGAGGTTTGGCAGGTCTTCTATGGAGGATTTATGGAAATACATAAATGAGAACCAAAATTAATAAGATTATGTGAATGGGCTGTAATCTGCACTGAGATGCCTTATGCGCATCAATGAAAAACATGTATCCATAGATGCATAAGAAGGTTGACATATCAATGGGTTGGCAATACTGACTTCTTCTTCATAAAGAGGGAGGCCAATCAGACATCAGCCGGATAGAGGGTAGAGTGCAGAGACCTTTCAGGGAGACCTAAGCTCAAATTCAGCTACAGACACTGACCAATTATGTGATATTGGGCAAGTCACCTAACCTCTGTCTGCCTCATGTTCCTCATCTATAAAATGGAAATATTGGTATCTATCTCCTCAAGAAGTTGTGAAGCTCAAATGAAATTCTACAAGTGCTTTACCAGCCACAAAGCACTATGTAAATGTGAGGAGTGATGAAGATGATGATGATGTTGGTGATGATGATGACGGCAATTTGCACGTGGATCAATGATCTAACTTAGCATCTCTCACTAGTCACAAAGACACTGTAGAAAAACATTGCCTGGAGATAGACATGCTTGCAAGTTGCCTGCAATACAAGATGCATTTCAGGTCAATGTGTATGAATTTTGGAAGGCTTGGGAATTTCATTCATCTTTGAACTTCCCTGCTTATTGTGCATACACTTGCAGAAAGTGGGATTTGAAATGGATATTGAAAGGAGAAAGAACTGATAAATAGAAACACAAAAATCATAGTTTATTTATGTTTTTTTTTTGACAAGTGATGGCTCCTCTGGTGTAAGGAATGAAGAGGGAGAAGGAGGCACCTTGGGATTTTGATGTAACCAATAAACACTTAAATAGATATTTTTAAAAATATTTGAGAAAGGGAAGACAGAAAATAGAGTCATTGAGGAAAAGCCCTCCAGGCATGGAGGACAGACAGGGAAAAGGAAGGTAGAGAGTTGGAAGATGGAGCATTTGGACCAACAAGGACCAACTAGTCATCCAATATTTCTAGATTATAGAATAATTCAAAGATTTGAATTAATAATGATTCAAATAATTTGAAGAGAAAAAAGTATGAGAAAACTAGAAAAGTAAGGGCTGGTGCTAGGTTTGAGAGCTTTAAAAATAAAAAAAAATTACATTTTATATTTGATCCTAGAGGTGGGGATTGTAGAATAAGGAAGTGATAAAGTCAAAACTAGCTTTTAGAAAAGTTACTTTGACAATTGACTGGAAGATGGATTAGAAGAGAAAGGAGGGACTCGAGGCAGGGAGGTCGAATGAAGGTTATAGCAATATTCTAGGAGTGAAGTGATAGGGGTTTCTACAAAACTGGTGACACTACAGAGTTGAGAAGATGGGATATATGAGAGAGATGACAAAGGGTGAATTTCACAATAGTTTGAAGCAGCACAGAAGCACAGTAGATAAAAGCACAATGGGCTCGGAAGAGGAAGACTCATCTTCTTGAGTTCAAATCTGGCCTCAGACACTTATTAGCTGTGTGATCTTAGTCAAGTCACTTAAATGTTTGCCTCAGCTCCTCATCTGCAAATAGGGTTGAGGAGGAAATGGCTACATCACATTTCCCTTTTCACAACCTGAGGGAGACCATTCTCTCCTCATTCACACTCTGTGAGCACATTCAGATCATCCCTCTGCTACTGCTACAAAATTACAGGATTGCTTTTTCAATCCCAGGCAGCTCTCTGCCCCAGTGACCTGATGTATAACGTCTGGGTTCTCCATGAACGAATCACCCCTAGTGTCTCTGATGCTGTTGAGCTCTTTGCACTGGTATCCCATATGGGTCACTTACTTCAAGGCCCTGACTATTGGGTTATTAAACTCATGTGTGTCCTATCTTGCTTCTACCCCTTGAACTTGGAAGGTAGTATAATCAGTATCAGTTTTAATGAACAGACAGAGAAGCTAGAAATATTGTCTACACCAGGCTTTCTGATCCTGCCTGAAGCCTCAACCAATATCCTGGTACCATAGGCCCATTTTACTTTACTATGATACATTCTTATACCTGGACCTAGACCTTCATTTCAGTTGGGACCTCAGGTTCTTGTGCTCCTTGATTTCTTCTCTAGGGGGGATATAGAGACTGTCAATGAAGTCTGAAGGTACCTTGAAGGTGGGGACCAGGCTTAGAAATTAATCTCAGATTTAATCAAACATGTGGACATGGGCATGAAAGCCCAGTCAACGAACCCACTCTTTCTTCAAGATTTACAGTCTTTCTTGCTCTGCTAGTGGAATAAATCAGAGCAGAAGACCACAAAGAGTGTGCTCAGTCAGCTCTGATCCCATTTTTGTCATAGAACATAGCTGGCTCCTTCTAAATCTTGAATAATAAGGATGATGATGATAATGATAATAATAGCATAATGATAATGATAGCAAAAATTTTCCCCAAAACAGGCTTTACATTGACTAGAAAATGGCATAATAACATGCTCCTCACAGTTCTTTTCAGGCTGTCATTTTTGCCAAATAGATATGGTCCATTTGCTGGTATAGAAATTCTAAGGGACTCTGGAAGAATGAAAATCAACAGCTTGAAGGGTCCTTGGGCTGATGCAGAGTCCTCTGCCTTGGTTTCTCTGGCAGGAAAACAATGGTATCCAGTTTTTCACCAAGAAACTTGTCAATACCTGTTGACATTTCCCTGAGTAATCATTGCAAACTTGGGGCATATTTCTTCATCTCCATGGATGGGTTCCTTGGCTCTATTGATTTTGTGGTTTCAAGTGTGAAAGATCTAATCTTAATTCTCTGCTGTTCATTCCCCTTAACCTTTTAATAACATGATATGGGAGGCAACTCATCAGAATGGAAATTGTTTCTGGGGTTCATGGTCGTAAATACTTGTCACTGAATATTTGAGAGGGTTGCCATTACTCCCTTTTCATAAATAAGAGAAATAAAAACATGAGCTCTTGCTGTCTCATATTCTCTCTCCTCTTCCACCTTATTTCTAAAAGCAAAATCCCAAGCAAATGACAACATGAAGTAGAGGCCCTTGGAATTGCAGTCTGAAGCCTCCTCCATTGATCCATTGACCATGGAGGTAAAGTCCAGGAAACAGTCGTCAGTTAGTAATGACTTTGATGCACTCCTCTCCCCTAAATGCACAGGATTCTAACCAGTGAAGGAAAGATAGCTATCTGTGTCACATTACTAATCTTCCCATCCATCTTATCACACATCCTGGGAGCAGTGGGGAGCTACTTTAGGGTGATATAAATGCTGTATCAGAGAAGGCTGTTGGGTAACAGTGGCTCTCTCTACATGCCTCTTCTCTTTACGCCTACTCTCTGGCAATATGAATCCTTACTTTGAAGATCTACGATGTTCATAGATGTGTCCTTTTGGGCATCATTCTGTCTTAGCCTAAGCAGAGGGTCTTCCTGAATTTCTGTAAGCAATGGATCATTATCACAAGGTGGTCAACATCTTGGCAATACACTTCAAGGAGTACAGCAGTTTAGAACTAGGAAGGACCTTGTAGCCATCTTTTATGATCCTTACCTGAAAAGGAATCCTACTGGCAATGTAGACAAGAAGTCAAGTTTCTCCACATTTACTAATGTTGGTAACATATAATGAGAAAGTCATATGAACTGCATTTCCTTTCTTTTGTGTCCCGGAGCAGGTATGTATTCTTCTCCTGAGTCTTCATCATCCTAAGGATGTGCTCTTACTTTCCATGGACAACAGTGAGATCAACTAGTTGATATTTTGTTGAGTCAAAGATGGAGTTGACACAACTGAACTTGTCCTTGGATTGAAACTTTACAAAGAGATAATGACCCACCAGGAGACATAGAAGACACAAAAAGAGATCAAAGAAAAGAATCAGAGGATGGAAATGTCCTTTGAAATGACAAAAACACACAAGTTCCAAATACATGTTCTTGGAGGAAGACAATTAGATACAGTTTCCTTTTCTATAAAAAAGAAATGGAGAAGGAAATACCAAACTACTCCAGTATCTCTCCCAAAAACCTGAAATGAGGTCACGAAGGGTCAGACATAGATGAAAAAATGACTAAACAATACAGAAAGATGTTGGACTGCATATGATCCTTAATTGAGAGGCCTTTGGACTTAAAGAATTTCTTCAAGAGACCATATGCCTCTAGGGATCAGCATCAAAAGAAGACATAAAAGTTGGGGAGAGATGAAGCCTCAGTGAGAGAATGAGAAAAGGGAGTCAGAGTTAGAATAAGAGAAAGTAAAGAAATACTCCAAAGTGAGAGGACATTAAGTTATATGCTACAGATTTTATATTTTATCCTAGTAGCAATCAAGAGTCATTGAAGATTTTAAAGAGGGATCTAAGATGGTTAAATCAGAACAGGAAAAATCTCCCTTTTCCAGAGGACTCAAGCAAACTTCCTCTCTGATGAGCTGTCCCTTTCTTTTATTCATAAAGTCCAGGTTATACACAGAATTGGATGAGGGATAAGTCTACATTGCTTTTTAGTATATGTGATTCTTTCCTATATGGATCTTCCTTTCTGTTTGATCATGTATGGATTTTTGTCCCAGGGTCCTCCACTTTGGGGATATGCCTAAGTTAGTCATGTTTCATTTCCCTCCTGGCTCTACTTCTGACTCTAGACTTTGGCACCATAACTTCTTATCCTGTAAACTTCCTCAATTCCCGGGTCCTTCTCATCATCCATTATACTGGCCAGCTTCTCACATTGGTAAGTCCTTTCCAGTTTGAGGATGTGTCTTATCTCTTTCTCCTCCTGACCACAGACCATTTTGACTCTAGACTTCACTTTCAGGCTCCTATGTGGGTACCTTCCTCTTCACTCCCCTTTTCATATCTCTTTTATATTCTCTTTCCCCTTTCCCCAATAAAATATGTTTTTTGAGAACAGGGATTTTTGTTTTTGCTTGTATTTTGATCCCCAAAACACAGCATAATAACTGTTACATAGTCAATGTTCAATAAAAACTTGTCACCTGCCAAATTCCTCAATCTCCCTCCTACTTTTCCAGTATCATTTTATATTTTTCCCCTTCATGGACTTCTTATTCTTAGCAACTGGTCCAAACAAAAACAGAGTATTGTAACAATGAAGTAAACCTTATCACATGGGTGTCAACACCTATATCCACACTCGATTTTTAAAAAGAAACCTTCTGAAAAAACAATACTTTCTGGATCATTAGAGAAGCACTTCTAAATCTGACAGTTTACCAAGATTTCCTTGAGTGTAGAGCCAAGATTTTTTTTAATATTCTAAAAACTGCTTTCTTAATGTCTAATTGTTTCAGTTATATCTGATTCTTCTTGACTTCTTTCAGGTTTTTTTTTAACTTAGATGCTGGAGTGGTTTGCTCATTTTTCAGATCATTTTCCAGATGAGGAAACTGAGCCAAATAGTTAAATGACTTGCCCAAAGTCACACAGCTAATGAGTGTCTAAAGGTAGATTTGAACTTACAAAGATGAATCTTCCTATCTCCAGGCCTGGTACTCTATCCACTGTGCCACCTAGCTGCCCCCCAAATTTCTTATCTTTGAATTATATACAGCGATCCCTCACCTATCACAGCAGTTATGTTCCAGAGACCCTCACTATAAGTAAAAATCCCTAAAGTTCGGTCACTGAGCCAATCAGGACCCAGGATACAGAACACAACAGTGTTATTGTTGATCACCTTTTATTCCGTCAGCCAATAATGTGCTGTGTACAATCTCAGGTTGGCAAACTTGTACAAGTGGTAGTGGCGTACTTCATTTCCATTGTGTACAGTGTGGCACTCATCTACAAAATCCCATGATATAGTGAAAACTCCACAGTACAGTATTAGATATACTTTTTAAAAAAACCTGTGATACAGTGAAGCTACAATAAAGTGAATCATGATATAGTGAGGGAGGACTGTATTTCATATTTTTATATACATATGCTTACATATATACATATATTCCTGTGTATTATATGTATTATATACATACATACATACATATATCTCCTTTAATTGAGAAAAAAAGTAGGCCAAGAAATTAGTCTTCACTGTATAATTATCATTAGTTGTCCTCATTATCTTCTATATCTTAAGGCTCTGAAGTTTAGACTCTGGACTAATTGTTCTAGGACCCACAAGAAAGTGTAGTCATCATTCCATCTTTATCACTGATAAAGTCATGGCATCATCGAACCTTTGAGTTAGAAGGAACCTCATAGTCCATTTGGTTCAATTCACGACAGGGAAATATTTCCCTTTATAATTTACCTGACAAGAGGTCATTTAGCCTTAGTTTGAAGGCCTCCATGTTGGAGGTGGGTGGACTCACTCTTCTCTTAAGGAAGCCCATTCCATTTTGAGATAACTTGAATTATTAGGAAATTTCTTCCCGTATCAAGATTCCATTTATCTTTGAAACTTCTTCTCATTGCTCCTCATTCTATTCTTTGTAGCTATTTAAATCAGTGATGGGTAAACTATGGCCCACGGACCAGATTTGGCCCCCTGAAATGTTCTCTCCCCTGCCAGACATTATTCCTAATCTGACAAATACAATGAGTAGGATATAATACAATGAAACCTTGAAAGAGTTGCCTTAGAAACAGACTGACAGATGAGCATTTCCTTTCCTTTGGCCCCCTCTTTAAAAAGTTTGGCCATCACTGATCTAAATAATATCTAGTTCTTCTTCCATAATATCAGGTCTACTTTATTCCAGGCACTATGCTAAACACTTTACAAATATTATTTCACAGGACAGATCTTTCTTTGAGTCTTCTCTTCTCCAGGTTAACCATCCTCAGTTCCTTCAAGCGATCCACAAATGAATGAGCTTTGAGGTCCACCACTATCTTGGTTGTCCACTTTTAAATGTTCTTCATCATATCAATGTCCTCCCTGAACTGCTTATCCCAGAACTGAACACAATACTCCAAGAAAGACAAAGAACTTATATAGAAAGAAAAAAAAGTAAAATATATTGATCAAGTTTCATATACTATGTAGGCTATGTGAGAAGTATTGTACCCAGAATGCAAGAGGTCCCTGTCCCAAATGGTTATATATGGAGTGCAGTTCTGGGCCCCATAGTTTGGGAAAGGCAAAGATAAATGAATGAAAGCCCATATAGAAGGCATCGAGGTGACAAAAGGATGGAGACCAATTTAAAGAGAACAGTTCAAGGAATGTCTTTGAGAAGAGAAGATACAGAGGGCAATCTGATTGTTCTTTTTGCTGTTTATTTATTTATCTGTCATATGGAACTATTTCTGACCCCTTTTGGGGAGGATTTCTTGGCAAAGGTACTGACATAGTTTATCTTTTTCTTCTCCAGCTCATTTTACAGATGAGGAAACTGAGGCAAAGGGTTAAATGGCCTGCCCAGGGTCACACAGCTAGTGGCTATATGAGGATGGATTTGAAGTCAGGGAGAGAAGTCTTCTTGACTCCAGATCCCACAGTCTATTCACTGCATGTCTTTTACTTGGGCTCAGAGGGAAGAACTAGATAGAAGCTGAAGATGAGTGGATTTGACTTGGATAGAAATGAATTCAATAAAGGTCAGAGCTATCCCAAAGGGAACTTTCTTGGGGGAGGGGGAGCATATGGAAGGGAGGGAGAGGAATCATGGATTTCCCAGAATCCTAAGAAGTCTAGTAGAAGCCTGAAAGCTATTCATCTGGCTGCTAGTGTTGAGATCCCTATTTAAGAGCACATTGAATTAGATCATCTCAGAAGTCCCTTCAAGCTCTCAGATTCTGTTATTCTCAGTGCAGTCAGTGTTACTTTTTCCAGTGGATGAAGGGTTATACCACTATGATTCTCCACAGAGGGAGTTATAAAAATGTCAAGCTTGCAAATCCCAGTCTTGTTTGCTGTTCTCATCCTTGACAGCCTCGGCATCCACTGGCCAGAGAATCATGTACCACTCTGTAGATTGTTATTCTTTGAGGGGTGTTTCCAGGGGCTGATAAAACCTCTTAACCATGATAGATGAGCCATGAACAAATGCTCTTACAGAGATAAGGTGACACGAAAGCTGAATAAGCTAATAGGTGACTCTGGGTTCCATTAACATACAAGATAATGGCCTGGGCTATTCCCTTCCCAGGCAAGGTAATTTTAGAAGGCGACAGGGAAGGGTGTTTCTTATCAGCACATCATGGCCTGGAATTGAGCCAAATTCTCCTCAGGCTCAAGACTAATGCCTGAACACCTCATCACAAGTGGGAGCTGCACCTATTCCTTTCCTTTCTTTTCTTTTCCAGGATCAACCCTCACACATCTCTAAGAAATACCTGAAATATTTGGGATCTCATCTCAGAGGAGGGCTGCTGGCATGGATCTGCCAATGTAGACAGCAATCCAAACCCATGTATCAATTGATCCACAAAAGTTCATTAAGTACCTGCAATGTACCAGACTGTACCAGATGATGAGGGCACAAAGACAGAAAAGCAACCCATCCTGCCCTCAAGAAACCTACATTCTATTGAGAGAATTGACATATGCATATAAGTAAATGTAAAGTATATGCAAAGTAAATACAGGGTGATTTCTGGAGGGGTATACAAACGATTTGGCCCAGAGGTGGAGACTCAGGAAAGACTCCTGAAAGATCATGCCTCAGCCTGTGCAAAGACTTGGAGATGGGAGATGGAAAGATGTGACAGAGAAGCCACAGGGAGATCAATCTGGCTGGGATTTTGATAAATCCTAAAGATTTATTTGAGGCAAAAAGATGGTAACTTGCCATAGTTACGCACTTAATAATGTATCAGACACCTATTTGGATCTTAGTTTAACCACTATGTTTCTCTGCCTCTATATTTCAGTTGGAAAAGGAGGAAGAGGAGGAAAGGAAGAAGAAGAGGAGAGGAGGAGGAAGAGGAGGATGAAGAAGAAGAAAGAAAGAAAGAAAGAAAGAAAGAAAGAAAGAAAGAAAGAAAGAAAGAAAGAAAGAAAGAAAGAAAGAAAGAAAGAAAGAAAGGAAGGAAGGAAGGAAGGAAGGAAGGAAGAAAGAAAGGAAGAAAGAAAGGAAGAAAGAAAGAAAGAAAAAGAGAGGAAGGGAGGGAGGAAGGAAGAAAGAGAGGAAGGAAGGAAGGAAGGAAGAAAGAGAGGAAGGAAGGGAGGAAGGAAGAAAAAGTAAAAGAAAGCTGGAAGAAAACACTAATATTTCTGTCGCACTTTGAAATTTGCAGAATAGAGATGTATGTTTAACACATGGCTTGAAGTGGGTCCATGAACTGTGATTCTTGATGTCAGCCTCTTTTTTTTTTTTTAAGATAAGGATTTCAATGCATCCAGAAGTACTATCATAGAATCAAGCTTTATTGAAAAGGGAGTTTGCCTTGGGCAGCATTAGCCTTAGCAATTGCCTTGAAAAGAACCCCAATTCTGGTCACTCTGCTGAGGTCAGATATCTGAACATTTACAGAGATCAGAGGAATTCCTGAGCTAAATGCCCTTAAAGAAAGAAGAGGGTTTTTATGTGGCCCTGAAGCTGGAGGAATAATTAAGGGGCTAAAGATGGGAAAGTGAGATCTTGAGAAGTCCTCCCCATCATCCCAGCTCCCATGATTACACTGGGTTACTCAAATACTGAAAGTTTATTGATTGAAGGTTGCCTGTCCAGAAGCTCCAAAGTACACTTTCTTTTCATAGTAAAGAATCCAAACTATGAAGTAGAGGCACAAGTTTTAGAGGACCTATGTGAGACCAGAGAGAGGAATTTCACTAGAAAGTTAACTTTTTGTCCTAAAAGGCTAACCCAAATTTATTTGTTTAATTATTTTTTAGGGGAGCTCATGAACTATTTAGTCAGTGCTTTAAATGAAATACTTTTTTTTTTAACCCTTACCTTCTGTCTTGGACCCAATTGGTTCCAAGGCAGAAGAGTGGTAAGGGCTAGGCAATGGGGGTTAAGTGACTTGCCCAGGGTCACATAGCTAGGAAGTGTCTGATGTCAGATTTGAACCCAGGACCTCCTGTCTCTGGGTCTGGCTCTCAATCCACTGAGCTACCCAGCTGCCCCAGAAATACTTTCTTTAGAATTTATGGGCACTTACAAATACTTTCTGCCTTCTGTTTTAAAGCCCCTCCCACATCTGACATTCCTTGTTCTAAGGCCCCTTGAGCCTCTGATCTCTGTATTCTAAGACCCCTTTCAGCTCTGACAGTCTCTGCTCTAAGAGTCCTTCCAGCTCTTACATTCCCTGTTAGGCCCATCCTAGTGCTGACATCCTCTCTCTAACTTCTCTTCGAGTTTTGATATTCCCTATTGCAGTGTCCCTCTGAGCTCGAATATTTTTGGTTCTATCATATCTGCTAACTCAAATATTCTGGGTTCCAAGGTTCCTCCCAGCTCGGACATTCTCTGTTCCAGGTCTCTTCCAAAACTCATACTATGAACAATGGGGGTAAAGACTCTTCCCATTCCCTGCGAAACACACACATTCACGCCCAGATGCCAGCTGCTTTCTTTTACTTCTAATCTTTTGGGCTCCATCTTTACTGTTCTTTTTGACTCTAAAGGGTTTTTTTTTACAAGCACTCAAAGCTCTGTCAGCTGATTTTAATGAAACTTGTTTGCTTCTCGACTTTTTCTCTTGTCAGTCTGAGTAAAACAAAAAACATTTCCTGTCAAAACAACACAATTTTCTCTTAAGGAGAAAATGAAAAGAGAGACACTTTCCGGATTTATTTTGGCAGGAGCCTACCATTCAAACGGGACACCTTTTAATTTGTCACTTCTTAAAGGTTTATTTGGGCTTGCAGAGTCGATCACCATGGTATGCGCAGGTTTGAGCTACAATTGAACCAGTTAAGGATTCAAGTGAACTTGGCTCCTGAAATCTTCCAAATGCTGTAATCAGCAAGGCTTTGCAAAACCCTTATGTGAAAACTTGCTCTGAAATCTAAATTAATTACCCAAAATCAAATCAACAGCTGGAGAGAGCCATATAAAGCGATCTCCTTGGCAAGACATAAAGTTCATCCAACTCAGTCTTGGTCAGGTGGAAAAGGCACTGGGTTTAAAAACAAAAGTGATGATCTTGGAAAAGTCATTTCCCCAATTTGGGGTCTAATTCCATAATTTGAAAAGTTAGGAGGTTGGATTAAATAAAAGCTAGAGCACTCTCACACTCAACAAGTTTATGATTCATGATCTTGGAAAAGTCACTTCCCCAATTTGGGGTCTAATTCCATAATTTGAAAAGTTAGGAGGTTGGATTAAATAAAATCTAGAGCACTATCCCACTCAACCAGTTTATGATTCACGATCCCAGTAGAGCATCTGCCATATTTTAAACAGCCTCTGATGTGAATTGTTGTCTTGGTTCTGTCCTTGGTTAGGTATGTGACCTTGGGTCAGTCACATCTGACCTGTAAAATGAAGAGGTTAAGGTTAGATTATTCAATCATACCCTTTGCCTACTATGTCTTAGGCACTCTGTTGAGCTCTCGAGTTATAAAGTTGACCATGAAATAGTCCTCGCTCTCCACTTCCATTCTATAAGGAGAGACAACTGAATAGACAGAAGTATATTCAAAACACAGAAAAGGTAATTTCGGTGGGATAAGGCAGCACTGCAAACTGGGTGGGTGGGTGGAGGGGTCAGAAAGGGTCTCCTGTAGGCTGACATATGAATTGAGTTATGAAAGAAATCAGCATTTCTTGGAGTCCTTGGAAAGTCATAGATAGAGGAAATGTCATGTGGACCAGGCAAGCAGCCAATTTGGTTAGAATATTGTGTGAATGAAGGGGGATGACTGTGTAGAGAGCCAGGGGAAGCCTGACTTACTCTTACCTTCCCAGGTAGGTAGGAGTCAGCTTTTGAAGGGCCTTAAATGCCAAAAGGGGGGTTATTTGATCTTTAGGCAAGAGTGAACCCAAGCTGCTAGGGGAAGGGAACGATTTGTTACTTACATTTTAGACTCATCATTTTAGTAGGTTTGAGGAGGATGTTTGGTAGAAAGGAAAGATTTGAGCTAGAGAGAACAATTATACATATTGCATTAAAGTACTGGCACAACCTATATCAAATTATTTACTGCCATGGAGAGGGGGGGAATGAGTAAGGCACAGAATTTGAATCAAAATGTCAGAAAACCAGGGGCAACTAGGTGACTCAGTGGATTGAGAGCCAGACCCAGAGATGGGAGGTTCTGGGTTCAAATCTAGCCTCAGATACTTCCTAGCTGTGTGACCCTGGGCTAGTCACTTGACCTCAGTGACTTAGTAAGTGTTAAGTAGGGGTATTTCAGGTTTCTGATTGATTAACTTAAAATAGAAAAAGGGAATAAAAAAATTCCAGTTCACACTACTCTTCTGCTTTTTCTAAGACAGAAGGTGAGGGTTAAAAAAAATCAAAAAATATCATTAGGGGACAAGTAGGTGACTCAGGGGTTTAAGTGCTTGGCCTAGAAATGGGAGATTCTGGGTTCTACTCTGGCCCCAAAGACTTCCTATGTGACCCTGGGCAAGTCACTTAAACCCCATTGCATAGCCCTTCCTACTCTTCTGCCTTGGAACCAATATGCAGTATTGATTCTAAGATGCAAAATAAAAGATTTTCTTTTTAAAGAAATCAATCGTCAAATTGGTTTCTACATGTAAATAAAACATTAAAAAGAGGCTATTATAATAGCTGAGGTTGGAACTGATGTGGGCTTAAATAGGGAGGTGGCTGTTGGAGGAAAAGATGAGAGATGTTGTGGAGGGAAAAATGACAAGATTCAGCAGCTGACTAGATATGTGGGGTAAGAGCTGCAAACCTGGGTACCTAGAAGTATGCTGGTGTCCTCAGTAGAAATAGGGAGGATCTGAAAAGGAAAGAATTGGAGTTCTATTTTGGACATGTTGAGTTTGATGCACCTATGGAACATCCAGTTTGAAATAGGGACCTGGATATGCAAGAGTCGTTCTCATGAGAAAGACTAGGGGCTGAAACGAAGATCTGGGAACCATCTACATAGACATGATTACCTTACCAAATAAGAGAATATAAAAAGAAAAAAAGGAGGGGGTCCAGGATAGGGTTTACCCACAGTTAAAGGAGAATGAGAAGAAACAATCAGAAGGGAGAAGAGAATGAAGAGAATCAGTGTCATGAAAATCAAGAGAGGAGAGTGTAGGAGAGGCTGATCAATAATGTCTAATGCTGTGTTTAAGTCTGCATGGAGGTGGAAGGAAACAAGATTACTGGTACATTTGGAGAAATGGGTTTTCCTTAAATGATAAGGTGAGGTAAGAAGTCAGGCTTCAAGTGCTAAAAAAAAATAAGAGAAAATGAAATGGTGGAAATAAGCTTAGATATTTTCCTCTAGGATTTCAGGTTTGAAAGGAATTCCAAGAGAGATTGAAAATATCTTGCTAAGATAATAGGGTTAGGATGGTTTTTTTTTAAGTATTTGGAAGACCTATATCTATCTGTAAGCAACAGGGAAGGATTCATTAAGTAGGGAAATAAAGAGAAGAGTGGTTGAGATCAGAGATAGTGTTGAGAACAAATCTATAGGAAATGAGTAAAAATTGGCTCAAGGGTCCATGTAGAGGGCTGATCTTCATGACACGGTTTTCCGTTTCATCAGTACCTGGCATAATGGAAGAGTAAATGTGGAGACTGAGGAGAAAATAATGCCGAGGGGAGGAGAAAACTATAGGTATTGATCAATCTCTGACAGGAGTGGTAAGGAGAATTAATATCGGGGAGTGAAAAAATGGCCTTTCAGTGAGGAACCAGGTGAGATCAGACAATATAAGTTAGTAGACTTCTTCCAACTCCATTCAGCCTTACGTGAATAAAAAGAGAAAAGTTGGTGGGGGGTGGCAATGTAGGCTTGGGAAACAGAGGGGTATAAAAGACAATAGGACAAGGGAACAAAGAAGAAGGGAAGAACTGAAATTTTGAATCAGTCAAGTGCTGGGTCAAGATTGGGAAGGGAAGAAAGTGAAGCCAGAGCAGAGATGCTGACCTAAGAGAGTATTAAGAGGTAGAAGGATTGGAGTTCTTAGGTAAGACAAAAGAGAGCAATAGTCAGACATAGGGTGAGATGTTATGTTAGGAGATTATAATTATGGATAGGAATACTTGTGGATGATCATGAGATAAAAGGTATGACTTTCTCTGAGTGTAGGTTTAATAGAATGAAGAATTAAAAGAATGAAACTGATTAATTAAAATAATCAAAAGAATTTTAAAAAAAGGCTGAGCAACCGGGAGATTAGGATGTTTAAGTAAATATCAGTATGCATATTTCGAATCCCCCAGGATGAGAGTAGGCATGGGGAAGAGAGGACCAGCAGTGAATTCTTTCAGAAAGGGAAAAAATGACATGAAGGCTGCGATGTAATTATCACTAGGATATGGGTTGCTTCATAGATGTTCCCAGTCCTTGAAGTGGTATTATTGAGTAGAAAGGGATATGTTAATTTCCACACCAAGACCAGTATGTCTGGAGGCAAGAGAAAAGATACAACCAGGATGGAAATGATGGCTAAGAATCATGTATTCTTGGACAAGCCAGACCTCTGTGAATGTCAAAGGATGGTTAGAGTGGAAGAAGAAGGAAGGGGTCAAAGATGAAGAGAATTTTGTTAATAATTGAGCAGAAATTCCAAAGGGCAAATAAGTGGTGAGCTGGTCTGGAATAAGTATCAACAAACTCACTAATCTTAAATTATCATGTTTGGGGAATGGGGTTCTATACCCTTCCTTCATATAGCATCCAAATATTGTCCTAATCCAGCCCTTCTACAAGGGGAAGTCTTCATATTCCTGGAGTAGACATCTTCATTCTAATTCATTGACAGTTTTCAGACCAATCAGTTACCTTCAATCTGGTTTAGCCTGCTTGCCAAGATGGTTTATTGAAGTGTGGTTGTTGTCCATTTCTCAGTTCCTTGGAGCTACAGGTGAGAGCTGGGTGGAAGGTACACACTAAAGGAGGAAAGCATCCCTGCAAAGGGCTGTACCAGAGGTATGAGTTTTCCCTGAACACCATGAAGGTAGCAGAAGCAGGCTCTATGAAGTGCCTAGACCTTGGGCACATTGAACATGCCAAGGTCATCCAGTGTATCCCAAGCCATCACTAGTCATCTTGACTTTTGTCTTGCTAGTGGACTTGGATGACTCAGGAAGAGACAGCAAGGCTGAAGATTGTACAACTCTATCTCACTTAAATCTAATTTATGCACAAATCAATAGACATCACCAGTGGTGTCCTTTTGATCCTCTTAAGTATGAAGGACAACCACCATTCCAAACTTTATTGACATTTAATATTAGGAGATGATTAAATGCATACATCAAGGAACTATGTTATAATCCTCACTCGTTATTTAACTCATTTTCTGTTTCTTCAATAGTCATTTAGTGATTAGCTAGTGCCTTTGTTCTCTTTTTTTTCATAAATAAGAAAGCCCCATAAATAAGAACATGCTTCAGCATGTTCCATAAAGAAATATCCTCAGAACAGGTAATTTTTATCAGAGAGGTTTGGAATATACTTTCTTGTCTTTTATGTCCAGTGACTGGTTGGTTAGTGGCTATGTCATTCTTAATGTGGAAAATAAGCTGATTTTTCCCTGATACTTCACAGCCATATTTGGAATGAAGGATTTGTTCTCATTTGAACTGCCCTGGCCTGCAGACTGAGATATAAGAAATCTCCAGATGCCCACTAAATTCAGAACGGGCGTTGGGATTTCCCATTGAAATTGGGCATTTTCATCAGAAGTATGACACTTGATAGAAAGAACATGAATATGATGGTAGGATCACAAGAGAAGTTTCTTCTCTGGTTCCTTTAATCTTTCTCAAAAGGGAATCTATAGAATAGACATAATCTCAGCCATGTTTTTTTCAAACATGTTTATTCGTAACAGTATTACATGATGTGTTACAGAAATTAATGGAAAATCTCTAAAAACATTTGCTGTTCTGTTGAATGTATCATACATAAAGTTAAAAATAATGTGTCCGTATATGTTAACAAACTGTCATCTGAGGTAAAGTCGAAGTAGATCTAGAAATGTACGGCAACAGTCCTTTTTATCTTTCTCCTCTTTATTAAAAAAATATGTCAGAATGCAGAAATGGAATTGAACAAAACCCACAGAGTAAACATCATCATTGTCATTATCATCATCATTATTATTTCTGAAAAAGGTGCCCAGTACATTAGATGATGGCATTTCATTAGACACTGGGATGCTTATGGTCTATTGAAATTGTTTTGTTACATGTAGAGATTGAAGAACTACAGGAAATGGTAACAAGATGGAGGTTGGGTTTCCCTGGTTTTAAAATTTAAAGTGACAAATTTAGTGCCAGTGAAGGATGAGGAATTAACAGTTATACAAGTGGTCTATGAAACTGGTCCAGCGCAGACTCTCTGTGACCTTCTGGGTTTCAGCCTCTTTGCTACAGAATAGAGGAAGATTGGTATCCCACTGAAAGGACTTGGTAGTTCTAGGTTCCCTGACTACCACTTTGCAAAAGAACATTGCCAGTGATGAGATGGACAATAGCCTCAAGTGCCAATTTCCATCCCTCAACTTATTTCAAGAATTTATGTTTTGAAAAGTGGGCATTCCCAATGGAGTCCTGTGAGTGGCAGCAAACCCATTGGGCTGTCAAATTCTGTTCTAAAAATATTTCCCAAAGCATCAGTGTAACAATTAATTTGGCTATTTCAAAATCAAGCAAGGTTGGAAAGTCTAATTCTTTATGATGGAGAGACAAAAATTAGAAGACAGCCACATTGAGACAGAAGATAGCACCACTTGTTGGAGCACAAATCATAAAACGATACACAGATCTCTAAAGACTTGCTCAATGGGATTGGTCACCCTTACTCACTCACTCCAAAACACAATCCAATTTATTTCGATGCAGTTGTTATATTCTGCCCTCCCCACCATTTATATTGTTTCTGTTGATAGAAGAAGGTGGCTTCATCATAAAACTCATGTCCATGCTTATGGGAAGGATAGTATTAGTGGGCGGCAATTTACAGATGAAGGGAGATCAGACAAGGAAGAGGGGAAGGACAAAAAAAGAGGATAGGACAGAATCAGAAAGGGAAAGAAAGGAGGAAAAGTGGAAAGGAAGAGAAAAGAAGGGAAGAGGAAGAGAAAGATGAGAAGAAAGAAAGGGAGAAGAAGATGGAGAGAAAGAAGAATAGGAAAGTGATGGGAAGGGAAGAAAATGGAGGGAAGACAGAGAAGTAAAGAAAGATGAAGAGAAGAAAAGGGAAGGAAGCAAGAGGGAAGAGGAGAGGTGAAGAGAAGAGAAAAGAAGGAAAGGGGGGATTCGAAGATGGTCTTCATTTCTCTGCATCTTGGGCCCTTTGCCTTCTAGACACCAGTTCCATAGATCTGACAGTGATCATGTTAGCAAGACACCTAACCAGACAGTAGACTCCAGCAGCAGATATTGCAAAACTTCATCAGAAACACTGTCAACCATCCCAATTTCTCACTCTGTTCTTTGTTGTTTCTTCCAACCCACTTTAGGGGACACCGAGAGAACAGCATAAATGGTGGCTGCATCCTGGCCCACTGAAATCCATGATGGCGATACATCGTCAGCTGCTCAATTTCTGAAATCATGATAATAACCCCACACACAGATGAACCATGATCCCTTTACAGTTTTCTTCTTATTGTTAAACTGCGAATCCAACTCTTTGTAACTGCATAGGAACATTAGGAAAACATGTTTGACCTGTATAAGAATTCTCTGGAGGGCAAAAATATAGAGCTTCTGTATGAAAAGCATGTGCTAAACAGAGTAAGGAACCAAACACTGTACTTTTCCCCCCATAAATGTAAAAAAAGGAAGCTAAAACTCTCTGTCTCATGTACAAACAGTCCTGTGATTTCCATGGGAGAGGGAGAGGGGTCAAGAATCAAAAAGACAGGCTCCAAAGAGTCATGTACACTCTATATGCACATGCTGCCTATATGCATATATGGATATATTTTTTTTTCATTTACACGGAGTTTCAGTAGTGGAAAAAGTGAGCATATTACCTGATGTGATCCCTCCCACTTTCGCTAGTTGCTGATTGGCTAACTGCTACCATCAAACACACCTGAGCTCCAGCCCCTTATCACATAAGCGTAAGCCTGTGGACACCATGCAGGATGTCTTCCAACTTGGCACACTTCTAGAGCCATCGGTTCCTTTCTCTACAGTGTAATGGCATTATTTAAAAGAATTATCATTAAGATTTATATTTACAAAAAAAATTATCAACATTGGACCTCCTTAAAGCCATTTCCCTTACCCATTGCAAGAGTTTTATGGTAAGATTTTTTTTTTCCTTTTTCAAGATATAAAATAAAAAAAAAGAAAGAAATCCCATTTGAGTTTTCTGATGTACAAAAAGAGATAGAGACAAACACTTGCATCAGAGGATCAGTTTGTTACCCCACTGTTCCAGCCACCATTGTCCCATTTGGAAAGTCTGTTTCATCCAAGTCTGCAAACTAAAATTGGACCAGAATTATTTGGCAAATAATTTTCTTTAAAAAAAAAAGTGGCACACAGAGAACACTTGTCTGCATAGCATCACAGCAGCAAGAGATTCGAGAAATAAAAAATATTCCTTTATTGTACTTAGCATTTGGAGTTTTCTAGGAAATAATGAGTTTTTTCCTCCTTCTCATCCAAGGGAGATGATGCATTTTTTTCCCATAGTGCGAATGTTCAATCTGAAAGCAGCATTTCTCCATCCTGAAGCACGAGAGCAAAGAGGTCCTTTTGGCAACCTTTTATTTATTTATTTTTTTAAATCATCATGAATAATCAGTCGTGTGATTTCAAGTTAAGATTCATTTCACATGAGGCAATTTCCAGCTAGATTTCATCACTTATCGGGAAAAAAACAGTTACCAGGAAATACAAAAATGGTACACCCATTATCTTTAAATATGCTAGCGGGAGGGGGAACCCCCAAATCAAAGCCACACGGCAGGACTGGTTTTTTTGTAGTGATGAGAAATAATCATCATTGATGTGAAAATGCAGACTTGAGCCTGGAGGCCTTATGGATGATGATCTTGTGAGCACACAGGACCCTCTGCCTTTGCTTAAAACAAGTAAGTGGCCACTATGAGGTAACGTTTCACTGCCGGTGACTCCAAATGCCATGGTCAAGGTCGAGAGAAACAAAAAGAGATTAAGATTTCCCATCGTGGGTAATTCAGAACTCTTGCCAAGGGGGCTCAAGGTATTTCACAGGGTAAGCAATTGTTGGGCTGTTCCAGGGACACTGATGATGGGGGGATCCTTTTTTTTTTTCTTTCCCTTTTTGTGCTGCCACAGATATTAGCCGCTGGTTGCCCAAGTAGTCAGGTCCATCTGTAGAATTAGTATAGCGGGCAACCATCAATTCCATTGTCAGATGGGGTCATGTCAAAGAAAGCAGGAGAGCCCAAGGCCTGTCATGATGTAGGTTTCCATTTCAGTCTTGCAGCGCCCACCCCAAACCCGCAATGATGCTATTTCTTAGGTCTGTTGATCTGCGCGTAAAGGGATTCAGACTCCTGTGGACAGAAGAACACAAAAAGGAGTGAGGACGCATCTCTAGGCAGCATTGGGGGGGTTACTGGAGAATACGGTCAAAGGATGGTCACTCACTCAGGCATCCGAGAAACATTTACAATGTGTTGAACATTGAGGGTGATACACGATGCAGGTATGATATGGACTTTGTCCTTAGGAAGCTGAGAATCTAGTGGCATGTGAGACAACCGCACAGGATCGTGGAGAGGAACGTAGGAGGCTGAGGTTCCATCCTCCTCGTCTTACAGATAAGGAAACTAAGGCACGGCAAGTTTGAATGACTTGCCCAGGATCACACAGCTAGTTACATGTCTGAGGCAGGATTGAAACTTAGGTCTTTCTGACTCAAGGCATCCCCTTTACCTTACAGGTAATTGAAGAATGAGATATTACCTAAGTATAATAGGGAAGAATTCATAGAACCTTGGGAAAACTCATCTGAATCAATGTAGAGTGGAATAATATTATTTATAAATATTATAAATTATAAATAAATATTATTTATAAGAAATAAATAAAAATAAAAACATCCAAAGATTTCAGAAATCTGACCCACACAATGAGCCTCAGCCCATGCCTCTTGATCAGTGGCAGAGGTTTGGGACAAAAAGTGGACAATTAGGTACATATTTTCCTAAGTAGCCATTGGGTTGATTTCTTCTTTTTAAATACAATATTTGTTGTAAGCAGGATCCTAGGAGTGAGGAGGGACTATCATTGAGGAGAGACCGTGATACTTTTTTTTTAAGAAAATAATATCAATACAAAATTAAAAGAAAAAAATAAATAAAATGAGGAAAATAAGTGAAATGAAGAGTTTCACAATAGAAACTATGCTATGTAAAGTCTAGGATAAAAGAATGTTCTGAGAGGATTTCTGGAAGAGGTGATAGTTGAGTTGGACTTTAAACAATGGATCATTGGAAATGTCCACAATCAAAGAAGGGGAGTGGTGACGTTCTAGATTTAAGGACTAGTGCTGGCAAAGGTATGGAGATGGGAAACGATTCTGATTGAAGCACATCTGGTAAAAAGGAGATGAGGATGGAAAAGAAGGAGAATCATCAGTTTGTGGAAAGTTTTGAATGGTTGGCAAAAGAAGTTTGATTTTATTCTGGAGCCAATGGAATGCAGAAGAGGATTCTAGCGTCCAAAGGTTGCTAATGGATTGCCTTCAGGCTCCCATCACTCTCTTCCTTTCTCTACACAACAATACATTTTAAAATATGGTCACCTGAAATAATATAAACTCTGTATCAAAAACATCTAAGTACTGCTGAAGCATGAATAGTCCAATATCTATATAAAGAAATACTTACAAAATGAAATCTGGTTTTGGCATAAATATGGTCAGGTTTGGGGGTATAATGCAAAGCACATTAGTCTTGGTGTCAGACTTCTCACCTTATGTGACCTTAAGTAAGTCAACACACATTAGTCTATTGGGTACAACGTGCTGGGGATACCAAGGCAAACAAAAATAACCCCTGGTCCACCGAAGATTAAATTCTACACGAGACATACAGCATATGTGCACTCAAGTAAATACACAACATTTGAAGTATATTAAATATTTTTTATTCTTCTTTTAAAATAGTACTTTTATGGTCGTCATAGTTATTCAGTCATTTCACTTGTCATTCAGTCATTTCAATTGTGCCCTATTCTCTGTGACCCAATTTGGGATTTTCTTGGCAAAGGTCCTGGAAATAGTTTGCTATTTTCTGCTCCAGAATATTTAACAAATGAGGAAACTGAGGCAAACAGGGCTGAGTTACTTGCCCAGAGTCACACAGCTAGTAAGTATCTGAGGACAGATTTAGAACTCCGGAAGATGAGTTTTCCTGACTCCTGGACCCACATTCTCTTCACTGCACCACCTGGCTGCCCATTTTGATGGATGTTTTTTATCTTTAATAATACACTGAGTCCTGGATAGGTTTCTCCAAACTGAGTGAGCCTTTATGTGTAATAAAGACTGAAAAAGGAAGGGGGAAAAGGACAGTACAGCAAAATCAGGCAACAGTTCAATCAAATTTGGTAGCACATACAATGCTATATACGTAGCCAGAGTTTCTCCCATCTCTGCAAAAGTGGGAGGTTAAGATGATTTTTTTTAAAACTCCTCTCTAAAAGGGCCACGTTTATTCATGATATGGAGTCAGAAAGACCTCAGATAAAATTCTGCCTCAAATATTTACTAGCTAAGCAAGTAATCTAATCAAGGTTCTTAACCCTTATGGACCTCTGTTTGTAAAAGGAGAGTGTTTCGATTCGATGGATTCTATTTTCCCTTCTAGCTCTCAATCTATGATCAAACTTGACATATATGATTTCCTTCTATGAGGTTCAACTTTGTCTTTTTAAATGAAATCAACAGTATCAGTATCAGTATCTGTATCAGTATCTCTCTGTCTCTGTCTCTGTCTCTCTCTGTTTCTCTCTCTGTCTCTCTCTGTCTCTCTCTCTCTCTCTGTCTCTCTCTGTCTCTCTCTCTCTCTCTCTCTCTCTCTCTGTCTCTCTGTGTGTTTTTCTCTCTCCCCATCCTCCCTTCTCTCACTCTGTCTGTCTCATAAGGAGAAGGGGGCATATTAAATGCTAAATGTGACTGTTTGCAAGAAATATTATATTTTGCCAGGAGGGATGCTCACGTCAATGTTTCTGGGCTGTGCTTGAAGGGTGGCATCGCATCCCCTCCCCACTCCAGTTCTCTCCCTTCCACCTTCATCCTCGATGCCCTTAAGAAGTCAGACTGACTTGATCTCCCCCGACAGTTTACTCTATTCTGATTCTGGAAGCTAATTAATCGGACAGAGAGTGACACCTAAAAACAGAAGGAGGCAGCAAGTTCAGGCAAGCTCATTAATGGCAGCCAGCATTAACTTTCCAAGGCAATGATAAATATTCACAGATCCTGGGAGAGCCTGAATTTAGATTTGAGCAGCCATCACAACAACAGTGACTAAGGCAGTAGGTACCTCTCAGTTATCTCTGCCAGTGGTGCAGAGCACCCCAAACACCTGAGGATTCCTACATCGGATGAGGGCTGCACTCACTGCTCTCATGGGAAGGCTCTATCATGAAATGGACAGATAGCCAGCTGGCCTTCCAGTTAGGAAGATCTTAGTTGAAGCTTTGCCACTGGATCACTCAGATGGTGTGAGCCTGATCTAGTGAGTTAACCTCACACAATTCTCTAAGACTTTTGGGCAAATAGCAAGGCTTGAGCTGAGTTAGTGGAGAGAGTTTCATCATAATGAAATCACATTTGGGGCAACAATGGCAGTTCTACTACAGGCCATAATCGCAGCCCTCTTCTAAAGGTGTTTATTAGAGATCACAGAAGGGACCGCAGAGATAATTTAGGCTAATCCCTTCATTTCACAAGTGAGAAAACTGAGACCCAGGGAAGTAAAATAAATCACATGTCCCAAACGAGATTTGAACCATGATCCCTTGCTGTTAGAAACAGGGATCTTTTTCACTGGGTCATAATATAGGGGTTGGGCAAAAGGTTTGCCTTGCTGATTATAGAATATTAATAAAATATTAGTTCTTAGAGGGATCCTATGATATAGGCTACTGAGATCTAGAATGCTATGATTAGAAAGGAACTTGAGTCACTTAAAGTCTACTAAGTACCTACTATGTGCCAGGCACTGTTCTAAGTAAGCCTTGGGGATGCAAAGAAAGGCCAAACCAAAAAAATAAAATAAAATAAAAAAATAAACCAGTCTAATGGAGCAAAGCGTGTTGTAATGTAGCCCATTAGAGCTGGGAGGGTTATAATCATGCAGAATATTATAGCCAGCATGAAAAGAAGAACATAAAATGCTGGAGCAGAGAGGGTCCTTGTGACAGAGAATGCTGGAATAGAATATTAGAGCTAGGAGGCTGTTTAGAACATAGAACTTAGACTCTTGGAGCTTGAAAGGACCCTCAAATATACAATGCTAAAACACAGCACATAGAATGCAGGAAAGAGCTTTTTATGCAAAGTGCTAGACCACAGAACATCCATAGAACATGGAACATTAGCATTAAGACTTTAACTGTCAATCTAAGCCAACACCTTAATTTGAAAGACCAACACATCCTGGGATATGAATCCTCACTACCCCCTTCTCACTACCCCAACCTTTGTTTAAGGACATCCAGTAAAGTGGAACCCCCTGCCTTCCGAGGCAGCTCATTTTATTTCATTTATTTTTTAAACTCTTATCTTCCATCTTAAAATCAATACTGTGCATTGGTTCTAAGGTAGAAGAATAATAAAGGCTAGGGAAATGGGCTTAAGTGACTTGTCCATCACAGAGCTGGGATGATCAGGTTTGAATCCAGGATGCCCCATCTCTAGACTTGTGTCTTAAACCACTGAGCCACCTCATTGCCTCCTAGAGGCATTTTAAAGGAAACTGAAGACAGTGGAGTTAAAGATAAATTTTTAAAAATTGATTTAGGCTAGTTAAGGGTAGGGCCAGGATTAAAACCCAAGTATCTTTTCTTTCCACAACTAAGAGGTGATTTAAATCAAATGGAAAAGTAACATTTTTAAACAGCGTTGAGCTCCAAAGATAGAAAAAATATCTTTTCATACAAAGAAGAGGAGGGAAAGGATCTTGGTGAAGAGCCTTGAGATCATTCTGTATAAGAAAAAAATGGAAAGAACTAGGGATGTTTAACCTGGAGAAGAGAAGACTTGGGGGTGAGTAGGGATACTATAAGTATTTAAAAGAATGGTGTAAGAAAAACAAATTTGATTTGGGCTTGTTCCATTTCTCTTCACAGGGAAGAAGTAGGAGCAAGGGTAGAAGGAAGGGTAGAAGCCACAGAGTTGGATGTCAGATTTCCTGATAATCAGAGCCTTCAGAATAGGCTGCCTTGACTGTGGGCTTTATTTCACTGGATATCCCCAATCAGAGGATGGATGGCTACATGTTGAGAATGGTATAGAGGGGATTCTGGACCCACCGAGAGTTGGACTGGCTAACCTCTGAGGTACCTTATAGTTTGGAGATGCCAAAACACTCAAACCTCAACTAGAATCCTGCCATTGGAACTTAACCGTGGCACCATCTTACTGGTGTAACCATCTCTTAAAGAGATCCTTTTTGGTGCTTTTCAATTTAAGATTGACTCTCTTTCTAGTAAATTCTATTCCTTAGTAAGGTTTTAGTGTCTGCTAAAACACAAATAAATGAGAAACTTTCTAGTAAATAAATACAATGTGTTAAATAAAATGAAAATGAGAATAACAGGATAACAGATGTCTTGCTGTCACCTTAAATCCAACACATCTACAACCAAACTCATTGTATTTTACACTCGAGTTTCTGTTAATGGTACTTAGTCACTGAGGCTTGACATTTTGTAGTCATCTGTGATTCTTTCCCTTCTTCATTCTCCAATGCTATCCATCACAGAGACCTGGCAATCCTTCCCTTGCCATGTGCCTCAAATCTGTTCCTGTCTTTTAGCTGTCACTGCAGCCCTCTTGGTGCATGCCTTTATCACCACAAGCCTGAATTAAGAGAGCCTCGTAACTGGGCTCCTGGCTCCTGGCCCCTCCTGCCCTCTCTAGAGCCGCTCTATATTGACAAATTTAGCTACCTACAAGGCCGTTCTGTTTCAGCCACTCTCATGATCCAAACCCTTCAAAGACTCCAGAACAGGTTGTTGAATTAAAATGAACTGAGTTGATTGAATTTTGGGAGGGGCTAAATGGAGACCATCCCATTGAGGGCAACCTGAATAATGAAAAACCCAGACAATGTACCCTATGACAATCAGCTGGATGAACTAGCGGGATGTCTAGTCCAGAGATCTAGACGGGGTTAGGAGAAATAGATTCAATTATTTGAAGTTTGAAGGGTTATTAAGTGGTGAATGGAGTAGACTTCTTTTGAGGGGGAAAGGGGAGGAGGTAACAGTTCTAGGACACAGGAGTAAAACTAACATGGAGAAATTAGAGGGAGGCAATTTGCAATCCTGTATAAGGAAATCCCTCACAGTGAGAGCTACCCAACATTAGACTGGGGTATCTCTTAGGGTTGTGACTTGCCCTTCACTAGAAGTTTTAAGAAGTTGAGTGACCAGCTGTCAAGTATGTCACAGGAGGGATTCCTCTAAGGGGAGGGATGTTTGGACTTTCTCTACCTAAGGACTCTCTGACCTATCCATCTTCTGTGAAATCTGACCTTTTTTATGCCTTCTCCCTTTAAAATTAGAGCGTGAGCTCCTTGAAAGCAGGCAGTATCTCAGTTTTCCATTTGTGTTCCCAGCACACAGCACAGTGCTGCAACAGCCACTATCCAATAAATGCTTTCATGTTCTATTCCATCACAGAGTTATTAAGTCTCCCAGACAAGAACTAAAAGTAATGCTCTCTTCATTTCAAATCCACTGAGTTCTCCACTGTGCTACATTGACTCTCATTTTCCCCTAATCTCTAAGGTCTTTTCTAGCCCATAATCCTTTGATCCTAGGAATCAATGGTCTTCAGTATTCTGAGGCCATGCTGCACTAGAGCTATTCCCTCTTGCATATCATATAGTCTATGGTCTAATGTGAAATACTGCTTCTGAATGCTTCCTTTTACCTTTTGACAACCTAGTTTGGATGCAGGGATATATTATAATTGTAAAAAATTGATATGGACTGGAAAGTGAGTAGGCATATGGGTCAGCACTAACTGACCTTTTATCATTCTTTTTTGGGATGGCAATGGAGAATGGATTTTTTTCCTTCATAAGGAAAATCTCTTTCTATCCTTTGGATACTTGAGAAGCTCTTAAAATACTGAAGGCAACAAGTATGTCTTCCTCAGAGTTTTCTTTTTCAAGGTGAAATATCCCTAGGTTATTGAATTCAAGGCTTCTGAACCTGAGGGCTAGGGTTTCCTAGACAGATTTCAAGGGGTGGGTGAATGTGGATGGGAGAAAAATAGCACGTTTCTTTTTATACTGACCTCTAACTGAAATTGAGTATTTCTGTCAGTTATTTAAAAAATATTCTAAAAGGGTCCAGAGGTATCACCAGATTTCCATGAGGTCCATGGCAAGAAAAAGTACAAGAATCCTTGGTTTATTTGATGATTAAAACAACTAGTATAGAGATGGCTTGTAATAATGCAGAGAGCTGTCCTCGTCTAGAAGTCAGGAAGACATGGGTCCAGTACATGTTATGGTCACTTATTGGTTATGTGACCTTGGGTAAATCATTTACTCCTTAGAACTCCAGGCTAACCAAGTAACTGCTAAGTTGCAGAGAAGGTGCTGATCTATATTGGTAGAGGTAGTTTATCACCAGGAATGCTCTATGCTAGTAGAAACAAAGGTCTAGTGCAAAAGTAAAAATAGTCATTGGTGTTTACAGAGCACATTTTCTCACCTATGCCTCAACAATCCTGTAAGGTAAGTGGTAAAATAGGTTCTATCACCCTATTTTACAAATGAGAAAACTGAGGTTCGCTGAAGGGAACTGACTTGCCCATGCTTATCTTGTAAGTGGCAGAGATAGGATCAGAGGCTTAGGTCAAAAAGGGACTTTAGAGGTCCTCAGGTTCAGCTATCCTTGTTTTCCAGATAAGGACACTCCAAGATCAGAGAACTCATGTGATTTACCCAAAGTCACTCAGGTATTACCAGTGTCAGGATTCAAATCTAGAACTCGGATCATTTTACTAGATTGCCTTTATAATTGATCCTCACTGGACATGGCTTTATAATTCAATTCACCAAAACATTTATTAAGCACCTGCTGTGTGCTCAATACATAACATTAAAATAGATATTGGGAGAGAAACAAAGCTGAGATCAGAGCTGGTTCCTGCACTCATAGTGCTTACAGTCCAGTTTGTAGAGTCCTCTCTGATTCAGTCCCCCTTCCTTGGGTGCCCCGTAGCCAGTGGATCTGGCTGCTCTCTCTTTTGCTTCACCTTGAGGAGAATCTATCTTAAGTGAGACTTCAATGTTTCATGCTCAGACTATGGAGATCAGAATGAAGAATGACTCTAATGCTCACAGAGCCCGATTATTTATGGCTATATCCATTGTTAATAACAGAGACTGATTGCATGGCTTCCCTTCCTTGACTTGACAGCTAGGGGGGAAAGGATCTGATAAGCAGTTTATTTACCTAACTCATTTAACTGAATAAACGTTTTCATTTTTCTTTCATCTCTTCAAGAGCTCACAATTCACTCAGAGGTTGCTCCAGAAATACATCCCTGTGGCAGATGCTTTTTGCTTTTCTGATTCTGGTCTTTTCTATATGATTCTATGTCTCTTGGTCCCTCCAATCCCACTTAGACATGTTTCCCTACTGGAAACTCAGACTGGAGAGAAGCATACAATAGTCAAGTCCACAAACTTATTAAGCACCTATTGTGTGCCAGACACAGAGTTAAACACTAGGGAAACAATAATTGAGTATATTTGGCTTTGCTGCCAAACTGGGAATGGATTCTGTGTGGTATAAGTGGAAATATCACTGCATTTAGAGTCAGGAGATATGAGGTTTAATACTGCCTCTGTCATTTACTTGTGTGATCTGGGACAAGTCATTTACATTCTTTGGACCATAGGTTCATTATTAGAGAAATGAAGGGAACTAGACAAAATGGCCACTAAATTCCCTTCCTTCTTGAAAACTAAGACCTTATCCCAAATGTCTTCTAGCAGGAATTCAGTGGATGTCTTTCCTGCCTCTTGCCATGTTCTAGAGCAGAACTAACATATAAATGTATTCAAACGTGCCTTCTAAAAGCCTGTCAGATATTACCAGGAGAAAGTTGTTTGTGATAATAGTTGGACTTGTGATAAGGGTGGATGAATGTCTCTTCTCAAAACTGAATGAAAGGGAGAGGAGAAAAAGACATTAAGAGAAACACCCATACAATGGTGGATTTGCTCACACTCTTCCAAAAAATGTCTGAAATGAGATAGGGAAGCTAAATCAGTAGGATGAAAAATCAAAAAAAGCTTGAAAAGCCAATGACTGAAGGCATTGGAGATAGGAAGAATGTGCAAATCCGATCTCTGACTGCTTGTGTGACCCTGGGCTTACCATGGTTACCCTCAGTTTTCTTATCTGTCAAATGAGCTGGAGAAGGAAATGGAAAACCATTCCAGTATCTTTTTCAAGAAAACTCCAAATAGCATCACAAAGAATTGGACACAACTTAAAAATTGCTCAATGACAAAGAACAATAAACATCAATAACAATGAAGGCATTGAATGGATCTGAGGAGGAAGAGGCAATGATGGTTAGGTACTCAAGAATGGAGTGACCTTGGATGGCTCAGCCTTTTATGGGATGTCTTCCAAAAGAGATCAACTGATTTACCATCACTCTAAAGAGGAAATGGTTATGTGATGTGCTGTCCTCATCTGGAGTACTGAAATCACCACCTAAGTTTCCAATGGGAGAAAACTACAGCTCTTCAGCTGGCCCCAGCTAAAAGCGGAAGGTGCTTAAAAGGACAACTCAAAGTTATGGCTATGATACTACTTTACAGATGGAAGGGGACAGTGGCCAAGCGGAGCACAAAAGAATGATGGATTCTCTGCCGGTTAAACTAATGCTAGGCCAGCATTAAGTTTAACAGAATGGAACTTTCCTTTTTTTTTTTTTTAAACAATTTTTAAAACTCAGCCTTTAGAGTCAAAAAGAGATGATAATTCTCCCACCTGGACCAGTATACACCTGGTCCACAGAGGTCCTGCCCCCTATGAAGTTTTGCCTTGTATAAATACAGGTAGTGTAAAATGGAGGAAAGAACTTCTAGAGGCAGAAGATCTGGGTTTGAATCCAACTTATGGTGTGAACAAAAATAAAAGGCAATTTGGCCCTTAGTTGCCTCTCCCGTAAAATGGAGTGGGTAGAACAAGATGGCCAAAAGGTTCTTTCTATATCCAGATCCCAAGCTCCTTCCCCTTCCTGGGCCTCAGTTTCCTCATAAAATAAAATGCTTAGGCTAGATACTCTATGAGGTTCCTTTTGGCTCTAGATGGAGGAACCTAAGATATTTCACTCCCTATTCTTCAGAATCCTCATCTGTTAAAAGGAGGGGATAGTATAAGGTAAGTTCTTAGATTCCCTTCCAGGTATAAGTCTATGATTATTTTTTGATTTAAGAAAATTGATTTAAGAAATTATGCTATATTGAAGCACTATTTGTCATGATTTGACATTATAAGAGCCCCAAGTCACATTTCTTCTTCAGAATCCTATCTAGGGGACCAAATTATGTCAGGGACAGGAAGGACAAAGAAGAGAGGATGAGGCTATCCCCATATAACAGGAGCAGTTTAAATTATATGCATCAAGAGATTGTATTATACATCAAGAAACTATATTCCTCTGTGGTTTACGCAAGCATGATGGAGAGCATGTGGGTAAGAATCATAGGTAGGAACAACACAAATAATATGGTAGTGTATGTTAGAAGCTGTCTGGTCAGAAGGAAGAAAAGGATGATGAGTTTTAATAGCAGATCTTCAAGTTGTCCTGTAAGCAAGACAAAATTATAATGGCATGTATCATCTATTTCAACATCTAAAGAGGGTAACTCTCTGCTTTAAATATGACTGAAATATTACCTTATAGATATTATTTATATCTTTATGCCTTAAAGATAATTTAATTCTTCAGAGGTGATTAGGGATACTATTATTCTAGACTTTATTTTGACTGATATAAGGATGTGGTTTTCTAAGGAGACACAGGGTCTTTGCATATCTTCTTAGGGATGTTTAGTAGAGAGTAAAACAAATATTGAGGGCAGAGTTAGAAGTGTATTCTGACTTTGAGAATGGTGACTCCACATTTCAGACATGAAAGTAACAGAAGGTAGTCTTTGAAGAGTCTGATGCAAGAGCCTTTTTAGTTTTGTTCTATAATGTGATCCTGGGAAATGGGGCTCTTTTTCACTTTTGCTATTGAAACTGACACAGTTTCATATCTGTGTCACTTTATCAAGGAACCTCTCAGGTTTGTAAAACCCTTGCACAATGCATATATAATATTGAATATTAAGGGAGAAGAAGTTTAGTAAGAATAGAACTCTGAAAGAGTTTTAGAGCAAAGGCAACTACCTCCTTAATTTGGAGAGGTAGATTATTATGGGAATTAAATTTCGCCTATTTTTCAGACCTGTTAATTGTCCCAGTAAGTTTTGCTTAATTGTTTTCCTTGGTAACAGAAGAAGTTTCCCTGGCTGGTCAGGGTAATATTTAGAGTCTGACATACAGTACCACTTCTTGACTAACTGAATATGATATAATAAAGTAGCAAATTATTGTTAATTAAAAAAACAATATGATTTTCCCAACCAAAGGACAATCATTATAAGTGCTTCAATTAAAATTAGATAGTTACTCATTAGGCAGATAATAGTGTTTATTTTTGTTATCATGTGGCCTACTATGATATGGTTACTAACTAGCCTCTAAGGTTCCTTCAATTCAGATTCATGGATTCTGTGATGGAAAATTCAATCAGCCTAGGAAAAGCACATTGAGTTGATTGTCCTTGAGTTAAGCTGATTGGGCTTAGACTGCATCTCATAGATGTAAAAGGGAATTCTTGGTTCTCTTTGAGTTCACACTTATGAAAGGGAGTACTTTATTCTCTTTGACTAGTTGGAGTTAACACTTTGGTTAACAATAATTTTGAATCAACACAAGCTTGATCTAGGTGGAAGAGCTGACAAACTACTTAGTTAATTCACACCCTACCTAGTGCTAGGTGAGAAGCCAGCAAGATCCTTGGAGAGTTCCACCCTTTTTTCCCCTAACTCAGTCAGAAACTTGTTCACACCCTCAGAAAGTGTGAACCCTTTTGATGGGTATTTACCCCTCTGGAAGGTGCAAATTAGTTCCCATAAACACTATCTCCTGAACAGTACTAGACAATTTGGAAACTGTGATTGGTCCCTGTGAAGAGGGGAGGAAACAAGAAGTCACAATAAAAGCAAGCCCTGAACATAGTCTGCAAAAACTGAGTCTAGTGCAGAGTGAACTCCAAGAAGAGAGTCACTCCAAGAAGGAAGTTGGCTTCAAAAAGAAGGTCAGCTCAAAGAAGAAAAGTCAGCCTCAGGAGTCACCTTCAGCTCCAGTCAATGTCTTGACCTGCCTCTTGAAGGGAACTTGGGTGAGGGGATAACTGGTTTTCCCTTCCTGTCTTCTGGAGAGAGTTTAATTCTGATTGAAAGTTAACAAGTCCTGTCTGAGTCAAGCACTGGAACAATAATTAGTTAGATAGATTAATGTTGTCTCTACCCTTTTGTATTTTTCTCTACTTTAACTCTTTCCACCTCTTTTATAAATAAAAGATTTATAATTTTAATTCATTTAGCCAAGCTATTAATTTTAACACTTACTTAAAAATGAGTATAGGAAGGATTAATTTGGGAAAAAGCCAGCTGAAGTTGGCCTCCATAACGTCAGAGGGTCCTTCTCACTTTGAACTTCTCTGATGCTATATATTTATAAACAAATTAACTTATAACAATTCAGGTGAGGGTGCAGGAGGCCAGCCATGAGTCCAACGAGGCATCATCAAGAGTTGTGCCAGCAAAAGAGTGGAATCAAACCAGTATCTGAAACTGAATGGCCCTTGTGATGAGGATAGAGACAGATCCCCCAAAGGCTTCACACATGGAGTTTCTTTTGAACTGTGTATCAGAATGATGGCTATTGTTCAGCAGATGAACAGTCTTTGTTCATTCATTTTATTTCTCAAGGCGAGGTTTTTGAGGTTGTGAAAAACAACTTGGGGAGAAGCTATCTCAGGGACTAATCCACAAAGAATGGCCCCATAATTCCTTTCAAACAATTATACCAGGGCATGCACATAACCCTTAAGTCCTCAACTTTCAGAAAACTCTTGGCAACCCATCAATCAATAATCATTTGTTAAACACTTACTGCATATTGTATGCCAAAGCTGTACTGAGTGGTAGGGTTATAATCAAAGGGATATTGATTCCTATCCTGAAGGAGCTCACATTCTCATGGGGGGGACAATAATAAATCACTAGTTATAAAGAAGATTTATACTAAATGGATGGAAGTTCATCTCAGAGAGAAAGGACTTCAGTAGGTGGTGAAGACACTGAAAAAAGCTCTGGAAGGTATACTCTAGCTGAGTCTAGAAGGAAGCCAAAGAATCTCAGAAGTTGAATGTTTATATCGCTATATGACTTTGCCTTGGGTCATGGATTGTGATGCTATTTTTCCTAGTATAAAAATGCTGTAAAAGCACACTATAGCTTCAGTCCTTTAATCATAAACTTCAGTAACTAAATATATTTAACAAGATGTTTTATTCATTTTAAATAATGGTCTAAATAGCAGATGCTCAGAGAGTGGCACTGAAGTGTTCTTGAGTGCTTTTGGAGATTGTTGTTCTTCAGTTATTTTTCAGTTGTATCTCATTCTTTTAGATACCATTTGGGTTTTCTTGACAAGACATTGAAATGGCTTGCAATTTTCTTCTCTATGTCATTTTGTAGATGAGGAAAAGAGGTAAATGACTTGTCCAGGGTCACATAGCTAATTTCATGATTAATTTCTCTGAGTCTCTGCTTGCTCAAACAGGAAACTAGAACAATAATCAGATGATGAAGGATTCACATTGTAAAGGGACCCGGATCATCTGCTCCAATTCTTTCACTCAAGAAATGAGGAAAATGAGCCTTAAAGAGGGATCCTTCAGGAAGCAAGCAGTAGAACAGGGAATCAGACCAAGATCCTATGATCCTTCCACAACATCACCCTGGAATCACAGTACTAGGAGGCTCACAACTGAGGACCAAATGATCAGCCAGAATGGGGAAGCCCTCATGAATGGAAAAGCTAGATACAAATACAAAGTGCTGTCCATTCCACTGAAAATGAAGGCTGCACTATTACAAAGAAGAAATTTGGTCTAAAAAATTGGGGAATGGCTAAGAATGGCTAAACAATTTATGGCATATGATTTTGATGGAATTCTATTATGTAATACTGTTTAAGAAATGATGAGCAGGTTAATTAAAAAAGAACATGGAATGATCCAAATGAAATTACAAAAAGTGAAATGAACAGAACCAAGAGAACACTATATATAGCCATAGAAATATCATTTGAAAAAAAATACTTGTTCATGTCCACCTACAGAAAAAGAACTGATATGTAGAAATAAGTAAAATGTAGTTTTATATATACCTGTATCTTTTATTTTTTGTCAAATGATGCCTTCTCTTATGGAGGAGGGGAAGGAGGAAGGAAGGAAGAGAGTTAACTGGTATTTAAATGTAATCAAACAAATTAAATGATTAATTAAAATATTTGCTAAGGAGATGGATTTCTGGGCATACAGGGAAGACTCAAGGGGAAATCTAAAGTTGTAAAAATAAAAGATATCAATCAACTGTATTTTTAGTCATTGTTACTGTCATAGGATCACAGATCTCCAGCTGGGAGGGAACTTAGAGGTCATTTAATCTGACCCCTTTGTTTTAATGATGAGTAAACTGAGGACTAAAGAAATAAAGTAACTTGTATGGGATCTCAAAAACAGTAAGTAAAAAACCAAACAAACAAGGATTCGAACCTAGGTTCCTTCACTCTAAATTCAGTGCTCTTTCCACTGAATCATGTTGCTATTTTTACTTCTCAACAAAATAATTTCATAGGCTCAATGGGCCCATCAATGCATGGGCATTTTTGTTGGTCCTCTGGAGATCCTTGTGTTGGTGCAAGGACATATATGGTGGCTTTAGCAAACCTTACAAGGTCACTTCCATACGTCATTGACACAGATGAAACCAAGTCCATTCCATTCACAAATTTAGCCCCTCCCCTCAAGTTTTGCCTTCCCTCCCTGATCCTGGCCCAGCATGCAGACATATTTCATGGAGAAATCACAAAAGCCCCATCCCTCCAAACATATAGCAAATAGCAGACCATGCAGGCGCTGGGCAGGCAGTCGGAAGAAGACTGACACGAGATAAAATGTAGGCACTAGGGAAGGAGACATAACAGGAAGAGCAGATACGGAGGAGGAGGGGTTGCAAACAGTGGTCAGAGGAGAAGCAAGCAGTCAAAGGGAGAAAGAGAAATAAAGGACAGATACCTACCCCAACCTGCGCTATCTAGCTACCGACCTCTGGACTTATATTATCACCACTGGGGTCCCCACCACTGGGCTCACCAAATGGATCACTGCTGGATGAGGCCTGAGACCCATCAGGCTAAAATATAAGAACATAACATCTTTGTTGTTGCTCTTCTCAACAGAATCAAGTGGAAAGACAGTATCGGATTATTATCATGCTGTGAATAAAGTTCATTGTTTAGTAAGAGGAGAAAAATCCAAGGAAAGAAAACATGGCCATGAATATCAATCCATCACCTTTTAAGTGATAAAGTGCTCTGGATTCATAGATAATGCCTTTAGAGAAAAGAGAAAGAAAGAAGAGAAGGAGGTAGGAAGGGAGGTAGGGAGACAGCGAAGATAGTGAGGAAAAGAGGAAGGAAGGAAGGAATGAAGGAAGGAGGGAGGGAAGGAAAGAAGGAAGAAAGGGAAGATGAAAGGAGGAGGGAGAGAAGAGAAAGATGGAGGGAAAAAGGAAAGAAGGAGGGAGAGAGGGGAAAGAAGGAGGGAGACAGAGAAGGAGAAAGAGAGGGAAAAGAAATAAAAGAAAACCCTTTTATAAACTTTCTCTTTAAACTCTCTGATTCTGGATCAGGGAGTACAAAATAAACAAATATTGTTCAGGGAAGTCCCCTTCCAATTAGAGCCAGGCCTGGCTGTCCAAGAAATCTATTTTTGTAGTATCTTGCTGGGTGATAAAAGGTACAGAAAGACATTACTCACAGCTTCTTGTTCTTCACTTTTGCTGGGGCTTTCAAAGCCCTCTTCAAAGATGTCGTCCGTAGTGGGGTCACTGGCATGGGATGCATGGGATGCTGATGATTTAGATGGAGAACTTTGCCTGGGTGCTGGGGTTGGAGCTAGAGGGAATGTGAAAAAGGGAACAAATGAGTTTCATTTGGTTCCATCATAAAAGTCATTTATGGCAAGTCTAGACGGTGGCTCTGATTGGAGAAGAGGGGAGGGACACATTGGGAAATGAACATGATCTAAAAAGAAAAGATACCAATAATTTTTTAAATCCCTTACTCCATCTTAAAATCAATACTATGAATTTGTTCCAAGAAAGAAGAGTGGTAAGGATAAGCAACAATGGTTAAGTGAATTGCCCAGGGTCACATAGCTAGGAAGTATGAGGCTAGATTTGAACCCATGACCTTCTCTCTCCAGGCCTTTTTTTCTATTTACTGAACCAGCTAGTGGACCCCTGATGCCAATACATATTTAAAGAATCAAGGGCCAAAGGTACTAAACGAGGCACTAGGCCTAGCAGGGATTACTGAATCTATGCAGGTAAGGGTCCCCAATTTCATGGCATTTACAGATTAGCTAGAGAAAAAACACATAACCTACATCACTACAAAATTCTGTAATATATGCTAAGTGCATTGGGCAGGTGTAATGGAAATATTCACTGGTGTTCCAGGGATGAAAGGTTGTGATTGGCAAATGGGGACTCAAGAAAGTTAAATCAAGTCAATCAGCATTTATTAAGCACCCACTATGAGATCAAAAAGGAAGGTCCAAAAATACCTGCTTTCATGGGACAGACTGTGAGCTCCTTCTCTTTCTTAGCACAGTGGTTGGCACATTGTAGGCACTTAATAAATATTGACTGACTGACTGACTGACTGACTGACCGTAATAGAAAAGTGCATTAGAAGTGAAGGTTTGAGAGGAAATCTACCTACTGAGCTCAGTTGAGTTTTAGACATTAAGTATTTTAAATGTCTATGGTATATCTAGTTCCAGGTGTTCAATATGCAATTGGAGATGGGAGATTGGAGCTCGGAGATAGATTGGGGCTGAATAAATGAAACAGAATCATCTGTATAAAGATGACAATCGAATCCCTGGGAGTTGAGCTCGCCAAGTGAAGCAACACAGAGGGAGAAAGGCAGAGGGCAGATCTTTGGGGGACACCAACGGTTTGTGGGTATGACTTGAAGACAGAGCGGGGAGACAGAAAGGAACTGTCAGAAAGATAGGAGAACCAGGACATAGTTGTGTCATGAAAAGCTAGAAAGAATTAAAGCATAAAGAAGAGGGTGATCAAATAGTGACAAAAGCCACATAGAGGGGAAAAAAGGAAAGGCCAGTAGATTTGGCAATTTAGAGATCACTGACAACTTCAGAGATAGAATTTCCAACTGAGTGATGAGATTGGAAGCCAGACTGCAGAGGGAGAGTTAAAAAGAGTGAGAAGAAAGGAAGTGGAGGGACGGAGTGAAAATGGCTTTCTCAAGAAGTTGAGCCATAAAAAGAAGGAAAGATATCCAATGATAGTAGAGATGGATGCGTCACATATTTTTTTTTTTGAGGACAGGAGAAACATGAGAATATTTGTAAGCAGGAGGGAAGGAGCCAATAGTCAGGGAAAGGATGAAGATAAATGAGAGAGAGAGAGAGAGAAGATAACAGAGGGTGCAATCTACAGAAGAAGATGAGATGAAATGGAGAAGATGGGATCACTTATGCACGACCAGGAGTCTTGCCTTTTCCTGTGACACGATATGAAGGAGGAGATAGTGGGGGAAGGAATCTGAGTAATATGAAGTGATGAGAGAGTGAAAGGAAGCACTCAGGAAATGGCCATAATTTTTTTCACTGAAATATGAGGCGAGGCTCTTAGTGGAAACGGTGGAGGGAAAAGGAACTATGGGATGTCTGAGGAGGAACAAAATGGTTTGTTATAGCTACTGTGGTGAATGGAATAGTGAATCAATTAGAGACGTGTAAAAGGAATACCTTGCTGCAGGGAGGGCCCTTTTGAGAGCCTGTAATATAAATTTATATTGAACCTAGTCAACACAATTCTGTGATTTTATTCAGCCTTGTGCAGCAATCTAAGAACAGGACTGAAGGCAAGGGATGATGGGAGTAATTGAGGGCAGTTGTCAATAGAATAAGAGGGCAAGGGATTAGAGAAAAGGGGCAGTGTAATCCTCAATTAATTCATCAAGAATTCAAAATGGGGAAAGGAAGAGAGTATATCCAATATAGGGGTGATGACTTGGAAAAGAACTAAGCAGTAGGTTCAGGAGTGATGGCAAAAAAGAACAGGATTAGAGGTTGCAAGGCAGAAGAAGATACGGAATGGCAATAAAACATGGTCAAAAAAGGAATTTTTTGAGCATGGAAGCAGAACATTTGTGGGTGATGATAAGACCAACAGTATGACCATCTCTGTATATAGCTGGGGTGGGAGGAGTTGATCATGGGAAATGGGTAAATTGAGGAATTGGGAAGTTAGTGTGTTTAAGAACCAGTAGGAATGTATAGAATGAAGCGAAATGAGAAAGTAGGGATAAAAGAGGTGAAATCTGGAGGAGATAGGATGGAATGGGACAATTTATGCATGTCAAGGGGTTTGCCTTGGCAAGGAGAAGGGCTACATTTTCATGAGACAGTAGAGTGAAGCAAGAAATGGAGGAAGAAGACATCTAAGTGATGTGAAATCATTATATATGTTGAAGTCAGTCCAAAAGCATCTATTAAGGACCTACTATGTGCCAGTATTGTGCTAAGCACTGAGGACACAAAGAAAAACATGAGAGTCCCTCTTCTTGATTTCCCAGGCTAGGGCAGAAGTGGAGAAGAAGGCATTAATCCAAGATTTGCCATCATGGTGTAGCTGTTCTAAAGTATTGGGCATTTCCCACAGAAGAAGACACAGTCAGAAGGATTTGTCATCCTGTTGAGGTTCTATGGACCCTAAGGTCTTCCCATCTCAGAGCTTTTAGGATTCTGTGGCTCGGGATTTAAAGGACTGGAAGGAATTCAACAGGTAAAGAGGGGTCAGAGGATTTTCCTGGCAGAGAAAACTAAATCTTAGCATTTTAGAGTTGAGAGGGATCTTGGGGACTACTGAGACCAAGTTACACATGTGGGAAAAAATTATTGTTCCATAAGTTTCTCTGATAAAGGCCTCACTTATCAAATAGAGAGAGAGCCGAATCAAATTTATAAGAATATGAGTCATTCTCCAATTGCTAAATGGTCAAAGGATACATACAGGCAGTTTTTAAAAGAAGAAATTAAATTTATCTATAGTCATATTAAAAATGCTCTAAATTACTATAGATTAGGGAGATACAGATTCGAACAATTCTGAGTTATCTTCTTACACCTTTCAGAAATAATAAATGCAGGTATGCTAATAAATTGTTGGAGGATTTGTGAAGTAGTTCAACCATTCTGAAGAGCAATCTGAAACAGTTCTCAGAGCTATAAAACTGGGCATAACCTTTGAGCCAGCAATACCATTACTAGGTCTGTATCCCAAAGTGATCAAAGGAGAAGGACTTGTACTAAATCCCACTTAACCCCCATTACTTGGCCCTTACCTCTCTCTTGCATTGGAATGAATACTTAGTATTGATTCTAAGGGAAGGGAAGGGCTTAAAATTTAAAAAAAAATAGCTTTTTGTTGTTATTGTTCATTTAAAAAGGAAAGAAACTGGATATGTTCTAAATGTATTTTTATAGCATCTTTTTTTGTGGTGGCAAAGAATTGGAATTTGAGGGGATGCCCATCAATTGGGGAATATTTAGATAATTTGTGGTATATGATTTGCGATGAAATATTATTGTGCTATAAGAAATGATGAGGTGAAATCATGACAAGACCTATATGAGTTGATGCAAAGAGAAAGGAGAAGAACCAGGAAATTGATCATTGTGTGCTGTAATAGCAATGTTGCAATGAAGAGAAAGACTCAGCTATTCTGATCAGTTCAATGATCCAAGACAGATCCACTTCCAGAGAGAACTGATGCCCTCTGAATGCAGATAAAAGTGAGATCTTTTCTCTTCTTTTTTTTTTTTTTGCTATTTCATTTTATTTTTATGATGTGGCCAATATGGAAATATGTTTTACATGCTTTCACATGTATAATTAATATAATTTTCCTTGTCTTCTCAGTGGGTGGCAGAGAGGGAGGGAATCTGGAACTCAATTTAAAAAGAAAAGGATGTTAAAAATAAATAACAGGGAAATCTTGGTGGCTCCATGGATTGAGAGGCCCTGGGTTCGAATTGGAACTCAGACACTTCTAGTTGTGTGACCCTCAGGGGCCTT
Organism: Gracilinanus agilis; assembly: GCF_016433145.1. NCBI lineage: Eukaryota > Metazoa > Chordata > Mammalia > Didelphimorphia > Didelphidae > Gracilinanus > Gracilinanus agilis. The sequence continues at coordinate 21,593,884 of NC_058133.1, read as the reverse complement.
ATTTAACCTCAATTGCTTGGCCCTTACTGCTCCTGTCTTGGAACCAATACTATTATTGATTCTAAGATGGAATGTAAGGATTTAACATTTTTTAAAGTAGTTTTTTTGGTTGTTGCTAATTTAAAAAGGGAAAAACACTGGGTATACTAGGATCTGAGTCCCATTCTCTGCACAGTGCTTTCACTGCCATCACAGATAGCCTTTCCTTACAGCTCTAGAGTTCTGGACAGTGGCCGCCCATTAGTCAGCATTTCATCAATACCTGTTTTCTGAGACACTGAATCTATCTATTGCATGCTGTTGATTGTGTGGCCAAAGAACTGACTATAGAGCGTGAAAAACTGAAGGCTTTTACTCTGGGTAGGAATCAGGACTAGATTTTAGGGGACATGATGGCTTTCCAAAAAGTAAAAAAAAAAAAAAACAGAAAAAAGAAGACTCTTTTGGGTCTAACCATCTACCCCCAGATGGCTCCCAGTTCCACAGATGGCAGAGCTATAATGCTGAAGAGTATTTGCTGCCTCTTCCCCCCACCCCACCCTCCATCTTTGGACTGAAACAAGAACACCCTCTGAAACTCTCCTCTTCATTCATCATTTTCCAATTGGCAGCCAGCATGGGAGGCATGCACAAGACAGCTGCTGGAGGAATGGATTCCATGACTTCAGAATTACAGTGGCTCACTTTAACTTAGCACTTTACGAGGCACGTTCCTCACAACGGCCCCACGAGGGAGGGAGGGAGAGTCTTCCCAAACTCACTTCATAGATAGAGACACTGGGGCTCGGGGTAGGGAAGGAATCAACTGGGGAAATCACCTCTCTGAGCCTCAGTTTCCTCAACTGTAAAGTGAGGTTGAACTAGATGGTCTCTGAGGTCCCATCAGATCTAGATCAATGATTATATGACAACCTTACACCTCAGTTTCCTCATCTGTAGAATGAGGTGATTGGACTCTATACCCGAAGATCTTCCCAGATCCATACTTAGAATCCTATGAGCCTTTCCACAGACAGACAGACAGACAGACAGACAGACAGACAGACAGACACACACACACACACACACACACACACACACACACACACACACACACTGAACATCCAAGCATCCAAGGTGGGACTCAAGGGAAGCCAATCTTCCCCCAAATCCAGGTAAGATTTCCCATCTTCCTGTTCCTGGACATTTCTCTTTTTATTGGCTTCCTGCCCTCTCCTCCATTAGAATATAAAGTCTTTGGACAAAAAGATTCTCAGTGTCAAGTAGGCACAGAGCCTAAAACCCAGCGGGCACTTAATATAGACTTGTCTATGGATCGATTGTACGTGGTATGTCATGAGGTGAGGTACAGTGTGAGAGTTCAGAATGTTGGACTTGGAGTCTGGAGAACCTTGGCTCAAATGCCACCTGTGACACTACCCAGCTGACTCCCAGCAAATAATTTAACTTTCTGCCTCAGTTTCCTCAAGTGTGAAATGAGACGTTTGGGCTTGATGAATTAGAAGATCCCTTCCAGCTCCAAACCTATGAACACATAAATCACTCTATTTCTTTGGGCCTCAATTTCCCAATCTGTAAAATGGGTAAAATACACATCTCATGGAGTAATTGTGAGCATCGCATGAAGTCATGTATATTAAGAGCTTTGCAAATGTTGTAGTTTAAAGTGAGGCAGTCAGTAAAACAGTGGATAGAGCACTGTATCTGGACTCAAGAAGAGCTAAGCTCAAACCTGTCCTCAGATGCTGACTCGCTGGGTGACCCTGGGCAAGTCATTCAACTGCCTTAAATCTCAGTTTCCTCAACTGTTAAATGAGGAAAATAATATCACCAATCTGTCAGGGTCGTTGTGAGGATCATTTGAGATAGAATTTGCAAAGTGCTTTGCAAACCTCAAAGAACTATATAAATGCTAAATGTTATTGTCATTACTACAGTTATACACACACAGCTGTATGTATAGATCTCACATTGGATTGTATTCAAATAGCTGGGAGATGAATGCTCACTGCTACACTGAATTACTCATCCCTACATAGTTTGAAAATTCACTTAAATGTCATGTTGTAGAACAGATTTTTATCAGACAGACAGGGGTGGGGAGGAGGAAGGGAGAGAGAGAGAGAGAGACAGAGAGAGACAGAGACAGAGACAGAGACAGAGAGAGAAAAAAGGAGAGAAAGAGACAAAAAAGAGAGACAGAGAGAAACAGAGATAGAGACAAAGAAAGAGAGAAAGAGTGAGACAGAGAGAAACAGAGAGAGGGAGACAGAGAGGGAGAAAGACAGACAGACAGAGACAGAGAGAAGCTTGTTTATTCATGGCAATTCCTCTTTCCCTGATTTATGATCCTCATTTTCCCTTTCCCTTCCTCTCCACTATCCTCAATGCAGCCCTAAGTAGGAGGCTGGCAGGGTCATTTGCAATTTCAAGGCCATCTCCTCCACACAGATAACAAATCTAGGGCTGAAAAAGGAGCTCAGATGTCATCTAGCCCAGATTAGAGGAAACAGGCCCAGGAAAAGGAATGGAGTTGCCTAAGGTCATACAGCTAATCAGAGATGGAATGTCAGTTTGTCTTCAGAGGAAGTATACTCATCCCATGGTACCATGATCTACCTGGTCATAATTAAGCTCTCTTTCCTAAGAGCTCCCATACCACTTTGTATACTTCACAGGATAATAGATGGTCAGGGGCTAAGAGGACATTTAATTCAACCTCCTCTATTTCAGGTGAGGAAACTGAGGCCCAGAGAGAAGTAGAGGTGACCTGATCAAAAATCATACAAATAGGAACATGGGATTTTAGATGGAGAATCAGGGGATTCTTGGAGGCTTTCTGGTCCAACTTTCTCATTTTATAGATGAGGACCCTGAGGACCAAAGGCTTCAGAGACCCAAAGTCATATAGGTATTCAGGTCAGTTTTGTCTGACTCTTCATGACCACATTTGGAGTTTTCTTGGCAAAGATCCTGAAGTGGTTTGCCATTTCCTTCTCCAGCTCATTTTACAGATGAGGAAACTGAGGCAAAAAAGATTAAGTGACTTGGACAGGGTCATCCAGCTAGTAAATTCCTGTGGCTAGATTTAAAATCAGGAGGATGAATCTTCCTGACAAAGTCCAGAGCTCTATCCACTGTCACATGACAAATCCAGAATCTGAACCTGCTGTCTCATTTATCAGACTCCTTTTCTAATTAGCTTTCAATCCATTTATTTGCATTCATGAAATTTCTACTCTTTAGTAGGCAAGTAAGATAGTTTCTGCTCTTTGGGACCTTCAACTTATAATGTTCTTCTGTATGTGTGAGGGGTAGAATGGAGGAGTGGAGAGAATAATGAACTTGGAGGTAGGAGCATTGGGTTTGAATCCTCAACCTGATGCTTATGGGCTCAGTGGCCACAGAGGCATGTCACTTAACCATTCTTGTGCCTCGTTTGCCAATTTATAGAATAGGCCTTGTGATGGGTGCTTTACCACCTGCATCCTCCACCCCCCCATCCTACCTTTTTAGTATTCTTGACCATGATTCTCCTCCATGAGCTCTACATTCCAGCCCATACTAGTATCCTCACTGTTAAGCACAAACACACAATCCATCTCTCATCTCTTTTCCTTTGCATTTGCTATTACTGATACCTGGCATGCTCGTCCTTCTCAGTTTCTCTTCTTAGGATTCCTAGAATCAGCTCAGATGTTATGAAGCCCTTCTTTTTTTTAACCCTTACCTTCCACCTTAGAATCAATACTGTAAATTCTAAGACAGAAGCGTGGTAAGGGCTAGGCAATGGGGGTCAAGTGACTTGCCCAGGGTAACACAGCTAGGAAGTATCTGAGGCCAGATTTGAACCTAGGACCTCCTGTCTCTAAGCCTGGCTCTAAATCCACTGAACCACCTCGCTGCTCTCATGAAACCCTTCTTAATCCCCTCAGATGTTAGTGCTCACCATCCTCAAATTAAATTTGATTAATTTTGCTTAAGGGGCAGCTGGGTGGCTCAGTGGATTGAGAGCCAGGCCTAGAGACTGGAGGTCCTAGGTTCAAGTCCGGCTTTGGACACTTCCAGCTGTGTGACCTTGGGCAAGTCACTTGACCCCTACTGCCCACCCTTACCACTCCTGGGCCAAGGACGGTCCCTAGCCCGGATGAAAAAGGAGGAGGGTTGGGCGTGGGGCTAGCAACCCCACCCTGTAAAAACTACATCTGCTAAAGAAACTGCAACCTAAAGTAGGGGCAGCTGGGCTAGCTCAGTGGATTGAGAGCCAGGCCTAGAGACGAAAGGTCCTAGGTTCAAATCCAGGCTCAGACATTTCCCAGCTGGGTGACCCTGAGCAACTGTGTGACCCATTGCCTACTGGTTGTGGCCCTATGCTCCTAGAATGGAGTCCCAGGATAAAAAAAATTGCTTATATTTTATATAGATTTCTAGAAGTTATATTATCTCCTCTGTCTGAAAATAAGTTCCTGGAGGGTAAGGCTTATTTTTTTTGTCATCCTACTTCCAACATTGCCAAAGTCTTCCTGACTTCCAATCTATAACCAGCAGGAAGGCAAGATTCTACATTGCAAAGATCACTGGCTCTGGAGTCTCAGAATTCTGGCTTCAAATTTGACTTCCAGTCCTGTCTATCAAAGCCTGGGCAAATCATTTAACTTCTTTGGCCCTCACTATCCTTATTTGTAAAAAGGAAGGACTTAAGATTAGATGGCTTCTGAGGACCACCAACCCTTCCCTTTCCTCAATTTCCTCTCATTGTCAAGAGTCCCCCCATTCTTCTCATCACCCAGGTCCCCCTATTCTTTGTGCCATCCTCGACACCTTACATGACACATCCCGCCTATCTAGTCTTGTCATTTCTAACTTTTAATTTCATGAAATCTCTTCTACGTATCCAGTGCTTAGCTGGTGCTTGGCATGTAGTTGGCTGATATTCAACTTTTGTTGTATTCAAAGAGGACCAAGATGATATCAGGGGAGATCTTTTCACTTATGCATAATTTGGATTTAAGTGAAGCAGAATTACATGAAATTATCAGCCTCACTCTCCCTTCCAGAGTCATCCAAGGCCAGTGTCAGGGGACCTGTCTTTTCTTGGCACAATGTAGGTGCATAATACCTGTTGGAAGACTGGTCGATCGATTGATCCCTTTCTTTCCTCTTACATAATCACCATCACTCTGGGATGGGTCCTCATTGTAGCCTCCTAATTGTTCTCCAATTGCTGATCTCTCCCAGCTCCAATCCATTCTCCAGTGAGTTTCCAAAAGCAGAGGTCTGCCTTCATCATCCTTTTACTGAATATCCTTAATCAATTTTAGTGCCTCCCCCATACTTCCAAAAATCAAATCCTTGGTCCAGCATTTAAAGTCCATTATAGCCACGCCTCACCTTTGCCTCTCCAGTTGGCTTCCACCTCACTCTCCCTCTCTGCCGCGCTGCCCCACCACCATAATATCGGATCCAGTGATCCTGGCCTCCTTATTATAATTTATGTGACATCCTCCATCTCCTGCCTCCAGGCATTGTCTCAGATTGTCTCCCATGCCTAGAATACTGGCCCTCCTTACCTCCATCTCCTGGTTTTCCTGGCTTTCTTCAAGACTCAGTTTACATTTCATCTCCCCCTGATCCACCCCCTCCCTGCTAGTGCCTTCCCTTTTGATTGCCCTCCGCCTCCATTGTCTCTATATCCCATACGTCCATGGTTGTTTCCATGTTTCTCCTATTGAAATATTAGCTATTTCAAGGCAGGAACTATGTTTTTCACCTTTTTTTTAATAACTTCACGGCATCTCCCTACACAGAGCATCTTCCCTAGTGCTTTTCACACCATCATCTCTTTGAAATGAATGCTATACTCTATGGATTAGTAGGCTGACAATTTAAAAAAGGTCACCATCAATCCATCAGTCAACCAATCAGGAGGCACCGAGATCTGGTGATGCTCTCCGGACGGCTGGACTCCCTTCCCCAGAGGTGCGAGATGGCGGGCGGCCCTACTCACGTGAGTTGGTCGATGGTGTTGTTGAAGTCACAGGGGTCAAGTTCAGTTGTGAGATGTCAAAGTCATCACAGTCATCTGTATCCTGCGCCACCCCGACTTTGTTGAAGTAACTGGAGAAGGCCTCTGAGGTACAACTGAGGGAAGGCTGGTCAGGTTTCCGGGAGGGCACCGGGGGAGGTGGGACCATCTGGAAATCTTTGAACATTTCTTTTCCCATTTTCTGCCGGGGCCTGTCTGTCTGGGGACTCGATCGGGTGGAATCGCTGGTGGTAGGGATGGCGGCGAGGGGAGCGAGGGCACCTTGAAACATGGCAGCCGGTAAAGGCATCACAGTCTGTGTTGGCATGAAGGCGGTGGGCGGGAACTGACCAGCTACAGATGGCCATGGCTGCTGGGGGGCAGGGAAGATGCCTGGCTGGCCCCATGCTATTGGCTGACCCCCTGGCATCACCTGAGCCACTGGCGGCGGAGCACCCATGGCGATTTGCTGTTGAACAAGGGGCTGCTGCCCCCAGAAGGAGGGAAGGACAGCGCCCATGGCAACGTAACCTAAGAGAATGGGGAGGGGGCAGAGAATATGGTTAGTCAGAGCACATTCACAAGAAAAGCCATTCTAGGCAACACCAACAATAACAACAATGATAATAATTCTGATGACCCTGAGCAAGTCACTTGAACTTCCTTCCAGCTCTCGAATCAGCTTTCTAATACTGTGATTTGCAGAAGGTGCCTCTTGGCATTGGTGGATGAAATTCTTCACCCAGGAATGCCTTATATCTGAGTCCAGTCTCTAGGGCTACCTCTCCGGGCGGGAGGGAGAAAGTTCTATTATGGCTATTTTATACAGGAGGAAACAGAGACCCTCAAAGGGAACTGCTTTTATCTCCGCCCCACTGCTAACAGGTGGAGGGGCTGAGGCTCAATCTCTGGTCGTCCCATCCCAGGCCAGCCCTCCTTGCACCATGCCCTGGAATGCCCAGTTGGTCCTTTTTCAGTGTGCCGGAATGAGCAGGCAGTGCATGGACAAAAGGCTTCTCCCAGCAGAAACTGAGCAATAACATGAGAATTTTCAAGCAGGCTTTTAAATTCCAAGAATTATCCACAGTGCGAGAGTTGCTGATCTTACGAGGGCTTGTTTTTTTCCCTCTTTCTTTCATTCTTTTCTTCTTCTTCTTCTTCAACTGGGGCTGACAGATGGGTTGAGCACATTTTTCTGGAGAGAGCTATTAACATGTCTCCCTGGCGCCGTGCCATCTGCTGAGAGCATAGTATTTGGGAAGGGGGAAGGGGGATGGAAGCTTGGAATCACAGTTGGGATCACAGGGAAACCGGTTAGTATGTCTGTGCATTTGAAGATCGCTCACCCCCATTTTCTTTCAGGGAAGGTCCTGAGGATAGAATACCACTCGGGGACGCTGGCTTTTGAGCTACTATTTCTTTGTAATCTGGGGAGAAATCTCAGCTTGGATCTTGGAAAATCATGTGAGAAGGCTGAAGCTGGTGTGGGTTTGCCTTGGAACTATTTACCAGCTTATTAACAGTTTACTTAGGAGTATTCATTAGGGGAGAAGTAACACTGAATGGCATCTGTTTAGACCATTGAACGCTGATCAATCAAAGGTTATCTGGGTCTGGAAGGGGAAGGAGATGACGGCACTAAGGTGGTCCTCTACATTTTAGTTTCTTGTAATTCTCTTCATTCAGGATTAGGAAAATAAATTAAAAGATTCTGGGGGAAGTAGCAAAGAATTGGGGTGGCATAATAGATGCTCACTGACAGAGAAACAGCAAATATGAAATAGTTAGAGAAATATTGGAAGGTTTGTATGAACTGATGCCAAGTCAAGGAATTAGAACTAGAAAAACAATGTACACAAGGGCAGCAACAATGTAAGTGAAACCAACAGTGTGAATAGAAGTGAAAGTGAATATCTTAAAGAAAGGAATGAGCTTGGCCCCAGAGAAGAGCCAGGAGAATGCACATTTCTCCATGCTTAGATTTCTATTAATTTCTGCAAGGGTTGGTTACTATGGGTGCAGAGAACTACTATAGCTCACTTTTAATGATGAAAAAAAAAAATATATATATATATATGTAGTAAGAAGGGAGAAAACCACAGTCCTCTTTAATATATTCCCTGCAGGATTAGAAGTGATTTTGCATTTAAGGAAAAAGAATGCATGAATTGAGCAACTGTATTGATATTGGTGGGTTGGCTGAAGGTCAGTGCTTTCTATCTAGAAAGAAGGGGTAGACTACCAAATAGCTAACACTAGTTTTGTAGTACTGGGGAGTTATAAAAAGTTAGTGCTTCTCCTAGGGAAATACTCTAAGAAGGTTATTTCCTGTCACAATAACACTTCCTGTCATAGCAAAGAACTGTGCACAAAAGTGGGTGCTCATCAACTGGGGTATGGTTGAACAAACTTTTGTATATATGCATGTGATGGAATAATAATGCTACCCTAATAAACAAAGACTAGGAAGAATTCAGAGGAACATAGAAAACTTACATGAATATATGAAAAGTAGCATAAGCAGAACCAGGAAAACAATCTACCCAGAGGTGATAACAATGTAAATGGAAAGAACTAAACATATCACCTGGACTTTGTGAAATTATAATGACTAATCCTGGCCCTAAGGAGAAAGGACAGGATGCTCTTCTCTCCTTTTTTTTTTTTTCTTTGCAGAGCTGGGTGAATATGAGTGTGCAACATTGCATATACTGTCATACTTGAATGATGCTGTTGACTAGTTTTACTGTACTGTTTTTCTCTTTCTTTCTTCATCCCTCTCTTTCTGTCTTCTTTCTTTCCCTTCTTCCCTTCTTCCCTTCCTCCCTTTTCACTTCTTTCTTTCTTTCTTTCTTTCTTTCTTTCTTTCTTTCTTTCTTTCTTTCTTTCTTTCTTTCTTTCTTTCTTTCTTTCTTTCTTTCTTTCTTTCTTT
>NC_058133.1:21561865-21584637 GCF_016433145.1 Gracilinanus agilis | reverse complement strand
TCTCCCTCTCTCTCTCTCCCTCCCTCCCTTCTCTTCCCCCCCTTTCTCTTTCTCCCCCTTTCTCTCTTTGACTTTGTGTAATGTGCTATGATTGCTTCTTTTGATAAATGAAGATAAACTGAGGCCCAGAAAGAGATGACTAAAGGTGCAAAGCAGGCACGGTTGAAGCTCAGGTCTCCTGCCTTCCTAACCATTGGATCTACCCCAAAGTGGAAGAGGAAGCCTGGCTAGGCACATAGGATGCTCATTCTCTGCGGAAGTCTTCAAGCACAAGCTGATTGATGGATGACTTCCGAGGGGAGCTGTTTGGAGGATTTTGTTCAAGCAGGAGTTGGGCCATGGGATGCCTCCCAAGTGAGATCTGGGGCTGCAAAGTCTATGTATGCCCAGCTTTCTTTATGCCCCGGGAGGATACCAGTGTAGCTTTGGATCTGTTTTATGTGCTTCTTATCCTTCCTATTCAATTCTAAGCTTCTTAATATGTATAGAATTCGGCTTTGTACCTCCCTCATAAAGGCAGTAAAGGGGAAATATAAGTGAAGGAAGCTTTGGGGCTGTCTTCCTCTTTTTCTAAGGGGGAGAGTATTCACAGCTTTGGTCAAAGGTCACCCCCAGGCTCTGGCTTTTCTTCAAAAGACTTTCCTTTTGAATATTCTTTACTTTATTGAAATGCAAATGTAAGGTTAGCAGTGGAACCCTCAATCTGGGAAGAGGACTTGGAGCCCTTTGGAGAAGCATAAAAGCAACTGAAAGAAGTCTGAGTCACCAAATGTGAGAAAATAAAACAGAGAATGTCAGAGCTGGAGGGGCTTAGAGAAGGGAAGGTCAGAGCTAGGAGGGAGCTTAGAACAGGGGATGTCAGGGTTGGGAGGGGCCTCGGAACAGGGGATGTCCAAACTGAGAGTACTTTTAATCAGATTGTTAGAAATAGGAAGGCCTTTATCATCAGAATATTAAAACAGAGCTGAAAGGGGCTTTAAAGGTGAAATGGAACTTTGAGCTCATTCATTCCAACTCTCTCACATGACAAAACATGGGACCCAGGAAATTTGCCAGAAGTTCAGGGAGTATTTGAACCCAGGTCCTCTGACTCCAGGTGCACAGCAGCACTCTTCTTCCTCTCCTCCTGGGGCCTCCCTAGACTTTGAAGAGTCATCAGGACATTTCATGTGAGAGGAGAGAATGCCAGAGCTGGAAGGGACCTGGGCGATCCTCTACTCTAAAGGAGCCATTCTACAGATGAAAGCTAGGAAAGCCAAGGAATGGCCTTCCCTTTCCCTGCCTCACCAGCTTCTTAGCGACCTACCAAAGCAGTTCTTTAGATCAGTGATGGCAAACTGAAATGGAAATGGGGCCCCAAATCTGCACTTGAGGCTCGCTGGGGGGCTGCATATTGACATAGTTTTAAAACATAATATATCTGTGTCTTAATGTATTTTTACTTATTTTGTTAACGATTCCCCAGTTATATTTTAATCTGGTTCAGGTTGCATTTGGGAGGGTTGGGAGTTGCAGAGAGCTCTGCCAGTGAGTGGTGAGTTTCGCCTGGGGCTGGGGGCTGAGCCAATATATGGTGGACTTTCTTCCTTACCTGAGGGTACAGCAGTACTGCTGAAAGGTACAGGACCAAACAGTTCTGCACTAGAGGGGAGTGTCTGAGATGAAGACGGGATAAAGGCATCACCTGGAGTGGCAGGAGTCTGGAAAAGAGAAAGGAGACAGACATAGACACAGGGAAGGAAGACCACCCTGACCAGCAGGAGGAGGCACTAAATCTATAAATGGCTGGATGGTGGCTCCCACTTTGTTCACCTTTAAAAGTCAAAGCCAGATGAGTGATATGTGCACCATTGGCTTATTTTTCTCTGAGCAAAGCAATTTTCTAACAGTCTCAGGGATCAGATAAGTTTTGAGTGGCAGAGAGTTACAGCCGAGGACCTGAGTTCAAATCCAACCTCTGACACCTACTAGTCTTGTAATCTTTTTTTTTTTTTTTTTTTTTTTTTTTTTAGTTTTAAACCCTTAACTTCTGTGTATTGACTTATAGGTGGAAGAGTGGTAAGGGTAGGCAATGGTGGTCAAGTGACTTGCCCAGGGTCACACAGCTGGGAAGTATGTCTGAGGCCAGATTTGAACCTAGGACCTCCTGTCTCTAGGCCTGGCTCTCAATTCACTGAGCTACCCAGCTGCCCCTAGTCTTGTAATCTTGAGCAAAATCAGTTCTCTCTGTACCTGGAAAATGAAGACCTCAAAGGACTCCTGCAGATTTAAGTTTATGCCTTCATAAATTAAAGCTATAAGGGAGACTGGGAAGTCTAAATCTCTCATTTTACAGAGAAGGAATCTGAGGGTGACTTACCCCATAATACTGAGGCAGTGATGGGCAAACTATGGCCTGCGTTGGGGGCAGGGGGGGAAGGGAGAGCTGAAATGTTCTATCCTGGCCAAGGACATTATTCCTAATCTGACGAATACAATGAGTAGGATACAATACAATGAAACTTCTAAAGAGTTGCCTTAGAAACAGACTGACAGAGGAATATTTCCTTTCCTTTGGCCCCCTCTTTGAAAAGTTTGCCCATCACTGTACTGAGAAAGTAAAGAGAAGAACCAGGAATCAAATCCAAGGCTTTTGTCTCTTAGCATGGTCCTCTTTCCACTATAGTGGAGGGCTGGTGGGACTACACTGCTCCTATTCAGTAGAGCTTTAGTTCCATAGATTTTGGATCTAATTTGAGTTCACAGCTCAGCCTTCTGACACCTTGGTTCCAGCCCTCTTCCACTCTCATTGCCTCATTTCCATCTTCACTGGCATTTCCAAACTCCTGGAATCATAAGTCCCTCCTAGAACCTGTGGAGGAATTCTTAAGATTCTCTTTGTTTCCATCAACCTTCTTTAACCCAATTTCTTCTATCCCTGTAACTGTTTTTTTTTTTTTTATGGCCAGAATTGCCAAAATCCTCCCCCATCAGGCTCCTTTCATAGGGCTTCTTCACTTGGGTATGCAGAGGTTAAATTATCATGTGAGGTCATGGGTACAAAAGCTGAAAGAGAGAATTACTTTTTAATTACTTTTTAATCCATTAATTTTCCCTTCTACTAATATACCAGGGACTATGAGTGAGCAATTACTCTTATGCACCTTTAAGATGATTTTTGGTTTCCCAAATAGAAGAGAAAAAAAGGATTATCACACTGAACTACTTCCTTGATAAAAACAAAAAGTTATAGTTGAAAAAATGCTATTGTCAAGATGAAAGTAACATTAGCCAGCATTTATATAGCATTTTAAGGTTTGGAGAATGCTTTATAAAATCAGATATCTCATTTTGTTTTATCCGCATGATAACCCTGGGAAGAAGATCTTATTATCCCCAATTTATAGATGAGGAAACTGAGGGAGAGAAATATTAAGCAATCTTCCCAGGCACACACAGTTAGTAATTGTCTAAGGATGAATTTGAATTCACATCTTTGGGACTCCAGATCCAATGCTCTATCCACTGGGCAATTTACTTGGGGTTGACATTGGGGGTGATCTTCACTGGTTTTAAATATCTGAAGAGCTGACTGAAGAGGACTGAGCTAGGAGCAATGTGTTGGAAGTACAGGTTCCATGTTAACTTCCTCACACTTGGAATTGGCTGAACATTGAAAGGACTGTCTGGTGATCATGGCATTCCCATCATTGGGCCTATCCAGTCTCTGCCTGGCTGACCATTTGGGGTGGTGTTGTTGAAGGTGTTCTTGATTTTCAGAGGTTAGATGACATCTCCTCTGAGGTATCACTGAAAGGAGCGGGGTTCCAATTTCATAGTAGTAGTTCCATTTCTTCCATGAAGGAAGTTGAACTGCCCAATGTCACTTGAGCTCACTGCCATCAGGTGTCTGGAGCTGTGCAGCTGGCTCTGGACTTCTCCCCCTGGCATCAGTGGCTGAAAGAGCCTGGCACCATCTGTGCTCAGTAAAGAGGTCAGCGCCCTTTCTCTCTGATGCGCATCTGGCCAATGACCCATGGCAATGATGCCTCTGGCTTGGACTACTGCACTGGGCCCAGCACGAGGCTGGCCCTGAAGACCTCCTAGCAACATCAGCTGCACCAGTGAGGAAAGCTTTAGCTGAATCACTTCTAGAGTTATTAGGGCTCCTCAGCAATCTGGGATACATACAATTATCCCAGTGTTTGGATTCACAGATTTCCAATAATTTGTTTTTAATTTTTTTTTTTTACTGTGCTTACTTGGTATAAGGACTTGGTTTTTCTTTTTTTTTTTTTTTAACTTTTTTGTAGAAAGAGACTAGAGGAAGGAGAAGACACACTCTTGTTAATTAAAAAAAAACCCTTAATTCAAAAGATCATCTAATTAATCAACAATCATTGATTAAGTGCCTAATGAGAGCCAGGTCCAGTGGTAGGCATCAAAGCTGCAAAGACAACAATGAAACATTTCTTTCCCAAAAGAAGTTTGCAGTTAAGTCAACAATCTACTATGAATTTCTGGGGATACAAGGAAAGGCAAAGCAAAAACAAAATAGCAACAACAACAACAAAAACACTCAATTGCTGACCTTGGAAAGTTAGTCTAATGGGGGAGACACAAACAAGATCTAGACAATCAGTAGCTATTTCTTTTACTTTTTTCTCTTCAGTATCAGAGTATCAATCTCTCTCTCTCTTTCTCTCTCTCTCTCCCCATGTATGTATGTATGTATGTATGTATGTATGTATGTATCTATCTATCTATCTATCTATCTATCCACCTGCCTATCTATTCATGTATCCATGTATCCATGTATGTATCTATCTATCTATCTATCTATCTATCTATCTATCTATCTATCTATCTATCTATCTGTCTCTCTGTCTATTGATTGTCTAACCATTTATTTTCCTGCCTACTTCTTTCTCTCTCACTCAATATATCTGTCTATGTAAGCTGAACTCAGGGGGACAAATATACAAGATGGACACAAGTTAATTTCAGAGAGAAGCTCAAGCATCTGGAGGAACAAGGAAGGACTCATGGAGAACATGGACCTTGAAGCAGACCTTGAAGGAAACTAATGATGGATTCTAAGAGGTGGGGTTGGGGGGCTGGGGAGTACGTTCCAGAATTGGGAAAAAGCTAACACGTTAGTTCAATCTGTGACTCGTCATTTATTACTGCAATCTAGACTAAGAGAAATTAAAGGAACTAAATATCAGGGAGCCGCCCTATCAGGCAAAAATAACTCCAAGAGACTCAGGGGGGACTACTTGAGCCCAGTGCTTGGCCATGAATGCATATTAATGAATGCTTTTCTTTCATTCCTTAACACTGCAACATTTCTCCTTAGCCCCTTGGAATACTTTGTGGCTTAAAAGGTAGAGTCTAGCCCACTGAGTGCAAGTGCTTCCTGGATTACTCACCGCATAGAGGAATCCATTCAGAGAGATGTAAAAAAAAACACTCTAGGAAGCACCACAGAACTTTAAGGCTACAATCTAGAGATCTCCTTGGCTACTCTGGTGTTCCTCCCGACAACAGTCAGCTTTAGAGAATCATGTCCTGTTTATTAAGACAAGCCCAGTTCTAGGCTAGATCTGCTTTTGTTGGGGAGGGGGTTTGGAGGAGGAGGCAACAAGAAGGAGAGAGAGAGGAGGAGATTGGGGAAGAGCAAGAAAGAGGGGGTGGAGAGAGACAGACAGACAGACAGAGAGATTTCTGTACTCATTAGGAATATAAGCAACAGTTGCCATCAGTCTTTTCTTTAGACCAATAGCCCAGTTTTCTTAATCATGAACAGTTAAGAGAAAAGCAGAGGATACTGGGAGGAGAAAAAGAAAATAAAAACTGGGAGAGCAGAGGACATAAGTAAAGAATGGATACTTACTGGGGGAGAGGTTATATCTGGAGGGGTAGACATGTCCCCAAAAAGCTCTAACTGGGTCACAGCCTGGAAAAAAATAAATGTTTGATAATATAAGTGTATTTCCTTTTTGCCTTTTCATGTCAGATGATGTTCATTAGGCTTAGAAAATGGTTCATAACCCCTATACAAAGAATTAACGATTACCCATTTAACTCACCTTTAAAGAGTGATTTAAAGTTTACAAACCATTTTCCTCAGGAGGTAGGTATGAATATTATGATCTCCAGTTAGAAGATGAGAAGTCTGAGGTACAGGGGAGTTAGGGGAATTCACTTACTCAGGGTCTCTTAGACAGGAAGTATCAGAGCTGGCAATGGAACTCAGGCCAAGTGTTGGAGCTGGGCCTGGAATTCATAGCTTATGACTCAAAGTCCAGTGGAAATCTTATTGTCTCATACACTTGGCTTCCCTTGAGCTACAGAAATGATTTGATTTGTGAATTGTACCAATATTTTGTTTTATAATAACAATTTTCTCTCCTGGCCTATCCATTATCCACTGTTTCTTTTTGTTGAGTCATGTCAAGACCGTTGCAATCCCGTTTGGGGGCTTTCCTGGCAGAAATACTAGAGTGGTTTGTCATTTCTTTCACCAGCTCATTTTACAAATGAAGAAACTGAGGCAGAGTGAAGTGACTTGCTCAAGGTCACATAGCCAGTAAGTGTCTGAGGCTGGATTTGAACTCACAAAGATGAGTCTTCCTAACTCTAGGCCTGTCAACAACTTAGCTGCCCCATTAGCGGTCACCTTTCAGTATCTAGCTTCTTTTCCAAGTTATCCTGGATCATTATCTCATATAATTTCTCTAAAGTACATAATAATATCTATCTAATATAATATTTATAATATTATATATCTATGTAACATCAATATATCTATATGCTAAAGTGATAATGCTTTATATTTCTCAAAGTAATTTTAGACCCTTCATCTCATTTGATTCTGAGGATTCTATGGTGAAGCTGGGACCCAGGGTGCATTAAGGAAAGGGTTAATTTTCCCTGATAAATTTGATAAATGGGCCATCTTCTGTGTATGGATGGACACTGCCTCTCTACCCATACAAGCATCCCCATCTTCTCTACCTGAACAATTCTGATCTTCTGAAAACCCTCAGGAGCAGATGTCATTATTATGAATGATACACAAGATGCAGCTAGATAACACGTTGGATAGAATGCCAGGCCCAATGTTGGAAGGACCTGGGTTTAAATCTAATCTCAATTACTACCCAGTTGTGGGACCCTGAGCAAATCACTTAACTCCAACTACCTACCCCTTGCTGCTCTTCTACCTTAGAGTTTATATGAAGACAGAAAATAATAGTTTAACTAAAAAAAAAAAAGAGAGAGAAACTCAACATATCCAAGGCCTGTCTATGGTATGGTTCCTTTACCAGAGTCTTTATTATCTTTACTATACTAAAGACATTTGAGGAAGGTCTTATTGATAAAACTGAAGCTGATAAATCCAGGACTCAACCCCCATTTTTCTGATTCCTTTTCCTTCTGAGTTATGGCACCTTCTGACAAAGAGAGGATAAACTCAAGCCGTAGAATGTAACACATATTTATGGACGTGGCTAAGGTGGGACTTGCTTTTGGTAAACCACATACATTTTTTACAAGGGTTTTGTTTTTCTTTCTTCTCTTCCTTTTTCCTTCTCCCAGTGAGAGGGGGAGAAAATGGATATTTTATCTTATTTTTTTACATTTTTAAAAATATTGACTGGATGGAGAAAATAATCATCTGATTCTGCCCATCACTGACTATCTGTTTAAAATGGGGCAGGTTACTCCTTGGTATTCCATTTTCTTCCCCATAAAATGAAGGACTAGTCTCAAAGATGCCTGGAGTCTCTTCCAAAGAAGACATCTGACCATGTTTCTTTCCTAAAATATGGACCCATATACAGTATTCCCAAACACTTAATGAAGTTTTAAGTTGTTTTTGCCCACTGTACTATAACAAGCAAGTAGATGGCTCAGTGTCACTATTTCTGAAGTCAAGAAGACCAGAGTTCAAAACCAATCTCTGACCCTTACTAGCTGTGGGCACTTAGCCCTGTTTGCTTCACGTTCCTTATCTCTAAGATGACCTAGAGAAGAAAATGGTAAGTCACTCCAGTATCTTTGCGAAGAAAATTCCATGGGCAATATGGGCCATGGCATCATGAAGAGTCAGACGTGATTGAATCGCCACCACCCTACCACAATTATAAAAGTGACAACATAGAATAATATGGATAGATTTGCCTTGGTGGTGATCCTTGGAAATGCCACCACTCCCTTAGTAAAGCCTTGGAAGTCTTTTTAAGAATAGTTGTAAAAGACATGGGATAAGGGTCAAGTATTATTCATCTTCCTTTTGACAAGAGTCCTTTTCCACTTCTGAGAAAGTTGGAGAAATCAGTTCTGTTGCTGAGAAAATGACTGGAATTAAAATGTCCAATAATTTTATTGTTATCTAAAAGTATAGAATTCCTGGGTTCTCCCCCACTCCAAATTTGGCCACATGCTGGGGAAAGAGTTGGCTGAGAAAGCATCAGGCTATTCTGCTTGCTCTAGATGGGACACAAACATCCTTTTCTCTTAAATGTTGTCTCTTCCCAAAGTTCAAAGCCAACTCCACAAGTAGGTCATTTGGCTATTACTTGGAAAGATTGGGTAAGTCATTTATTCTTTGAAAAAGATCAAAAATTCATAAAAGTAATAATTCTATTTAATCATTTCCAGTGGAGCTTCAGGGCCTGCTCCAGATTGGAACCCTCTTTCTTTAAAACAGAAGGACATCTCTCTTTCCAGTAGAGGGAGAAAATTAAAATGAAGTTAATTATTAAGTCATACAATTTACATTTGAAATGTGCTGAACTCACGGTACACTTTTACTAACAGCATAAAGATAATTTATAGCCTAATTTTCTCCTTTAGCACAACTTTTAAAATAACCTTCATTTTTGAAATATAGATTTTCCAATATGTATGTACAGATATATAAGTATTTTTTTCTTTTGCCAGAATATTTTCATTCAAGCACTAAAGTAGGAAAATAGGGAGAGGCGTAAAACACATGTTGTTATTCCATCCCATCATGCTGGATGTTTAAATAGTACCTTTAGTTAATTAGATTTCATAGAAAATGAAATTCCTGGGTAATAAAATTAAAAATAATTTTAATAGTCATATGTGATTGCAAATCTGGAATGGCAGATACTTTGACCCCCTAGGCATTTCACTGCTAACCTAACAAACCATAATCCTTCCATTGTATCCTTTCCCTCTCCACTCTACTTGCTCAATTCTTACCCAGCTTGAGTGCCACTTCTTCTATACAGCTTTTCTTAAAGTTGGCATCCCTCCTAGGAATGGACATAGATCTTGACTTGAATGCCATATTCTTTAGCCTTTCTCTTTCTCCCAGCTATGGGCTTCTAACTCTCTTGGATCTCTCCCATCCTTAAGAAAACCTTCATTTAACTCAACCATCCCCTCAAGTGATCTTCTAATAATTGTCCTCCTTTTCATAACCAAACTCACTAAAAACAAAATCCTTTTAGATTAATTATTTCAGTTTCTTTTTTCCCTACTCCTCACCCCTTCCAATAAGGCTTCTTACTTAATTACTCAACTGAAATACTCTCTTAAACATTACTGAGTGGGGGGCAGCTGGGTAGCTCAGTGGATTGAGAGTCAGGCCTAGAGACGGGAGGTCCTAGGTTCAAATCTGACCTCAGACACTTCCCAGCTGTGTGACCTTGGGCAAGTCACTTGACCCCCATTGCCTACCCTTACCACTCTTCTGCCTTGGAGCCAATACATAGTATTGACTTCAAGACGGAAGGTAAGGGTTTAAAAAAACAAAACAAAAGAAAAAAAAACATTACTAGTGATCCCTTAATTGCTAAGTCTAATGGTCCATTCTTAGCATGCATCCTTCTAGACCTCTCTGTAGCTTCTGAGACTTAATGTCTGAAGATTATTCCCTCCTTCCTTCATTTTTCCTTTCCCTCCCTCCCACCTTACATACCTTTCTTCCCCCCATCTCCTTCCTTCCTTCCTTCCTTCCTTCCTTCCTTCCTTCCTTCCTTCCTTCCTTCCTTCCTTCCTTCCTTCCTTCCTTCCTTCCTTCCTTCCTTCTTTCCTGCCTTCTTTCCTTTCTATCCTCCCTCCTTCTTCTCTCTCTCGGTCTCTCCTTCCCTCTCATTTCTATTATCACCTACCTGTCCTTTCTCAGAATAATACTCCTTTGTTTACTCATTATTTACCCTTTAACCCTGGGGTTGCCCAAGGTTCAATCCTGGGATTTATTCTTTATTCTATACATAATACATGTATGTATCTATATGCATATATGATGCTTAAAAATTGATTATTGCATTGAACTGTATCTAGCTTTATTTTTACCTAGAAACATCTCATTGACTTCACCTATAGACAGCAAGCTCTATTCAAATCTTTTTAAGCCACCTTGATAGTCCCCTGCATATAGGAAACACTCAGTAAATAACTGTTGAATTCCAGTTTGAAAATGTTTACATAATTAATACCTTTAAAATGTCCCTTGAGATTTAATACCTTCTTTGTCTCTCCACGGTGTTACTGTACATGGCATAAAAATAGGATATGAATTTGTCTTTAATATTGGAAAACAAAACTGAATTGGTCATACTATTCTTGTCTCAAAAATCTTCATTGGATACCTATTGCCTACTCCCCAAGCTTTGGATTCCCTGACTTGATATTCAAGGCCCCCCATAATCTGGCACCCCCTACGATTCCACTCTTCCCATTTTTACCCTAATTTCCAGATTCAATAGCTTTAGTCAAGCTTCATTCTGCTTTGCCAAATGACTTTTTGTTTTTTTTTTCTTCACACTGGTCCCCGAACCTCAGATGCCCCCTTTTCTTCTCAATTTGTACCATATTTTTTTTTATTTGTTTATAGGATCAGAATCTAGAAATAATGGGAGCTCAGAGCTTGGAGCTCATTTTGTCTAGCCCACTCATTTCATAGATGAGGCAGGCTGAATAACTTTCCCAAAGTCATATATTTCATATCCAAACCAAATATTATCTGTCCACGAACCTTTCCTTGGCCGGTAATGAATTTCTCATTGGGCCTCAAACAACATTTTGCTTTGCCCCTTTCTAACAGACTAGTTATCTGTATTTGTGTTATTCTTTCATGATGCTATAATTTCCATGCGAGTAGGGATTGTATCTTCATTATATTTTATAACACCTCTGATACCCAAGACAATGCTTTTAATGCAGAATGTATTACATCAATATTTGTACAGTGAATGAATGAATAAATGAATAAATGGATGAATTAATGAAGTGATTCTAGGTAGGGAAAAATGTTTAAATGTCCAAAAGTGAAATGGGGAGATACCCTTTTATGAGAATCCTTTCAACAGAGGCTAGATGACTGCTTGTCGGGGATGTGGTAGGCTGGGTAGCAGGACGTACTCTGAAGCTCTTCTTCTCAGTCTGAGATTTAGAGTACAGGAAAATTCTACAAGCTTCTGGCTCATTGAAACCGAATCCTTTATTATTTGATAATCATAAAACAGGGGGAAGGTGCTCTAATAGTGATCCACTGATCAACTGGTGACCTCTGGTTTATGGGGTCATAATCTGAGACATAATCTTGGACAGAATGTTAGAGGTCCTGAAAGATGACCAAAAGGAACTGGAAACTTGGGGAGTGGAATAGAAAGATAAGATTTTATAGCTAAAAAGGCAAGGTTGGGGTTCAAATACCATTTAATTAGAAGCCAATTTATGGTTTTTCCATTCTCCCCTATGATTCTGACAAAAAAAGATCTCATTTACCCAGTTTTGTTTGTCCTGATTTCAGAGTCTTTACCTGTGTTTCTTTTTTCTCCTCTAGCCTATTCCTGTTGGCTTTTCTTTTCTTTTCTTTTTTTTTTAAACCCTTACCTTCTGTCTTGGAGTTAATACTGCATTTTGGCTCCAAAGCAGAAGAGTGGTAAGGGTAGGCAATAGGGGTCAAGTGATTTTCCCATGGTCACACAGCTGGGAAGTGTCTGAGGCTAGATTTGAACCTAGGACCTCCCGTCTCTAGGTCTGGCTCTCAATCCATTGAGCTACCTACCCAGATGCCCCCTCCCATTGGTTTTTCTAAAAGGGCTGTATACTCCTCTCTCTCTCTGCCTCTCTCTGTCTCTCTCTGTTTCTCTGTCTCTGTCTCTCTGTCTGTCTCTCTGTCTGTCTCTGTCTCTGTCTCTGTCTCTGTCTCTGTCTCTGTCTCTGTCTCTCTCTCTCTCTCTCTCTCTCTCTCTCTCTCTCTCTCTCTCCAGCCGCAACACTCTTGGTACTTTTTAAATTCTCATTATATCCCCCATGAAATCAGGGAACAGTTTGCTTATTGGACCAGCCTTGAATCAGCTTTCTTGCCCCAACCCCAGCTTCACCCCAACACTTCCAGGTTCTCCATGGGACACAAAAGAGTTGATCACCTGACCAAGGACCTCATAGCCTTACCTGATTTTCGACCCTGTAACACTCGTCAAAGTCCACCAGTGAGTTTCGGTTCTGAAACCACAAGGCATGATGTATGAAAATGAAATGAATGACATGAAGACAATTGCAATAAATGAATGGAAGAGGGACTTCCCAGCCTTACCGGTATGGCTGCTGCAAAGCGCTCCTCAAAGTCATCAAAGGAGTGACCATTCTGGAATGGGAAGGCATGATGAATGGACATGAAAGGAGACATACCATGACATGAATTTATGAGGATGGTGGGGATGTTGTCTGTGATCTCTGATCCATTACGAGAGGCAGGAATACTGCTACTGACAGCTAAGATTTACCTAGAACGTTATATCACTTGACCCTCAAGATCCCAATGGATGGTAATGAAAATGCACCTTTTGTTAGTGCTTTCAGGTCTGTTTTCCTCACAATGACCCTATGTGAGGGCTAGCACACTTGTTCTTGGCCCCATTTTATAGATGGTGTCAATAAGACTTGGAGAGTTTCAATGATTTGCTCAAAGTCACCTAGCTTGTGAGTGTCACAGCTGAGAACCTGACCTCAAATCAACTCTGGGACTGATGCATACATGAACAATTCTGGGAACTGGAAATGACTTTGAGCATGATCGGATAGTAGAACAGTGACCTGATATATAGATACACATAAGAGTGTTACAGATGCTTTGGTTAAAGCACAAATACTTGCCTTGGTTATCATTTGCCAGCTAATGTTACTACAAGCTAAGGATATCTTTACGGAATAAATATGAATTTGAAATTTCATCATCTCTAAATGAACATGGTTAAAATGCAAAAATTCAAGTGTCTAGGTGACCCTTCTATTGAGAAAATCCACCAAGTGGCTGACTACTTGTCCAAACCACTTAGAGAAGGCTTCCCTCCAAGCTAAGTGAATTTAATTAAATATCTGATTAATAACTGCTGCCTATGATTGTATGAATGGGCTTTTTTTAGAGAGTCAGACTAAATTCTGAATCCTTTTGAATCTTTAAAAAAAATAAGCACCTGGTCATAGTCAGAAGGCATCCATTTTTTATTCTTTACAAGGTCAAATATTCACTTGATCTCTCTGGTGACTCTGAAGAATAGTTGAGTCGTCTGGAAATTAATTTGATTTAGGTTTGTTCAGAAAAAAAGACATGAATTCTAACCTGGGAGGATGGCTTCCATTATGGACAGTCAGGACCATTGTATACAACAAGGCTCTTTGCTAACCATACTTAAAGGGAAAAGATGGATTTGTTAGTTCAGTCTATGGTTACAGTGGTGGGGAATGGCAAGAGTTGTGCTGGTCATGACTGTGACAACTGGTTAGTCACCATCCGCTAAAGGAAGTAGGAACTCCTATTACATACTCTTGAAGGCATTCTGTGCCAACTTGCAGAAGTTTAACGCTATAGGGGATCTCTGATTGGAAGTTGAAAAAAGACTGTCTTCTTCAGACTCCTGTATTGCCTATATATTCACCCTCTTCTGTCACCATATCCTCCTTCAATAAAATGGAAGCCCTTTGAGGGCAGACTTTTCATTTTTTTCCTTTATCTGTGTAGGATCTAGCACAAAACCTGGAATGTGGTTTGATGGAGGGTTGCTAATGATCGGGCTAGAAACCATGTCATACAAGAAAGTATTGAATGAACTGGATACATTTCACTTAGCTATAGGAAGACAAAGGGGATACAGTCATTTTTTCCATATTTGCAAAACTCTTTTGAGAACAAAGGCTTAAAACTTCTCCTTGGCTCCAGCAAACAATGACAGTCAGGAATTAAGAGCAATGAATGGAAGTCATAGGGATTCTGATTTCAGTTCAACCCAAGAAAGAACTCCCTGGTAATCAAGAACTTTTATATAAGGATGGATGAGCTGTCTTGTGAGAATGTGAGGTTGGGTTGCAAGAGACAATAGAGCACTATGCTTGAGGTTAGGAATTCCTGGATTCAGATCCTACTTCAGAGGCTATCTTAGCTATATGGTCATGGGTAAATGTTGTTGTTCAGGTGTTTTTTCAGGCATATTCAACTCTTCATGACCCTATTTGGAGTTTTCTTGGCAAAGATGTAGTTTGCTGTTTCCTTCTCCAGATCATTTTATAGATGGGGAAACTGAGGCAAACAGGGTTAAGTGACTTGATCAGGGTCCCAAAGATAGTAAGGGTCTGAGGGCAGATTTGAACTTACAAAAATGAATCTTCCTGACTTCAATCTTGGCATTCTATCTACTATGTAACATAGTTACCCTGTAGGAAAATGTCAGCCTCAGTTTTCTCATTTATTAAATGGGGATACTGATAGCACTTCTCTCAGTGTTGTGAGAAACAAATGAAATAATATCTATAATAAGGTTTGTGAACTGTTTAAATGTCAGCAGTCATCCTTGTCAGTATTATTGTTGTAAGGAAGTGCAATGCTGATTATATGGCAGCTTTGAATAGTGAATTAGATTGGGAATCAGGAAGATTTACATTCAAATCTTCGTCTAGAAATTTATTCACTTCTTAAATTTGGGAAAACAATCAATCATTAATAAGGAATATTTATTAAGAATTTACTGTATACCAAAGCTCCCCTGAATGGGCTCATATTTTATTAAGGGAGAAACATGTAAATGATTTTGATGCACAATACATACAGAGCAAGTGGGAAGTCCAGTCAGAAGGGAAGAAACTAGAAATTGGCAGGGCTAGGAGGGGGACAAGGAAAGACTTCTTGTATAAAGTGGGATTTAAATTGAGCTTTGAATGAAGACATAGAAGCATGAAGGCAAAGGTGAGAAGGAAGAGAATGCCAGGCATGGGAAATAGCCAGCAAAAAGGCATAGTCCTGGGAGAAGGCCAGTGTTGCTATACTATTATGGAATAGGTGTATAGAAATAAAGTATAATATTGGGAAGGTAGGAAAGATCTGGGTTTTAAAGGACTTTAAAACCTAAAATAGTTTATACTTACCTTGTAGGTAATAGGGGGCCATTGGAATTTGTGGAGTGATGGAGTGACAAGTACCTTAACCTCCCTATGCCTCAATTTTAAAATCTATAAAACGAAGTAGTTGTGCTTGCTGGACTCTAATATCCCTCTCTTCTTTACAATGATGATCCTACAATTCCTGGATATCTAGGAGGGATGATGACATACTAGGTATATCACATTGCACACCCTACAAGAAATTAAAGATGAGCTTTAATGATTTTGATTTATGAACCGCTCAAGTACCTCTAGATCAACCTATGGAAGTCAACCAGTTGTCCTTCCTTTCCTATACTCCCTAAATTATATATAAGAGCCCAAGCTCTTGTTCAATAGAAATTTCCATTCTTGGTGTTTTTCCTATATCCCTGTGCTTGGCTCTGTGTGGTGTGTGTATGACTCTATGTGGTCGCCATAAGAGCATGGTCTCCTGGTTCTGATTAAGGACTTGGTCTTTTGTAACCACTTTGGTAGTTTTGTTTTTTCAGGTTAAGATCTCCATTTGATGTATTATTCTATCAATCATCCACATCAGCTTTCTTTAATTAACAGGATAAGAGAAGGCATTGTAAATGCTAAATTAATATAATAGGAACTTGCTTTCTGTTGTTTATTTTTTTGGGGGGGAGGGCAGTCTTTGTTTTTGTATCCTCCACTTGTTAGACTGTAGTAACCTTACATTCTGTCTTAGAATCAACATTAAGTATTGGTTTCAAAGCAAAAGAGTGGAAATGGCCAGGCAGTTGGAGTTCAGTGACTTGCCCAGGGTCACACAGCTAGGAAGAATATGAGATCACATTTGAACTCAGGTCCTCCCAACTCCGTACCTGGAAGTTTCTCCACTGAGCTATCTAGCTGCTTCTATAGTAAATTCTTAATAAATCTAAACACTACCCACTGCTAGATGAGATATTTGTAAAGTCTAAGCATAATGCCTGGCACGTTGTAGGCAATTAACAAATGTTGTTTCCATTTCTCACCCTTCTAATCTATGTTTGAATGTGGTTTCCAGAATATTCTTCCCTCTACCCAAATCTGGTCTCCAATATCTTCAGGGACCCCTTACTGTCCACAGAATAGAGTCCAAACTTGGTCTGCCATTCGATACTCTATACTGTGGCCCCTTTCTAAGCATCTCTGATTCCCTATCCCTAGCCGAAGATTCTCGGTGGCAGACAAACCTAAAGGCTATTGCACCCACTCGTACACAAGGGATTCACTTTTCTCATATCCTGGCTTTGGCTGATACCTTTCACGTGTCGATATTCAGTATCACATATTATTGTGTGTCCTGGTAATTTGTGTTTGGATCTTATCCTGCTAAAAGAAAGTGAACTCCCTAAAGGCAGGGCACCCTGTTTTCCCTAGGCTCTCTGTCACCCCCAGGACCTAGCAGAGTGATTTGCATCCAGTAGGTGCTTAATAATGCCTGCTTGCTGAATCAAAAGATAAATCATGATCCTGAGCGTGGCCTTAAAGTTAAGTCTATGCCTTTATAACCTTTATAAATTTGTTTTCTCCTATGGATTTATGAGTTAGCCTCCCCATATGGGCTTTAGATCATAGCTTTTAATAAAAAAAACATTTTAGTGTCCAAAATCTCATTATGTGTGTCCAATATAAAAAAGAAAATAGCTATACAACATGATTGATGATTTAAATAAATTTGACAAACACCCGGTGGTTCTCATAAAACAACAACAAACAATAACAAATCATTTTCCTGCCGGTGAAAATATGGGAGACTACCTAGAGGAGGCATGGGACTGTCACCTCCCAAGAAGATATCCATGTGTTCCATTCATTCCAATTCAGCAAGGGATAATAAATGATAGTAATATGGCTCATTCCAGTTTGCAAAGGATTGTATAGACATTACATCATTCAAGCCTTGCAACAATTTGATAAGGGACATATCACAGTTACCCTTATTTTACAGATGAGGGAAATTTAGATGCACAGAGTCACACTCAGCTGCTCTCCAGGTAGGATTTGCACCCAGGTCTTTGCAGTGCTTAGTCTATTCCTCAATCTTTCCTCTTTTCTACACTGTCTCCAATTGAACAAAGAAGCCGCACCCTAGCCTCTTTGGGGGAATCAGATGTTTGCTTATTCTCCTTCAGCCAAACCCAAGCAATCACTTTCCCAGGTCTTGTCAGAAAAGGGACAGGAAGGAGTGTGTCTAGCAAGTGAGAGAGTGATGACAGACAGATGGCCCAAAAGGAAGAAAGATATAAATAAATAACTGATTTCTGTCTATATAATATTAAAAGAAAAAGACAAAAAAACTTGACGTTTTCTAGTTGCCTGACTCTTTCCAGGGTGGCAGACTCTGTCCATAAATATTCTTCCTCATTGTTGCATCTTATTTTCAAATTCAAGATTTGTGGTTCTAAGCCCAAAGGGTTCCTTTTATTCTCTGACCTCCTCTTCCAATCAGAGGAATTTGTTCACCGGGCCCTACAGGGATATCAGCCTTATTTCCATCATCTACATGGTCCCTCCTTTTTCCAGCATCTAGCACAGTATGTCACATCTTGCCTAGACTGGTGTAAGGGTCTCCTAATTGTATTCTCTGTCCACAGGGAGAACTCTCTGGGTACTCAAGTCTCTCTCCTCTTAAATTATTCCCCACACAGCTGAGAAATCAAATGTAAATGCTCTGATGAGATAACAGCAGTCCCCAGCTCAAGAAACTTCTGGGGCTCCCTCCTACCTTTAGGACAGAGGTTCTGAACGTTTGTGACATGAACCCATCTGGCGGTCTGGGGAAATCTATGGATCCCTTCTCAGAATCATATTTTTAAATGGATAAAAGGAAAATAAAGAGGATTGTAAGGGAAAAAAAAACATTCACATTGAAATAAAGTAGGGACAGCTAGATTACACAGTTGATTGAGAGCCAGGTCTAGAAAAAAGAGGTCTTGGATTCAAATCTAGCCTCAGAAACTTCATAGCTATGTGACCCTGGGCAAGTCCCTTAACCCCAAATACCTAGCAAAAAAAAGCTCTGAATTCATACTAAGACAAAAGATAAGGGTTTGAAAAAAGAAAGTAATCAAGATTATTTTAAAGGTCCAAATGAGATAATAAAATTTGAAGGAAAAAAAAGTGAAGAGATTTGCAAAACAAAGCACTTTAAAAATGTAATTATTTTCCTTAAATTTTCTATTCTCTTCCTCTGAACTGTCTGTGAGTGTGGAAGAACTGAGTCCACATTCTGTTTTATATCTAGGCAAGTCACTTAACCTCTGTTGGTCTCAGTTTTATAATCTGTAAAATGGAGATAATCATAACACCTACTTCATACAGTTGTGAGGATCGAATGAGAGTAAACCTTCCTACACTAAGTCTCTGGGGATGACCCATGTATGTAAAGCATTCTGCAGGTCTTCAAGTACCATATAAATCCCAGGTATTATTATTATTAAGTATCAAAATTAGAGCACAAGACATGGAATCAAGAAGATCTCACGCTACATCCTGACTTGGACATGTATTAGCTGTGCCATTCTCGGCAAATCAGTCAATCTGATACGGCCTCAGTTTCCATATTGAGTAATGGGGAGATTGTATTCAATGACCTCAAAGGTCTCTTTTAATTCTAAATTGATTCTGTTGATATGCTTGAAAGTCAGCATGGTAGCCAGTCACCAGGTGTGTTATATCATCTACTACAGGTACAAAGACAAAGAGGAAATGGTCCCTCCTCTCAGGGAGTGGATAATCCAATGGAGAACACTGGAGAAGAGTCTTCCATTGGGGGCCTGGAATATCGAATCATTGTTTTAGATATGGAAGGGACCTCAATGGACACCTATTCTAACTTCCTGAAGAGACTGAGCTGTGCTTCCCAAGGACACGTAGTATCAGAAATACAATGGATTAAGGTACAATTCGGTCTCCAAAGTGTTCCAGCTTTGCTATAATCTTCACCTATGACCTTACAGAAATCACATCGGCTCTCTCAGCCTCAATTTTCTTAGCTATAAAACAAGGCGAGCCATCTTTGGCAACTTAAAATCTATGAAAATATGAAGCTACAAGTTCCTTTGTAATGGAATATCTCAAGCTGTATGCTTTTAATAAGAGGGAGCTTTGAATCCTCTGCTAGACACTAGGTGAGGTCTAGAATCCTTGACTGTTCAGGAAGGGGATTGAGACCTTAACTGGTGCTTTCCGGCATTCTTTACCTTGGAGAGCAACAAAGGCCAAGGTGGTGGAACTTCTTTGGCTATAGCTATTTTAGCTGAAAGAAGACCATGAGCAGAGACCATGTGGCACAGAGGCTAGACCCTGGTATTAGCATCCGGATGATCTGGATTCAAGTTCTGCCTCTGATCCATACAAAGGGACAAGAACCACCGTCATGCTCCTTAACCTCCTGGTGTCTCTCAGGCAACCCTCTAACACTAAGTTTACAAATGAGTTGATGTCCTTGAGAACAGTCCTCACCACATCATCAGATTTACAAAGTACTTTAAAATTCACAAATGTCCTCCTTTTAATCCTCACATCACCCAAAAGAGGAGCTATCATTCTACCTATTTTACAGATGAAGAAACTGAGGCTGAAAGAAAGTGATGGACAGATGGCAAGACTCAAGTCTTAA
Organism: Gracilinanus agilis; assembly: GCF_016433145.1. NCBI lineage: Eukaryota > Metazoa > Chordata > Mammalia > Didelphimorphia > Didelphidae > Gracilinanus > Gracilinanus agilis. Next base: position 21,564,620 of record NC_058133.1, on the reverse strand, counting down.
GTTTTATGTCACACATCATTAATAAATGCTTCTTGACTTAGTCATACTTAACAAATGCTTGCTAACTGACTCGTTCACTGGTGAGCATTCAGGCACTTTCCAAAACACTGGACATATCTGGCCTGGGTCCTACCTACGAAAAGTTGTGGGAACTCAAAGCACCATGGAGGGGCATTGGTTGCTACCAGTGGGAAGAGAATATCTGCCCACCACCCCCTTGGAAGAGCTGGGCAAGCAGAGGGGGAGGGACACCTTCTCTTCTTGCTGAAATACGTCTTTGGAAAAAAGATGCAATGGTGGCCCAGATGGCCTTCAAGCGCCAATAAGAAATATTGGATGGAAGTAAAACCGAGCCTGGAAAGCACAGGCAGACGTTGAAATTGGAGCAAATTGGAGGAAATTATACATGGAGAGATGTGACATCAAAGGGAAAACCACGTGAGGACAGATCTGCCGGCTGCTCTGACAGCCGTTCGGGGCCATATTTTTTTCTTTTGGTTGTGATTCTTTCCCTTTTCTTTCCCTGTTGGAATGTGTTTGTTCAGCTGCCATGCATCAGGGTCAAACAGAAATTACCCCCTGGGACCTGGAATCGGGAGCCCTGCCTTCTAGTCTCAGAGCTTTCTCTATCTTGTTCTGCATCCTTAGGCAAGTTGCCCCACATGTCTGGAGCTTAGCTGCCTCATCTGTACAATGGAGATAATAACTCCCATTCTGCTTTCCTCCAATGGTTGCTGTGATGACCCAATGAGATAACAGATGGGTGGATGCTTTGAAAGAGTTAAAATTACTGTACAAAATTAGGAGATTATTATGATTTAACATGGCGCACTAGTCAGACCAGCATCTCGTTCAGAACTATGAACAACTCTAACCCGCCCTCCCCAACCTCCCCATCCCCGCTCTGTAGCTTGTCTTAAATTCAATAGTCAGGCTTCAGACTTCTGGCATGATTTGGCTTGGATGACCTCTGGGATCCCTTCCTGTGCTAAGAACCTGGGATACTAGCAAATGACATAGACTGTAAATAGCATCATATTTTCAATTCCAAAATGGCAGCTGAATGGCTGATGTCAGGAATCCTCAAATATATTCCAAGAGAGAGATCTGAAAAGGAGCTCATTAATTCTGAAGTTCCATCTCTTGGTGCAAGTCACTACCTCTCCCCATTTGCCTATCCCACGTGTCTCTTCTCCTTATCCTCTCCATGGGTCAGCATAGGTGGTCCACTCAACTTTTTGGAGGCCTTCCTTGCTTTTCCTTGAAATTGTGATGCTACCAGAGGAACCTCTGTTTCAGAGAAAAGCCCACAGTTCCAAGATCCCATAAATATTCAGAATTATCTGTGGTGACATGGATTATTGGGTCATACATAGACTTAGACCTAGAAGGGACCTCAAAAGCTATCAAATCCAACTTGCTTCTGTGTTTTTTTAATCCTTACTTTCTGTCTTAAAATTGATAGGTTCCAAGGTAGAAGAGTGGTAAGGGCTGGGCAAATGAGGTTAAACGATTTGCCCAGGGTCACATAGGTAGAAAATATCTGAGGCCAGATTTGAACCCAAGTCTTCCTATATCCAAGCCTGGATCTCTATCCACTGAGCCGCCGACCTGCCCCCAACCCTTTCCTTTTGCAGATAAGGAAATGATGGCTCAGAGAGATCAGGTGACTTGGAATCAGAAGATCATAGCTTTGGCACTAGAAGGGACCTTAGAAGTCATTAGGCTGCACTCCCTCATTATAGAGAGGAAAAAAAAAAACTAGATACACAGAGACTTGGGGACTAACAATCATAGATTTGTAGATGGAAGGGACTTTGGATTCTATTAAATTCTACTTTCTCATATTTAACACATGAGGAAACTGAGGCAGGAAAAGTTAAGTGACATGCCTGTGATCACAAAGCTAGAGAATGTCTGAGGTAGGATTTGAACTGAGCTCTTTCTGATCCCAGGCTCAATTCTCTATCCACTGTGCCTCCTGGTCATCCAGATCATATAGGTAATCAGTAGTAGGAAAACATGCTTCCTTACTGGAGATCTAGAAGGAGACTGGATGACTGTGTGCCAGGGATTCCTTTTGAGGTCAGGGCTGGATCAGATGGCCACTCAGAGGTTTTGTGGGATCACATCAAAGAATCCTTTTTCTTTTTCAAATGACTAAGACCCAATGAGATATTCTTATTATTTCATGAAAATGCTAACATTATTACCTCTCACTATTATGGACGGTGTCTTACACTTTACAAGGTGACCTTACTATATCCTTATACCCACTCTGGGAGGCAGGGAAGAGAAGAACCATTCTTCTCATTTTATGAATACCGGGGGAAGTCTCAGAGATGGGTTACATAGACTAGAGAAAGTCACAGAGACATCAACTCTGAGAAGTGAGCACTGGAACCCCAGCCTTCTCACTCCCAATCTAGGGCTTGCTCCTCTATACCTTATCTGATGAAGTAAAAAGCTTCTAGGGATTATTGATTAGCTTAATCAATAATCTGGGACCTCTAAATTTACATATTTGGTTATGCTTCCATTAAAGCTTTTGGTTAATAAGCCAGCTTGAAGTAATAAGATGATGCCAGGCATTCCACCAACACTTTGAGCTATTTATTCATTCATCCATTCATTTATCTATGTCTATTTCTATCCATCTTTCTTTTTCTTTGTTTCTCTCTCCCTTCCTTCCTTCCTTCCTTCCTTCCTTCCTTCCTTCCTTCCTTCCTTCCTTCCTTCCTGTCTCTTATACACA
>NC_058133.1:21541727-21556865 GCF_016433145.1 Gracilinanus agilis | reverse complement strand
AGGAAAGAAGAAAGAAAGGAAGGAAAGAAGAAAGAAAGGAAGAAAGGAAAGAAGGAAGGAAGAAAGAAGGAAAGGAAGGAAGGAAGAAAAGAAAAGAAAAGAAAAGAAAAAGAGGAAAAGAAAAGAAAGGAAAAGAAAAGAAATGGTTCTAAATATCCAGAAGAAGCTCACATTCTAATGGAGGACAAAACAGGTAAATGAACAGATCCAAGCATATCTATCTTGGTTTATCTCTTTCCATTTACCCATCTATATTTCCTCTTTCCTTCTTCCCTCCCCTCTTCTCTCTCTGTCTCTGTCTCTCTATCTCTATGTCTTTTTGCCCCTGTGTCTCTCTGTCTCTGTCTCAGAAGGAAACTAATCTCAGAGAGAAGCCAGTAGCATGGGGAGGATCCACTGGGAAAATCTTTGTGGAGATGGTAGGATGTGAGCTAATTTTTTTTAAACTTCTCCCTTCTGTCTTAGAATCAATACTATGCATTGGTTCCAAGGCAGAAAGTGGTAAGGGCTAGATAATGAGGGTTAAGTGACTTGCCCAGGGTCACATAGCTAGAAAGTGTCTGAAGCCAATCAGCTGAGTCTTGAAGGAAAGTCAGGCAAGTTAGGACACAAAGGAGACAAGGTAGAGGATTCAATGCTAGGGACAAGCAGTAAAAAGATACAGAGTCAGAGTTGGAAACCAATGCTCTTAGAGAATAAAGGGACTTGCCCAGGATGATGCAGCTATTGAATATCTGAGGTAGGATTTGGAACCATGTCTCCTGAGTCCAAGTGAAAAATTCTTTCCACTATACCATGTTGTCTCAAGAGACACATTTATCAGAAATAATTCTAGCAGAGGGTTGAAGCTAAAAAAAGCCCTCTAAGGACCCTCCCAACACTATCATTTCAATTTTTGAAAGCCAGGAGAAGTAGGACAGCGCGGGGTTAAGGGACAGTATTTCTTCTGACTTGAACCATTTCAAATCGTACAAATTGGGATTCCCCTCGTCATCCCCCTCATCGCAGAATGACTTCATCGTCTATGACATCTCTGTTAAATGGCGCTTTGCAACGACTCTCATTGCTCTGCAATCGTGGTGTTTAACAAGGAAATGAAATTGACAAATGTTCAGATTAGATTAAATCCTATTATGCAGCGTCTTGATCAAGCTCTCAAAGCCATGGGAAAACCAATAACTGGAATGGGAAGGGAAATGTAGATGCCATCCAAAAGCAAAGAAGAGTTGTCCAAAGGGTGCGCGCTCCTCTTCTTCATGATTGTGTGTGTGTGTGTGTGTGTGTGTGTGTGTGTGTGTGTGTGTGTGTGTGTAGAGCTGAGTGTTGACCTAACTGGGGGATGAAAGAGATGACACAATAACTGAGTCTTTGGAAGGAAAAAGAAAATTACAAAGTGAGCCCTTCCTAGAAGTCATGGGATTTAAGGAATGAGATGTAGAGGGTGCCTTAGAGAAGAGAATGTAAAAGAGGGGGGTAAAGGACCTGGAATGGAGGGGGCTAAGGGCTGGGCCTGTAAAAAGAAGGTGGGTAGCTCAGTGGATTGAGAGTCAGGCCTAGAGAGGGGAGGTCCATGTGCTGGCAGAGATACAAAATTTGCCAAGTTTAGAAATGATCCAGTTTTTTTTTAAACTATTTTAAACCCTTAACTTCTGTGTATTGGCTCCTTGGTGGAAGAGCGGTAAGGGTGGGCAATGGGGGTCAAGTGACTTGCCCAGGGTCACACAGCTGGGAAATGTCTGAGGCCAGATTTGAACCTAGGACCTCCCGTCTCTAGGCCTGGCTTTCAATCCACTGAGCTACCCAGCTGCCCCAGAAATGATCCAGTTTTGATCTCTGAAGAGTTTATAGTGCAGTGGGACTGGGTAGGTCGGTGGGGAATCTGGAGAACAAGACTCTCACAGAGATGTGTTACACACATTAATTATAGAAGGACAAAAGGAAGTCCAGTGTAGCTCCTGAGGGTGAATTCTCATTAATTAGGGACATCAAGGAGGACTTCAAGGAAGAGGTGGCTTTCCAATTGGGTTTTAAATGGAGTTAAAATCCAGGATGGTTCATGGCTTCCCAGATCTTCCTGATTTTAAGTCCAAGCTGCCCACTGAAGGTGAGGTGACTTGTCCAAGGTCATAACATAAAGAGGCAAGTAGGCCCTCTCATCTTCAAATGCAGGGCTCATTTGACTTTACCAGACCAGTTTTCTCACCAAGGAGGCAAAGTCAGGATAAAAGTGTTCCGAAAACCAACAGGGCTATTAAGATAATTTAGGTCTCTCCATCTGCAGGAGATCAAATAAATAAGGACTCAGTGTTTGCAGCAATAAATAAGGAAACCTTGTGTCTGCAAATTCACAGCAGCCAGGGCTGGGAGCCAGGATAAGGATGCTTAAGGAACCAAGGGGGATGCTCATGGCTCAGGGGTCTAACTTGGCGGTCAGGATGCAGACACGAGGATGGGAAATAAAGAAGGAGAGGCAGATGCCTGGGATTGCAGGCAAGGGAGGCAGCGAGGGCTCAGAGGCAATGATTTACTGGGAGTTTTCCATCCCAAAACTTATTTTATGTTCTTAGCTAGTGGAGACAGACTCATGCTGGTTTTGGAGACACAGAATCAGAGAACTTCAGAGGCCATCTGTATCTGGAGAGAAATTTTGCCCATGATATCCCTGACTACCAGTTGTCTGATCCTCGAGGTGGCACAATGAATAGAACACCAGGTCTGGAGTCAGGAAGACTCAGCTTAGTGAGTTCAAACCCAGCCTCAGATACTTACTAGATATATGAACCTAGACAAGTCCCTTAACCCTGTTTGCCTCAGTTTCCTCATCTGCCAAAAGAGCTGGAGAAGAAAGTGGCAAACCACTGTAGTATTTTAGTGGGGTGACCCTGAGCAAGTCACTTAGCCCTGTCACCTCAGTTTCCTCATCTATCAAATGAGATGGAGAAGGAAGTGGCACACGATTCCAGTATCTTAGTGGTGTGACCCTGGACAAGTCACTTAGCCCTGTCACTTCAGTTTCCTCATCTGTCAAATGAGATGGAGAAGGAAATGGCAAACGATTCCAGTATCTTAGTGGTGTGACCCTGGACAAATCACTTAGCCCTGCCACCTCAGTTTCCTCATCTGTCAAATGAGATGGAGAAGGAAATGGCAAAGCATTTCAGTATCTTAGTGGTGTGACCCTGGACAAGTCACTTAGCCCCATCACCTCAGTTTCCTCATCTGTCAAATGAGATGGAGAAGGAAGTGGCACACGATTCCAGTATCTTAGTGGTGTGACCTTGGACAAGTCCCTTAACCCTGTTTGCCTCAGTTTCCTCATCTGCCAAAAGAGCTGGAGAAGTGGCAAACCACTCCAGTATTTTAGTGGGTGACCTTGAGCAAGTCACTTAGCCCTGTCACCTCAGTTTCCTCATCTGTCAAATGAGATGGAGAAGGAAGTGGCAAACCACTCCAGTATCCTTGCCAACAAAACCCCAAATAGAGTCATGAAGAGTCAGACACCACTGAAATGGTTGAACAACAAAATCAGTAATCTAACTTTTGCTTGGTATCCTTTGAGAAGGAACCTCTTATCCCTCCTGTGAACTCATGGATTTAGTTCCTCAGCGCTCCAGGAAACCAAGACTTTTAAATCCAAGAGGGCTGGCTGGAAGTTTGACATGTTGCACTGAACAGTGGATTTGAGGCCAGGAAACTGGGTTCAAAACCCCCCTTGAAATGGACTATGTAACTCAGGGCAAGTCAGTTCACTGGCACTTCAGCTTCTTCTTGGCCTTTTAAAGGGGGGTGTTGATCACTTAGCTACTGCGGTCTCCTCTCACAAAGTTCATGATCTGTGATTAGCGTGGATGGAGTCCTCCACAGGGAGTTCCTGATCCAGATCCAGACCTCCTCCCAACACTGAAGAAAACAGAACTGTCCTATAAGCCCGGGTACCAGCGGCAGCTAATGTAAACTCAACCACTTGTGGTTAAATAAATAGGGCTGATGGGGAGCAAGGTGGAGAGGTTTCCCCCCTTAACACTGAAATGCACCTCTGCGGATTCCGTCCGAAGAAAGGTGCTTCAGCTGTAATTCTGTCTGTCCATCCATTCTATCCTCTACTCAGCTATCAAACTCATTTCCCCAAACAGAGGGCCCACCGAGCCACTCCCTCATTCAATCCATTTCGGCACTCCCTTCTACTTCCCAGATCCAATGAGAAATCCTGTTGGACATTTGTAGCTGTTCCTTTCCTGCTCCCTCACCCCCCGCTCCCAGCCAACCCATCCCCCATTCTTCTTGTCTTTTCATCCCTTGGAAACTCCCAACCTCCCAATTTGGGAGCTCTCTGATTGTGACCGAGCTTTTCCTTACATAAACTTAAATTTGCCTCTTCATTGAAATGCTCTGTTTCCCATCTCGAGGTAATGATGTGAAGACTTCCCTATCTCATGGATGGTTTAAGAATGAAGGAAGCTACAGAGATTTATCAGCTTTGATTGCCAGCACTGTCGGAGACCAAGAAGATAATCTCATCTAACCATTCAGAGTAGCCAAAGTGGATGGAGTGCCAGCCATTGACTGGGTGACCTTTAACCTCTCTTAGCCTCAGTTTCCTTATCTGTAAAACAGGTATAAGAAGGGCACATACATATGAAGGTTATTGTGAGGATCATGTGAGGAAAATATGTAAAGTCTTTGTGAACTCTAAAATACTATAGAAATATGATGATGATGATGATGATGATGTTGGGGAAACTGAGGCCAACAAAAACAGGCTAAGTTCACACAGGGAATAAACAACATAAGAGATGCAAATCTGGATTTTCTATTTGCCAATTCAAGGCTTTGCTTTTGCTGAAACAACTCCTTTTTCTCCAGGGAGAAATCAAAATCCCATTCCCATGAGTGACTCAACAAGGCAGATACTTATCTTTAACCCTTGGCTTATCTGCATTGTTTCTCTGCCTCTACACACATACACTCACATGTGCACACACAAACAGATGTTAACACACACATATAAACTCTTGCACAAGTATAGCTGTTAGTGCTCTCTTCTTCCTTCTGGAAGTAATGTGTCTTTACATATTTGGGGACATGTGGTGGAATCGCCCCATCTCCCTCACAACTGGAATATAAACACCTTGGGGAGAAAAGGGGCTGTCTCACTGATTTTTGCTAAGGTCTAGCAAGGGACTTGGGAGTTAGCCAATAAGCATTTAGTATGTGACTAGGATATGCTAAGCACTGGGGATCCAAAGCAAGGCATGGAGCCTGCCCTCAAGGAGCTTACCAGCTAATGGAGAAAGATAACATACAAATACTTATGAGCATATGAGATACTTATAGAGGAGATGGAAGGAAATCTGAGAGGGGAACTTAACTAGCATCTGGAGCATGGAAGGTGAATAATAAATGCTTAGTGAATGAGTGAATGAATGAATGAATGGAAGTATAGTAGGAAAATACCATGTTCTGATTTCTCAATGATGGATTCCTGACATGTTCTCTTAGCCTTGATTTGGCAAATCAAATTTGAACATGGTGACTCTAAGTAATGAAATCTGATATGTTGTCCTTCCATGTGAATCCCAAATGTGGAGAGAGCTAAGGAAGGAGGAAGGTGTAGATCCAGTCCATGGGAAGGGAGGCCTTTGAGTTTGGGAAATTGCCTAAGGAGACTGTCTATCAGAAGAATGTCTTACAGAGGATGTTTTAATCTGGATCACATCAATCGCTAAAGAGAATATTAAGAGTCTGGTCTGAATTGGACATGTTAACATTCTCAAGATACCACATTGAAGCCTGAGTCATAAAATGGGAAGGAAATTCTTCTGGAGGCTAATTGAGGGTTGGAACTCATGCCCAAGACACACCTTCCTCCATTCTCAAGATTTGACTCCATTTGTTACAACTCGGTAAACATGCACAAGATTCAACTATGTACTAGCCATTGGCCAAGGTGCTGGAGACACAAACCTATATAGGAAAGAATTCCTGCCCTCAAGGATCTTATATTCTTACAATAGAACATATGAAATACACACACATTGAAATACAGAAGCTCATACAAGTTAGCTTACTAATAAGATAGCTTAGTACAGGTCCTTGGACTGATAAAAGAAATTCATTTCAATTCAAAAGATGTGTAATAATAGACCTTGTCTTACAAAGAAGGCACTGGATTTGGAGTCTGAAAGTCAAAAGTTCAAATCCTGCCACATACTTGCTGTGTAATCTTGGGCAAATCATGTAATCTTTCTGCCTCCTTTCCTCATTTGTACATGGGGATAATAACAGCACCCACTTCATTGGCTGCTCTAATAATTGGCTGAGATAACATGGAAAGCACCTTGAAAATCTTAACGAACTCTATAAATAGGAGCTTTTATTTTTAATTATAAATTTTTTTCTTTAGAATATTTTTCCATGGTTCCATGATTCATGATTCCTTTTCCTTTCCTCCCCCCTCCTGGAGTTGACAAGCAGTTCCATTAGGTTATATATGTATCATGTTCAAAGCCTATTTCCATGTTATTCATATTTGCAGTAGAGTGATCCTTTAACATCAAAACCCTAATCGTAACCATATCGAGCTACATGATTGATCTTGTGTTTTTCTTCTGCATTTCTGTTCTCACAGTTCTTTCTCTGGAGGTGGATAGTGTTCTTCCTCATAAGTGAATGAGAACTTTTATCAAGATTTTGCCTAGCCGAGCATCAGGTGGCCATTATTAGAAGATGGAGTGAAGGCAGATAACTTGATGTGAAGGGAAAATGGCTGACCTGGGAGTCAGAAAACACAAGTTTGAACACTGGTTCTGCTATAGTCTACTGGTGTGGCCTTGGGCAGGTCCCTTTTCTGGTCTGGATTTTTTTATTTTGAAAAGTAGAAGCAGAGCTACCTGGAGTATCAATTTTCAAAAGATTGGGGCAACGTTCAAATAAGATGACATATGTTAAGGGATATATGCATTTCAAAGCTACACAATTGTCAACTATCATGATTTGTAACCATCTCAAGGGTTTCTATTTAATATAATCTAAAGGGAGTAATAACTGTTATCCACAGCAATTGGTTAAAACTGTCTATGACAGTGTCAAGGTGGAGGCTATCTGCATTCATAGAGGGAAGGTCTAGTCCAATAGAACATGGCTTCTTGAAATAAGACAATGCATGAAGGGAGCACAAAGGGCTATGTGATCAGAGAGAAAGAGATCAGTGGAAGTGAATGAAAGAGATCCTGATGTCCTCTTTCCTCCGGCTCAAATCTGAAGCTCTGTGTCCCATTATGGGCACCACATTTCCTCGGGGCTGTGGATACGGGAGGGCATGTTCATGGGAAGGCAATCAGGATGATGAAGAGACTGGAAACCATGACATACAAGGTACTAGGAAGCTTTGGGCTGTAGAAGGAAGGGCTTTAAAAAGAGAAAGCCAGACTGAAGGGGGTTATGATGGTTATGTGTGCAAGAATTTGAAGGGCTGCCATGTAGTAGAGCCATTAGTCTTGTTCTGTTTGGTCCCAGAGGACATAAGTAGGAGAGAGGGGGTGGGTGAAAGTGCAGAAAAGCATTTTTTAAATCAATGTTATAAAAAAAAAACTTTGAAATACTGGACTGCCCACTATTTGTAAATCTGGAATAGCTCTCTCCATGGTACCTCGCTGACTAGGCTTGGATTGAGAAGTGTTTTGGAAATGCCAAGGACTGTAAATATGTGAGTTACTTGCAAGGCAGTGAGGTGCTTGGTTTCATCATATTCTTAGACTTTTTAAGCCCAAAGAGTCGAGATCATTGTAGGCTATGACCAAAACAAACTTTCCCAAGGATCCTCCAGGCTTGGACCTACATGTCTATGTTGGCTTCCTCTAAACCAGTGGTTCCCAAACTTTTTTGGCCTACCGCCCCCTTTCCAGAAAAAAATATTACTTAGCCCCCTGGAAATTAAATTTTTAAAAATTTTAATAGCAATTAATAGGAAAGATATATGCACCTGCGGCCATCACCACTACTAGATCGCTGCAGCACCCACCAGGGGGCGGTAGCGCCCACTTTGGGAATCACTAATCTAAACCTTTCCTCTTGGACCTTGGGAATGACAGGCCAGCTCCAGCAGCCCTATCACAGAAAGAAGGAGTGGATCCTTCCTCTTGATAAAACATTAGTCTCATTTCAATACTGCAGAGGCATCTCTGCAGTGAACATTCTGGCAACTCCAAACATTCTCCCAGGGACCAAGCAAGGCGAAGCTTGACCCTTGGTGACAGAAAAAATTCCTGCCATGTGGGAACAATATTTCAGCCTCACTGGATCCTGCAGATTCTGATGAGAGGCAAGAGTAGGCACAGATGTTTCCTCTGAAAGCCATCTGTCTATTTGGTGATGTAAGTGATGGGGAAAATAAGGTTCTGTCCTTTGAAGCCATGCTGGGGGAGGGGGAATGGTGGATTAGGCAGAGGTCTTGGATTCAGAGTCAGGACATTTAAGTTCGAATCTTAACGCAGCCACTTAATGGTGAGATCTTCAGCCAGTGACTTCCCTTACTAGGCTTTCGGTGTCCCTATTTCTAAATAGTCAGAAGGGCTCTGAATGAGACAATCTTAGAGATCACTACTTGCCCTGTGATCCTGTGAAATGTGAGCTATTGAATTCAGGATGAAGAGCACAGAAGCCAAGTAACACCTCTTGGGTGGAAGTACAATGGAAGGAGCACTGGCTCTATAGCCACAAGATTGGAGTTCTAATCTTAATTCTTTGGCTTACTGTTTGTTTGACCTTGGGCAAATGACTTTTCCTTAGCTCTCCCCATTCATCTATCAAATAAAAGGGTTGAAGAGGCAGCCTGGATCAATGGGAAAAGAAGTGACTCTGAAGTCATAGGATTTGGGTTCAAATCCAGGTATACTGCATGAAATTGAGCAAGTCACTTTATTTCCTTGTGTGTAAATTGGACAATGAAGGGGTTAGACTAGATGTCCTTTGAAACCCCTCCATCCTTAGGGAAAATGGCATGGAATAAAAACTGGAGGGGGAACATGATTGGATCTCATCTCAGCGATGAGGATGGTGACATGTGGGCATCTTAGTGGAACAATGGAGTGTTTGGGAAATAGAGTCAGGAAAATCTTAGTTTGAATCCTGTCTCAGATATTTATTGGCTGTGTCACACTGGATGAGTCATTTGCTTAAGTTTCAGCTTCCTCGTTTTTAAAATGGCAAAAAAAATAATCTACTTTCCAGGGTGATTATGAAGATGTGGGATACAAGTAAAGCTCTTTGAAAGTATAATATACATGCTAGCAATGATGATGGTGGTGAGGAAGGTCATGTAGCAGCTGTCAGAATTTCCCGATTATTTTTCCACCAAGCCAATAGAGCAACTGAATGTGGACAAAGAGCTCCAACTGCCAGCCCCTAAGGAAGATCAGCAACTTCTCTATAAAGTATGGCATTAGAGAGAAGTGCCTCTCTTTTGGTTACATAGGCTGAATCTGTCAGAAGCTAAGATAAATGTTTGATATTAAACTGATCAATTGATGACCTCCAGTGAGGGGATTCCCTACCACTCAAACGCTTCTGGATAGTTCTCAAAGACAAGAGTCATTCCTTCTATTCCTTCAAATTCAAACTCTCTAGAATACCCATCAGTTTCTCCTCCCCAAAAAATGTATGCCAATATCTGTATAAGGTATTTGTTAAAATGTAAGTTATACCAACTGGGGGAATGTATAATCAAACTCTTCTCTTCCTCTCACCTTCCCAAGTCTGGAATAGCCCAGTAAATGATTTCTAAATGGACTGCTAGATGGGGTCTGGCAAGGAGGATCAGGAGGGGTGATTGACCCATAGTGTTGATAAAATAGAACATGGTGGTGAGTCAGATGGCCAGGCAAACAGACAGGAGTTTGATACTGTGTCCAATAAATATTTATTAAACACCTACATCGTGAAAAACAATATGTTGCTGCCAGAAGGACCAAAGGGTCCAAATAGTAAGAGCAGAAGGGGCAGGATATTTGGACAGAAAGGAACTGAGGCAAGTTTCTTTTTCTGCCATAATAATTTTGATATTTTATTAATCTTGCTAAATACCCTTCTAAAATCATTCAAAAGTATTCATTTGGCACTTCCTTTGTCCTAGACACTGTACTAGTTATGGGGTACAAAGATCTAAGGGGTAGAAAGGCGCAAGGAAATTCTTAGAAAGATGTGAGTGCTACTAAGTACACAGCAGACAAGATTTCTGGGCTAGAAGTTAGGAAGACTTGAATTTAAATCCTGCCTCAAAAAACATAAGAGTTGTGTGATTTAGGGCAACACGTAGCCTATCAGTGTCAAGATTTTCTCATCTGTAAAATGGGGATAATAATAGTGCCTGCCTCTCCATGTTGATTATAAGGATCAGATGAGATCCTATTTGTAAAGTGCTTTGTAATCTTAGATCACTTTATAAATGTTAGCTGTGACGATGATGACAATATTTAATACAACACTGAAGCCTAGATGTGAAGCTAGATAAGACTTTAAGGGGCCAGTGGAGTCCAACTTGTTCATTTGACAGATAAAGAAACTGAGGCCTAAATAGGAGAGGTGAGTTGCCCAAAGTAACACAGCTAGTAAATGGCCAAGATGGAAGTTGAGGCTAGATTTTATCAAAGCAAGTGCTTTATTCACCATAGCAGATAGTCTAAATTCCTATATAGAGGCCAAAGAATTTTTTTAAAAAATTTTAAACCCTCACCTTCCATCTTGGAATCAGTACTGGGTATTGGTTCTAAGGCAGAAGAGTGGTAAGGGTTAGGCAATGGGGGTTAAGTGACTTGCCCAGGAGCACACAGAGTATCTGAGGCCAGATTTGAACCTAGGACCTCCCATCTCAAGGTCTGGCTCTCAATCCACTGAGCCACCCAGCTGCCCCCCAAAGAATTTTTCAAGAGAAGGTTTCATAGAATAAGGACCATTTCCTTTCATATTTTAAATATGCTACGATTCTACAGGCAAAGAGGGAAAAGGGAGAACATTCCATTCGTCCTGCAACTCAACCATCCCATATGTGGGTATCCCCTAATTAGAATGTAATTTCCACTGAGCAGGGACTGCTTTGCCTTTTCCATTTGAATCCCTAGACGTAGTGTATAGCATTTGGCACTCAGTAAGTTCTTAAAATATTTGTTCATTCATTCCCTTACTCATTCACCATTTGTTTCCTCATTCTAGGACTAGGTGATAGCTTAAGCTTATGAGAGTTTTGTTCTTTTATAGTGAAAAGGTCACATAGCAAAGGGCCCATAAAAAGATGAGTGAAAGAAAATGCTGACTTGCTGCCACTTTAATGAGTTAGTTATTTAAACTTTCAGGGAATCAGTTTCCTTATCTGCAAACCGAGGAGGTTTGACCAGATGGTTTCTAAGGTGTTTCCTCTCCCTCCATCTATTATCCTTATCTGGGTTGAGGGCACAGAATACTCTGCTTTCCTGTGGTATGGAGAGTGATCCCGTGAGAGAGAAGGCTGCTGTTAGAGAAGACATTGTCAAGGACCTCGAATGCCCAACAGAAGAATCTGAATTTTATTTGGTAGATATTTTTGCATATCATGAGCAGATCTCCATTACATAATGAGTATTTTTTATGATTTAACCTGGGCTTGGGTGGGGGCGAGCAGATGAAAAAATGAACAGAGACCCTCCTGCCTTGAAGTCTTCAAGCAAAGGCTCATTGGCTTCTTCTTGGGGCAAAGATGTCCTAGAAGGGATTTCTTGTCCAGGCACAGTATGGATTAAAAGATTCCTTCTGGCTTGGAGATTTGGTGACTTGGAATATCCCAGGAAGGATTCTTCAATTGATGCGATGGCAAATCCCATGAAGTGTTTTGGTAACCCTTACTAAGTATTATCAAAGCCCTGTGGATAAACTTCACAGAGGGGGAAGAGGCCCACAGTTGCTGGCAATAGGAAAGAGATGTAGAAAGGGTGGTATCCCCAAAACTTTTGGGAAGGAGAGAATGAAGCCCAAAGAGGTAGAAGTTTAAGAAGAAACCCCTCCATGGGATGATGATACTGATCATGATACTGATCTGCATGGCTTTACGTTCATGTCCTCATTTGGTCATCAATTTGGAAATTGGTACAAAGGGTGGCATTATTTGCCCTCTTTTCCTTGGCGATGTGGGGGATCCTGGACACAGGGTGGTGAGTTAATTTTCAAATATGGCCCCTATTCATGACAAGTGCTATTACTACTCTCATGTTATAGATAAGGAGATCAAGATGCAGTAGGATAACTGACTTGCCCAGCATTACACAGCACTCCACTTCCCTTACACTCTTACAAATTATTGAAGATCTCCTGCCTCATCACAAGCTTCTGTTTACATGGTTTACATCTATTAGCAGCTACCATATTGGAAAGTAAAACGTCTTAGTATTATTACGAAAAGAGTTTTGACTTCATAGATGCCTGAAAGGGTATTGGGATTCCCAGAGTTCCCCAGACAATGCTTAGAGAATGGCAGTTTTCAGCTACTGTATTCCATAATCCTAGAAGCTGTTGAAGATGTAGGGATGAAGCGATCCCCATCTTCTTGCCAATCCAGATGTAAGCAGCCCTAGTCTTAGGAGGAGAACAAACAGATGCAGGAGACAGAGGTAAGAGATTTTCCAAATTAGTTGGACAGTGCTCATTCCATGTTGCCTGTATTAGAGCTCATTGGTGTGGTTGTTTGGGCTTGTTTTTCCCTTGATATGAGGGAGGCATAAATTTAGGTGGACAGCAAGGTGAAGAGAGGAGAATAAATGAGAAAATACATCATAAAAACAAAAGGAAGAGTTAAGACTTATTCTTAAAAAAAATGAAGTTTTTGGAAACAAAAATTTCCCATGGGAAAGAGGATATCAGATCTAGAGATAGGCAGGACTTGTAGGGGCATCTGGATTAATGCTCCCATTTTAAAGAAAATGAAAGGTGGGCCAGTTTAAATTCAGTCTAAGATTCTATATATTTCAATATGAAATTCAGGATCATAGAGGAAGGACACATCAAATGTGGAATTTGAACCCAGGGGTTCTGAGGATAGAAGCAGGGCCCTTTCCCTTTACCTCATTATTCCATCTCCTCTAGGAGAAGCAAGGAAGATGGGAGAGGGATATGGAAAATATTCTTCAAAATGTGCTTTCAATTGCTTTTGACAACACCGATCACTGCCATTTCTGCAGTGCTCTAAGATTTATCAGATGATTGACACGTGTGTATGTGTCTATACTGTCACATACATACACAGACACACACATACATGCCCAAAGTCTAACTTGAGCCCCCTAAGAGCCCTGTGAGGTAGGCACTCTAAATAATGTTATCTCTGTTTTAGAGTCAAGGAAACTGAGGCTTCGTGATGTTCAAAGACTAGCCCAGGATCACACATCCGGTGAGTGCCAGAGGCAGGATTTGAACGTGGGAATTCCTACCTCTCATGTCATCAGGCTAACCAGGACGCCTCTTGTAATCATACCAGTCACTGAGATGAGAGACTTCGTTTTAGAAAAGATCTTTTGTCTAGACAAAACCTAAGCGAGCAGACCTGAATCGGAGAAGAGATGACGCACGGAATTCACATTCTCCGAGAGCACGGCCAATCCTGAGGGGCGCAGGCTTTAATAAATATCCCCTGTAGCCACCGAGGCTGTTAATGCCGAAGGCTCCCTGTGTATCTAAATCAGTTAGTGGTAAGCTGGGCAATTTGGAGCCAAATTGAATTGTGGAGGTTTGTATAATAGGGGCTGCAAAAAATCGAATAGCAAAATGCAGACAAGTGTCTCAATGACAAAGGGACTTGATTAAATGGATCGCTAGTGAGGGTGGAAACTCTGCTTTTTTCCCAGGAGCAAGAGAACATTACTCAGTCGTTACTGGCTGTCTTGTGATTTTCTGTTTGCCAGTGGAGGGTACACATTTTAACCCCATGTGTCTTAGAGAGTTGTAACTCCATCAAAGAGTCCCTCCCCTCCTGACTCACACAGTGAGCTGCAACAGTAAATGCCTATTGTTAATTAGATGAACAATCACACAAATTAATGTTATGATAATGTAAGAGGTAATAACAAAATTGAGTTACGTAGTGCTTTAACCGTTACGAAGTGTTTTCTTCACAACAACTCTAGGAAGTCCAGAATTATAGAATCACAGAAGTTGAGAGATGGATGGGGTCTCGTGGGCCACCTCTTCCAACTACTACACCCAAGAGAATCCACACTAGAACCTATGTAACAACGGTCCATCCAATGTCCTCTTGTAGACCTCCAGAGACAGGGAGCCCAGCGCCTCCTGAGATAAACCATTCCATTTTTTAAGCCCTTACCTTCTGTCTTGGAACCAATACTATTGCAGAAGAGCAGTAAGGACTAGGCAGTGGAGGGTTAAGTGACTTGCACTGGGTCACTCAGCTATGAAGTGTCTGAGACCAAATTTGAACCCAGGACCTCCTGTTTCTAGACCTGGTAGTCTATCCACTAAGCCACTGCGCTGTCCCAGCAAAACATTCCATTTTGAGACAACTCTATTTGTTAGGAAGCTTTTTCTTGATATCTAGCTCAAATTTCCCTCTTTATCAACTTCTATCCATTCTGGTCCTATCCTCTAGGTCCACACACAATAACCTTGAACCAGCTTTTGTCTGACAGCTATTCGAATACTTGAAGGCAGCTATCAAAACTCCCTTGAGTCTCCTCTTCTCCAGGCCCACCATTCCTAGTTCTCTTAAGCAATTCTCAGATGCCATAGACTCAAGGCTCTTCAACACCAGGGTTGCCTCCTCCGGGCACTCTCTAGTAACTTGTTGTTCTTAAACTGTGGTGTCCAGAACTGAAACGAATCTATGGCTGACTGTGTATAGAGAACAAAAGGACTATATCCTTCTTATTCCCAGAATTTGAGCCTCTCTTAATGCAATCCCAGAAGGACAGAGTCTTATGGCTGCCATGGTACAGTTGCTTCATAGAAAACTAAGAGGCCACTAAAAGTCCTGTATCTTTTTCAGATATATTCAGTACTTATGATCTTTCTTTCTTTCTTTCTTTCTTTCTTTCTTTCTTTCTTTCTTTCTTTCTTCCTTCCTTCCTTCCTTCCTTCCTTCCTTCCTTCCTTCCTTCCTTCCTTCCT
>NC_058133.1:21521386-21538730 GCF_016433145.1 Gracilinanus agilis | reverse complement strand
ATTATTTCCAAAGGACTAAATGAAGGCTCCATGCTCAACCACAACAAAGAATGGAGAAGAAACAACACGTGTCTTGCTGTCAGAGGCCATTGGTTTTACCCAAGAGAGCTTGGGTGTGGGGCATACCACTAACTGGCTAGTCAGTCAGTAAATATTTATTAAGCACCTACTATGTGCCAAACATTATGCTAAGTCCTCAAAGACTGCTAAATGGTATGGGGGATAGAATGTTGAACTTGGAGTCAAGAAGACCTGAGTTCAAATTTGGCCTCAGATAGTTATGAAATGTGTGATTCTGGGAAAGTCACTGAATATTTTTTTTTGCCTCAATTTTCTCACCTGGTAAAATGAGAATACAAATAGATGAACTTGGGTCCTCTGGTTGCAGAGAAATTACCCTTTCCACTGTACCATGATGAAGGGCAAGGAAGGACACTATGTGCCTGGAAGGGAGAGTTGGACTAGATAATACCTGGCCATCTGGATTGCCCTTAATCAGACATAATTTGTGCTTCTTGTTTCTACCCCCAAAAACATGTAAAATAAAAATGACGTAATGTCTAGCCCAGTACTAGGAATTATGTCCCGATTCTTGGAGCTGCCCCATGCTGGAAGAATTCCATACATGAAGAAGTAAGCTCCCATCACTGGAGATCTTTATGTGCTGGGTTAGAGTAATTTCTCAGCTTCCTGAAACTCTTTGATTCTATGAAATAAATATTGCTTAAACTTTGTTCCTTGATTTTCTGGATCTGTCCTCTCTGGCTCTCCATTTGGCATATTACTCGCTAATTAATTCATATTATTCTTTCTCATTAGTTAACAATTACAGATTAACTAATACACCTCCTATGTGCCAGGCACTGTGCCTGCTAATGGGGATGCAAGTACAGAGAATAGCACAATCCCTATCCTCAAAGTGCTTACTTGCTAATAGGGGAGCAATGAGTAGATATAGCAGAATAAATATCATCTTAATAAATACACAGACATACAGAGTAATTAAATACAATGTAGTTTGGGAGGGAATCAGCAAAGCAGCTCTTGTTTTTTTTTTCCTTTTTTTTTATACCTTAAGCTAAACTTCATTAGAGTGTGAGCTTCTTGAGGACAGGGATTTTTTTTTTTGCTTTTCACTATATCCCCACTAAGTTAATACTATTTGGGGGGCAAACTGTAGGTGCTAAATCAGTTTCTTATTTATTAAGCCCTTTATAGGACTGATAATGCCTTTCTCACTTTTTTATCAAAGAGTTGTACGTGAACCTTTTTTTTTTTTTTATCTCAGCACAGTCTTTCCCGATCCCCTCAATCTGTGGGCTCTTTCCTTCACATATATATATATATATATATATATATATATATATATATATATACTATCTGTATAGGTGCTACTCTAAGAGAATTTATGTTTCTGGATTCCCAACTGTTGAACAGTGTCGAATTAATCCAAGTTGGAAAGAAATGTATTCTATCAAGATGTTTCATAGCAAATTCCACATTCTGTTTGATAGTGGAGATTTTGTTTGCTTTTGATAACCAGGGGTTCTTTTAAAGGAAGAGCTTTAGCAGCATAGTGCAATAGAAAGAATGCTATTTTTACAATCAGACAAACTGAGTTCAAATCCTGCCTCTGCCTCTTACTAGCTGTGTGACCTTGGGAAAGACACTTAGGTTGTGCAGGTCTCAGTTTCTTCATGTATAAAATGAGAAGGTTGGACCAGCAGATCTCCGGTCTCTTCTAGCTCTAAATCAATTAACTCATGATCTTGGCATGCTACTTCCTCTCTGTGGGCCTCAGTTTACTCATCTATAAAATGAAGGGTTACATCTGAGGGCCTCTAAGGTTACTTCCAATTCTAATTTTATGAGCCTAAGAATTCCTAAGTGACTCTAATGAAGATAGCAGGAATATATCCCCAAGCTTTGAATTTTCTTCTCCTTATCTCTCTCTCTCTCTCCCCCTCTCCCTCTCCCTCTCCCTCTCCCTCTCCCTCTCCCTCTCCCTCTCCCTCTCCCCTTAGTCCTGGGAATATAATTAGTATTCTTTTCAATGTCCTGAAATAACTGATTTTTTACACTTGACTATTAATAAGCTTTATCATAAAAGGCTCATTCATTATTGATAAAGATGGAGCAAGCAAAGAATAGTTGGTTGAGTCCCCAAAATGGATAATCTAATACCATTTTCCTTTGAACTCTTAAATCGATCAAGTTCTATCTAACCAATAATCTTTAAAATTAAAAGGAACATTAGATGTCTTATAGCTCAAATTCCTCATTTTATAGTTGAGGAAATGGAGGTTCTTGAGCAATGCAATGATCTGGCCAAAGTCTCACTGGTGGAAGATAGAACGAGTGTAGATTCAGTCCCAAGGTTTCTGTCTCCAGATAGAATGAACTTGGAACTACACCTCATTAACTCAACCTTTATATTATCCATTTGGCCATCGTTTTATCTTCCTTCCTTCCTTTCCTTCCTTCTTTTGTTCCTTCTTTTGTTCATTTGTTCATTCATTTGTTCCTTCCTTCCCTTCCTCCCTTCCACCTAGCTATGTGATTATGGTGACCTCTCTGAGGTTCAGGCAGTTCTCAAGGACCATAAACTACCAATGACTGGTACTGACAAAGGGAACTCTCATACTTGTGAAATCACAGATCTAGGGAGGCATATATGCCCTCCAATGCTATCCTTTCTTGAAAGCTCATTCCAGCAATGGGCCAACCTAGCTAAGCTTAGATAGGTTCCTTGCTACTCTGACCACAGTGGCATGGATTTTTCAGTCATACCTGCCCCAAAATATTATCTCTTAAGGCAAAAAGGGATTTAGATCTTTGTCAGTGGAGGGAAGACTCACAGCCATGAAATCATTGATCCTTGGGGGAGAATGTAAACTCTTTGGGGGAAGAGACTGCTTTGGAGGAATCATTTCGGTTAAAAAAAATCCACATCTGATTTATACTTCTATTTGCTTTCAATCTCTAGCTGATGGAATTTGCTTATTACCAGCATATATTTGGGACCACATCTTAAAGGCAATATAGCAGGAGGCACCCAGGATAATGGCAGCTTTTGAAATAAAAATCAGACCTTTACAAAAGAATTTGGCAGCTTTTGAAACAAAAATCAGACCTTTACAAAAGAATATTCTCTCAATTGGCCATTAAAAAGAAATTCCCTCCCCTCAAATGGAGGATTATTTTGAAGACCCGAATTCAAACTATATTTCTCTTACTTTGATGTCCTTAAGCGAGTCACAGAAACTCTGTAGAACTCAACTGCCATCTGGTCATTTCAGTAGTGCTTGACTCTTAGTGATTCCATTTAGGATTTCTTGGCAAAGATCCTAGAGTATTTTGTCATTGCCTTCTCCAGCTCATTTTACAGATGAGGAAACTGAGGCAAGTGAAGTGACTTGCCAGTGTGACCCAGCTAGGAAAAATCTGAACTCAACAACTAATGAGTAGACTATATCATATGACCTCTAAGGTCTCTTCTAGTTGCAATGTTTTAGGTCTTGGTTTTAAAATTCTACGTTCTAAAATCTCTTTTGTTTTCTACATTCTCTTCTTTCTATGCTCTAAGTTCTCTCCCAGCTCAGTGCTCTAAATTGGATGTTATAACCTCTCATGATCCTTGCACTATGCCTTGAAGAGAAGAACAGATTGAGAGTGAAGCTAGAATGGGATTAGGAAAGAGCCTTGTGATGTGATTGGGTCGGTAATTCCTAGGAGAATAAAACTCCCCTACTAAGGCAAATAGGTATCTTCTCTGCAATTCAGTCTTAGAGTGTTACCTAGAGCAGTGAGACCAAACTCAAATAGGAATCTAAGTCACTGACCCACACTTTAGCATCTCTGCAGGCTGCATATTGACTTCATTTTAAAAATTCTATTCATTCAATTGAAATTACATTTATTCAATTATCTAAAATTAATTAAACAGCTCTCCATTTTATCTCTTTTCATTGATTGATTGATTTGTTTGCTTTATCTGTTTTCGTTTTTATTTTTTGTTAAATATTTCCTAATTATATTGTCACACTTGGGAATTGCCTTGTACCCCAGAGCACCGAGAGTTCCATTGACTTGCCCAGGGTCCTTCAGCCAATTTGTATCAGAGACAGAGTCCTGAACCCAGGTATTCCTGCCTTTGATGCTCCCTTGTCTATTCACGATATTAAGCTGCTTCTCTGAAGGCAGATTCAAGCTAAGCCATGTTAACAATTTTTCCCAGCAGGGACCTGCCTGTTGCCAGACTGTTCGGGACTGAACTAAGATTAGACTCGCACATCTGCGTCCTCAGCTCTGTGTCTCTTACTAATAAGATGGAGGAAGCAAATGATTTGTTGGTTACTGAAAATACTCTATATTCATATTCATTTCTCTCAGCTGCTTGGCTTCCGAATTAGGTGAAAACCTCTCGGTTAAATCCCAAACCAATGGAGGCTCCTTTAAAATTGCACAGGGTCCTTTGGTAGCTCTTGTTAAAAGAACGGGATTTCCAGTGGCTTTGCGTTACAGAATACACACAGCCTGAAAAGTTGTACATCAGTTGTGGCATCTAGACTGAATTTGAACCACACTCTCTGGATTTTGCAAAGCAACAATGGTGGGCACTCTTGGGATGGGGGAAGGAATCATGGGCACAGCCGGTGATCATCACCCCCAGCTGAATAGTTGTTTTCACAAAATTTGAGTTCTCTACATCTCAGGGTCTCAGACACGCTAGAGGGAACCTCAGGGGCTTCCGGGTCCAATTCCTGCATTTTATAAGTAACGAAAGTGAAAACTAGACCTGTGAAATCATTTAGACGATCACACAGTAATCTGACAGAACTGTGATCGGAAATGAGGTCCTCCCGACTTTAGGTGGCATTCTCTACCTACCCCAAGAAGCTATCCTTGTATAACTTGTTTAAAGCGGGGTACAATGATGGGTATCAGCAGGAAGAATGGCCAGCTCAAATTTGTGTGGATAGCTAGAAAAGATCTTAGAGCATAAATGTTCGATTTTTTAAATACAGAATTTTGACGCTGGGACTGGCCTTGAATATAATAATAGTGATAATGATGATGATGAATGATGATAGCCAGCGAGCATTTATACAGTGATTTAAAGTTTATAGAATGACTTAAATGTGTTATCTCATTTCATTCCCGCATCAATCCTAAGAGGTGGTATAATATTCTTCCCATTTTACAGATGAGGAAAGAGAGGCAGGGAAATAATAAGTGGCTTGCCCAGGGTCACAAAGCTACTCCTTTGACCACGGAAAGTTAGAGCTAAAAGAGAGCTTAGAATACAGAATGTTAGAACACAGAATAAAGGTTGGTGGAATTGAGAGAAACTTTGGAACGTAAAATCTTAACCCTGGAAATGGAACCTTGGAACACAGATATAGAACGTCCGATGATAGATCTGTCAGAGACCTTAAAAAGAATCTTAGTAATTCTCTGTTCTAAACTCCCTATTTGGCAGCAGAGGGTAAATCCAGTGAATGAGTGGCAGCCTGCAGTCTAGCGTACCTACCTTCAAGTGTTCTCCCCAAGACTCCAGGGGGCTACTTCAGATAAACCATTAACAACTCATCCCGACTCATTCTTTGGTGATTAAACATGGCGTCAGAAATGCTAAAGGGACATCTCTCTACATGCCTTTGCCCTATAAAGAGAGAGATACCCCTTCCCCACAGGACTCCAAGTTCTTGAAGTCTGGGCTCTGCAGCAATGGTAAGTAAGATGGCAAGTAGTTCGATACCTGGTAAATGTTCTCTTCTGTTTCAGGCTCACGGATTGGCTCATGTCCAGCCTCAAACACAATGTACTATTGGAATGTTGTCCAAAGAAGAAAGGTCAGAGATGGAAAAGAAAGGGAGAAAAAGACCATTTGGAACAGGAGATCAATCAGGCAAGCATTGAAGACACAGATACAGAGCAAAGGCTTAACAGAGACCAGGTGGTCCAGGGAGAAGCACAATCACTGAATGGCCAACAGCTATCAGATTGTTTTTTTAAACAAAAGCAGTTTCAAAGACCAGGTAGTCCTTGAAAGGATGAGGAGAATCCGTCCCCTGCTGCCTTCTCACCTGAAATTCAATCTGGTCTCCTCACTGGGGTCTTTTTTCCTGGGGACACTATACTGAATGGGGATATTGCATGACCACCAGGAAAGTTTACCCACTTTGGTGGCACAATTATATTCTGATTTAATACAGGGACAAGGAAAGTACATCCCCCACTCCCTCCATCGTTGTTGCTATTTCTGGACTAAACAGAAGCCTGAAGGAATCTATAGTGACTTCGGACCCCTGAATGTCACTTTCTTATTTCCTCCAAATTGAAAATGCGGCATTAACTGGCAATAGGTACTCCAGAAAATAGCCTGCATGGTCAAAAAGGAATGTCTTTGAAAGAAAAAGAAAACAAATAAACAGATTCAGGGGTAAAAATCTAACCCTGATGCTTTGTATAACTATTATTTGGGTTTGGGAAAAGATAGATTTCTAAAGGGAAAAAAATGAAACCTTTATATAAACTGATGCAGCAACTGGGAATCAATTATAGATTCTCAATTTATCATGCAGATTAAAAAAATAAATTATTGCCATTTAAACTATAAGATCCCATTGTGTTTAGCATGAAATACATTTTGGATTGGGGGGAGGTTCTCGGTTATATACACTGTTCAACTCTTACACCTTCAAATTCTAATGCAATTAAAAAATAAATTAATACATGTGTTCTGTACAGAGTAAATTTCAAGTTTAGATCTGGGAGAGAAGAACTCATCCATACCAACATTTTCGTTGTTTTTCTCTGCTCCGATGAGCCACCCTGCCCATTATTGTGTGAGGCCGTGTAAAAGGAAGGCCAAAGAGTCCATGGCCAGTGCAATCATCTGTCGGGAAATCAGACTGTCCTTTCCCCAAATGAATAATCCTACCAGGGCTGCCCCAGTGTGAGCTAATTGGCCAACCTTTGCCTTAGAGAATCATGCAAATTACTCTTCTAATGAACAAGGCCTACTCCTCGTACCACTCTTATGTGGTATTCATCTCCATGTACAGATTTTAAAAGCAATATGGGGGTGGGGAGTAGAGAGGAAAAGGGAAATCTCTCACACTCAGGCTTAATGTTACTAATAACTTAGATCTGTTCATTTTTCTTGGCCATATTTCCAAGACTGGTAAGCTCTTGAGCTCTCTGAAGAAGTTTTGGGCCAGTTCTGTTCTTTTCAGCCAGGGGTCCAGAGGGACCCCTGAGAGAATTCAAGCATGTCACCCCTCTGGTGTAGCCTAACCATTAGTGACCCACAAAGCTTCCAAAATTACCTGGTACACGGGATCTTCTACATCCTCCTCCAAAATTGTCTACCGCAGAGTCAGAGAAGGGAGGGCAAAAAGCAAAGGATGAAAACAGAAGAGATGTGAGACCATAGTCAGAGATTAAAGGATTGCAAAGAAACCAGGCCTTGGGAGGAAGGTATTTTTGAAGAGGGTCAGCTGGAAAGGTGTGGAGAAAGTCAAACCTCTTAGAACCCTTCCCACCACTCCCCACACCCTTCCACTCCATCACCCCCTCCTTCCCTCCATGCTATGGCTGTGACCATTGAATTTCTTTCCTTCTGGTTCATAGCATGAATTGGGTGGAAGATTTCAATGGCCTCTTTACTTTATCTCAAAGTTGGATCACCAAATGGAAAGGGAAAGTCAGGAAGTGGAGACCCCTCTTCTAAAAGATTGCTTCCACCCAAGTTATTTACACCAACACTCTCATGGAGCCCTGGAAGCATTAACTGACAACTTCACATCTGTTTACTCAGAGTTTCCATTTTTGTGGGCTCCAGGCCACATTTACAGATGTACCTGGTACACTGCCTGTTCGCACTGTTTATCCTTCTGTGCCTTCTTCTCCAGCTCTTCTCTCTGTTTCAATTCATAAATGAGCTGAAAGAGATCACGCAGGTCCAGGATCACGGGTTCTGCCTGCAGAGAGACAAAGTAGGAAACCCACATTAAGGAGGGAATAACCCCCCTTGGGCAGCGACCCATTTCTCTCCCTGCTGGCTCCCACCTCCAGAAGCTCATTTTATTATTAAGTTGAAAGCACTTCACCCTAAATTAATTCAACCTTGTTTATATTGGCTTAGCAAATTACATCTGGGCGAAAGTTCATTCTGCTAGCTAATTATATTTGCAAATTAATAATAATTATAATTATATACATAAAAGGTGTTGCTTTTTATTTATTCCTACCTTTTAATACAATGAAATGAGCAAAGGCTTTTTGTAAAAGAATTATTGATTTTTTCTTGCCTCTTTGTTTTTTGGAGAAGGCTGTGAATGGAAGCAAATTTGTTTATATACAATGAGTACATCCAGTTTAATTGGAAGGAAAAATAACTGGTAATTAGGAGAAGCGAATGGAGAAAAAACTGGAAGTGAAAATGGTTCCTTCTTGGGGGGCTGCTTAGATGCAATTGAGGCCAATTCTCTGAAACACAGAGGGTTATAGGTTGAAGAGGAAAGAGTTTTGGGTTTTGAGGCAAAGGACCTGAGTTCTGATCCCAGTTCTGCCTTAGGCATGATGTTATTTAACCTTTAGCTCTTTCTTCTGCAAAATTAATGGACTAAAAAATTTGAGAGGTCCATTTCAAATCTACAGCAATGGAAGGGAGCATAGTAGGATCAAAAGAAAGTTCAATTTGACATTTCAAGAAACAGTCACTTATTTCCCATGTGTCCTTGAGGGAGTCACTTAAACACTCTGGACTTCCACTTCCTCAACAGTAAAACAAGAAGGGTGCATGAGATATACTGTGGCATCCCTTTTACTTCTAAATCTAGGATTACACTACTTACAGAGACTTGAATCAATGGATTTAGAGGTGGCTAGACTTTAGTAGGGAGGCTAAAATAATCCTGTGATCTTAGAGGTGAAGAAATGGAGGCCCAGGGAAGATGGGACTTCTTAGAAGTCACACAGGAAGTGGCAGGGTCAGGATTCAAACTCAGGATCCTTAACTATAAACCTATTTTTCCTAACCGTGTACCCTAAAGGGAAAGGCAAAGGCACTGTTGCTACTAGATATTTACTTGCGAACTGGAATACTCACTGCCTGGGCTGTTTTGATGGCCACAAATCTGTGGTTTCCTTCTTTCCCACAGACATATCCAAAGGCTCGGTGGTCTGTGATATCTTTTGCGATGTAGGAAATTTCGTGCACAGCATGGTGATGTTGGAGTGCCTAGGAGAGACAGAGAAAGGTTCTTTCAGCGTGTAGCCTATCTGATAGTGAATCATGGTGGGAAGGTGGTCGCCTCCATGATGATGAACCTTGAGAAATTCAGCCAAGTTTTGGGGTCAAGAAAGGAGGAAAAGAGGCTTGGAGAATTTTGGAATGATGCTGTGGACTTGACGTTTTGATCAGACTGAGAGAAATTAGAATATTCTGAATACTTTCAGAATAAAACAATAACTAGACAACCAGTAAGCATTTAAATTCTTCTTGTTGATTGATGACTGATCTGCTTAAAAACAAAATCAGCACTCTGGAGAACACCAGGTAAATTATAAAGTTCTAGTGAGTTAGTGTGGTTGTGGTTGTTATCTATTTGGTCCAGAGGTTTGTTTGCTTGTTTAGGGACCTCCAAGGGTGGAGATCCCATCCAGGGCTCTAGAATGACAATTCACCTCTAACCAACCATGTTAAAGAATTGCCTGGGGGCTCTTAGAAGTTAGAGGAACCATTATCTGTCAAAGGTAGGATTTGAATCCAGGCCTTCTCAATTCCAAGGCCACTCTCTCCCCATGATGCCTCACTGCCTTGATGATGATGATTAGATTTCCACATCTGTCTGAAACCCAAAGTCTTATTCCTGTGGTCCTGGACCATGATTTGGTGAACTTACACCTTCTTTTGCCTGCTCCAAAACCCACCTAAATACTCTCTGGTCATCTCATGGGATCATAGATATAGGGCTGAATAAATGTTTATTGACTTGATTTGCTGACTGTTGGCACAGCAAGGTAAATTGAAGAGGATCCAGCTATTTATGAAAAGTACAATTCATTTTGAGGCAAAGGGCTTGGGTTCAAATCCCTGCTCTTCTATGCACTATTTATGTGGTCTTGGAAAAGTCATTCGACCCTAAACAGCTTCATTTCCTTTCTATTCCATTCATTTGAATACAGTGAACATTTAAGAAGTGAATTCAAAGACAAAAATGCGACTGTGACTTGAGGAGGGTATTGTGAAAGGGAATTTTCCCTTTGTCTATTTTAACTTAATCAAGAACTTAAAGCATCCCTACTTAACGCCTAGTAAGTCACTAACAAAGTGAGTTTGTACTCTAACAGAACATAAGTACAGGCCCCTCCTGGGCAGAGGAAAGCAAATTGAAAGGCTATAATTGATTCCTGAGATATGAGAGGAGAGCTGATGGGCAGAGAAAATTATATATAAGCGGGACCCTGAGAGAGATCGGGGCTCCTCTTTCTTGGTGGCTCTTAGCCTCAGGGACATGAGCTCTGGTGGGATTCTTGGCAGTTTTGGCCTCGTCGGCACTGAAGGTTTTCAGTGGTTTTCAGTGTCTTTTGGCTCTTTTGGATTTCAGCTTCCTGATCCGGACTTTGGATTCTGGTGAAGATTCAGTTTCCTGCATTGGAGACTCGGGCTGAAAAGGGACGCTTACTCGAGTGAGGCTCTGGCCTCCTTGGCATGAGAGATTGACTTTGTGGCTCAGCTTCCTAAGCTTTGGTTTTTGGTTGTTGGAATGCCTGACTGGAGAGTCTCTTGTGGACTGGTGAGATTCTCATTAGGATTTGCAATCATGGTCCGGAGGCACTAGGATTAGGATGTATTTTAATCTAGGTGATATTTTCTACCTCCTTCCCATATTCCCCACTTTAATATCTCTACTTTGCTGTAAATAAGGCCTACTGACTCTTAGTTTAATTTTTATAAATGGCGACCACAACCACCTTTTATAACTCATAAATTTAGTCAAACCATTTTATCCCTTATAGTATCAACTTGGGCAGAAGTTAGGAGGGGGGCACTGGTCACCTGACCGGGGTCAGAGCGGCGTCTTATGTCCTGAAGACATAGGAGGTGACCCTCATAATTTAGGGGACAAGTAGCTGTCCTAGATACAAGTTGATGGTATCAAAGCATAGCCCGGAGGTGTGTCTTTGTGTCCATCTGAAACCTAGGGGAGAATCAGGGGGATGATGCCCTGAAGGGTCTTTCTTATCATTAGCCTTTGAAGTTCAGGTGCCCCTTCCTCAGCCTTAACAAGAATTCAAGGATGCAAAGAAAAAAATTTTCTTGCTTACAGTTTGACCTGATAGCAGTTTGACCTGATGGCACTTTTATAATTTGGGGGTACGAGGTAAACCCCAAGCCAATAGCACCCATCTCCCTCATATAACATATGGGGAAACTGAGGCAGAAAGAAGTTAAATGTTTTGTCAACTACCTTTTATTTAACCATTTCTTAACATTATATGGATGTGATATAAATATGTATCTCTCTCTCTCTCTCTCTCTCTATATATATATATATATATATATACATACATACACATATTTATATGTATTTGTTTCTCCCAATAGAATGTAAGTTCTTTGAGAGCAGGGATTGTTTTATCCTTTGTACCTGCATCACCAGCACTTAGCACAGAGGCTGCACACATAATAGGGAGTTTAATAAATGTTCATAGTCTAACTGATTGGTCAAGCTCATGTAGCCAGAATGGGTCAGAGACAGGACCAGAAATCACGTCTTCCCGATTCTGGGTCAGGCTCTCTTTTTAGGAGATACCCTTGCTTTTGAGTGAATTTTATGGAGCC
The DNA here is from genome assembly GCF_016433145.1 of Gracilinanus agilis. NCBI lineage: Eukaryota > Metazoa > Chordata > Mammalia > Didelphimorphia > Didelphidae > Gracilinanus > Gracilinanus agilis. Next base: position 21,526,873 of record NC_058133.1, on the reverse strand, counting down.
TTGAGGTTGGGGTGGATAATTGTGACTCAAAAAAAACCAAACAACAAGGTTCATGTCAATAGGTTAATGAGGTAAAACCGGCCTGGTGTGCATTCATACATCTGGAGGTACTGGGCAAACTCCATCTAGATATGGTCAGGGAAGCAAAGCGGGTGGAGACAAGCCACTCCTTTCCTTTCTTTGCCTTTCCTGATTGCTCTCCTTTGACTGGCTGTTAAGAAAGACCTCATTTCAGGGAGGTCCCCCAGCAAAGCATGCTTTGGATCGGATTAGAAGTCTTCCTAGTGGAGTTTGATCCAGAGATTATCGCTTGATGGAAAAATCACACCTAATGTAGGAGACGGCAGATGGAGACATTTTAATTTTCCTGCGAGCCCTCAATAAGGGTTCTTTTAAAAACAAAACATTTGAAACTCTACCTAGGATTGCCTGGAAAAGTACATTTGCATGGACCTTCCAGGCTTCAGGATATATTTGTATTCTTACCCTCACCCAGAATTAATTTTATGATGCATCGAGGATATTTCTTAGGAAGTCTCGTCATTTGAGAAAGGTTCTTTGTGCGTTGATCCATCACCGTCTTTGCCAACTCTGTATTATGCCAGCATAATGCAGATGGTGGGGATTGCAAATGCCTCAAAATATAGTGAATGCAACAGCAGGGTAGCTGCGTTTCATCCCCGCCTCTCAGAATACCTGCAAACACTCATCCATTAGGCCTCACAATTGACTCAAATGGACAAGATGATTCCTAGCAAGGAGACATGAAAGGCCCTGGAAAAAGTCAGAAACCCACCAGGGCTCTTCCTCCCTCCCTCAGCTGCCACATTCAATCTTTTAAGAAGTCCTGAGGATTCCACCTCTACCAGTCTCTCACTCTCATCCAATCCATCCTGAATAACCTCTCTCAGGATAAGCATTTTCTTACACAGAGATTAGAGGAAATCATCAATTTGCAACTGGAAGGAGTGACCGAGATTATCAGATTTAACCTTCTTATTTTACAGATGGACAAACTGAGTCTTAAGAAAAAGGTTAAGTGACTGGCTCAGGGCCTTAAGGGGGTGAGATAAGATTTGATCCCAGGTTTTATTGACTCCAAATCTAACATTCTCTCCACTAGGCAATGCCACCTCTTGTTATTCTAGTCATATTACTTCTCCACTCAAGAAATCTGTCCCTGGAGCAAACACTAGCATAGAGGAAGTGGTTTATGGGACAGACCAATAGGGCAGAAGGAATAAATCAGAAGGGACTAAATACTGTCCTGAAGTACAAGAAGGGGGCTTATTCCTAACATATGAGTAATTTATTCATCCTATTACATCACCTGTGGCTCTTCCCTCTCCCCCTACTCCATTGGACAGGTTAGCTCCCTCAGAAAAGGTTACTCCTATATCATGGCACTCTGTGGGTCTCCGTCCTCTCCAAACCATAACTCACAGACTCCCTCTCATGCATTTACCTTCAATAATGAGTCTGAGGGTCCAATTATTTCAAAGCAAAGGCATCTAAGAAAATAACAAAAAGAAATGGAATAATAAAATATAGCTTCCCACAAAACCAGGGCACATCTTCCACAAATGGAGAAGAAGATTGGAATCTGTAGCAAATACTTATGGGGAGATGCACTTGCAGGGGACACCCTTGGCCAGAGCACAGAAGCAGGAAACATTGTGATATCTTTAGGTGATGACATCCTGCTGCTGGATGTGGTAGCCTGTGTTGGACCCTGTCCCACTAGTCATAGCAGAGTCGGATGGACAGCACCTTGATGGAGACTACTCCACCAGACAAGTACATCTCATATGGATCCTGCTCTTCTGGACAGTTCTGTTATAGCCTATCTTGGATGGAATAATATCAAAGTCCTTGATTCTCAAGTCAGAGGTCTTGGGTTCAAATCCACTTTGGATCATTACCACTTCCTAAGCCTCAATTCCCTCATCTGCAAAATAAGACCAAACTATTAAACCTCTGAGCTCCCTTTTAGCAAAAACATGGTTCCTGCCAGGCAACACGCCATCAGACACTGTTTGGTAGAGTTTCCCGCAGTCCCTGCCAGCTATGTACCCATTGAGGACCCAGCTGTGAAGCCTACCTCTAATCCTAGCTGAAGTCGTTGGGTACAGTGCTTTCATGAGAAGAGCAGGCTCTGCCATACTCCTTTACTGCAAAGCCAGAGAGTTGGTTTTTAAAAAGAGGTTAGAAAAAAATGCTGCCTTAGCAATGCACCTTCCTGAAGAAGTGCTCAGAAGGGGAGCTGAGGATTTCAGCTTTCCCCCCTTTACTGAATAGCCTATCTTATTGCCTTTCAAGTTCTCTCTCCTCTTATAGAATATTCTCAGCACCAGGTGCCAGACTATTCCAAACAAGGACCCAAAAGAGATCTAGCTACGTATCTGGTGCCAACACACTTGTCTATGGACTTTCTGTTGGATGGCATGGCAGGCATCACTCTAGCTCATGGTGGCTGTTCCATTTACTTTGCAGTTTTTAATTCTGAAGGTTTGCCACATTTAGTCATCACCCAACAGCTCCTAACACACGATGAAGCTTGATGATGCTTCTATACCAAGCCCTTCCTACGCTCAATGGGTAGACAAAGGAGATTTTGTTGTGATGCTGAGTGGTTTCATTTATGTCTGACCCTTCACACAGGGACAAAACTAAGCCAGGGACGGAGCCTCTCTCTCCCTACTAGACTAGCTTCATCTCTTATTCAATTTCTATGTAGAAAACATCCAGCTGAATTCTAAAGGGCCTCTGAGCTCAGCCTTACTGGCACTTTCTTTTTTGCATATTCTATGCAGCACTGTTCTGGGTCCTTGGAGAGATGGATGAGCTATCACCGGGAGCAGACAGAAGACCAAAAACTGCAGTCTACAATATAAGTCCATCCAAGAGGTAGAAACAGGACTTTGTGATATTTGAAAGGAAAGATCCTTACTGAGAAATGACATGTGGAAGAGGGAAGATTTGTTGGATGAAATGGTATTCTAGCTTGGCTGGAAAGGATACGGAAAGAACGCATGCAGTCTTGAGAAAGTATTTAGTCAGGAAGAAGAACATTTGGGCCACTCAAGTGGCTGACTGGATAGAGCACCAGGCTTTTCCTGGAGCCAGGAAGACCAGATTTCAAATTCCAGCCTCAAGTATGTACTAGCTATGTGACCTTGGGGAGGTCACTTAACCCTGCTTGCCTCAGTTTCCTCATGGGTAAAATGATCCAGAGATGGAAATGGCAAACCACTCCAGTATTTCTGTCAAGAAAACCTCAAATGGGGTCATGCGAAGTCAGACACAACTGGAATGAATGAATAATAATTACATAGATGTGGACTCTTGAGATGATGGTGTTATACGAGGATTGGTCAAGGAGAAGGGGGTGTGGGGGAGGGTAAGAGAGGTGCAGCTCCCTCTTTCTCTAAAGTCTGAGTTATTTTGAAGCTTAGAGTATAAGGAAGGGAGTGATAAGTATTGAGGCTAGAAAGGAAGTAAAGAATCAAACTTGGGGGAGGTGAGTATTACGTGCAAAGCAGAAGAATATAACCTCTGCCAGGTGGTAACAGAGAGTGACTAGAGAAGGAAATGGTGAAAAACTCCATTATTTTTTCCCAGAAAAACTTGTGGCATTCCATGATGCACAGGGTCACTAAGAGTTGGACATGACTGAACGAATGAAGAACAGAGAGTGATGGGTTCATGTGTTTGGTTTTTGGTTTTGTTACCTTTTTGGTAAGAACCAGCATTCTATTACTATTTTTATAGATTTTCAAAAACTTTCATAACACTTAGATTTCCCCTTTTACCTTTTTGATGACCATCCTGTATGATAAAGAAAGTTAAAAAAAAAGAATAAGAGGAAGAGTTAAAAATTCAGTAAAACTCATCAAGTCATAGAAAAAGTCTCTTGTTATATTCAATAGTCTAGGAGGCAGCTGGGTAGCTCAGTGGAGTGAGAGTCAGGCCTAGAGACAGGAGGTCCTAGGTTCAAATCTGGTCTCAGATACTTCCCAGCTGTGTGACCCTGGGCAAGTCACTTGACCCCCATTGCCTACCCTTACCACTCTTCCACCTATAAGTCAATACACAGAAGTTAAGGGTTTAAAATAAAATAAATAAATATAATAAAAAAATTAAAAATATATATATATTCAATAGTCTAACCCTGTGAACCCTTAACTCTGCAAAGATGTGTGTGTGTGTGTGAGTTCACTCCCACACGTGCACTTCTTCCTTCTTAAAATTCCCATGGTCTCTGATGCTCCCCAAAGACACCTAGCTTGCCAGCATGAAAAAAGGGCACTCACTCACTCACTCCAACTTGTTCTCTTCCACATGTAATAGCTTGGCGTGTCTTATTGTTATTTGTCTTCCAGCCTCCCTGGCTTTGCAATTCAGAAAATGTGTCCAAAAACATGCTAAGAAAAGAAAGGCGCTCATAATGAGCCTGCGCCTCCCTTTGTCTAGTTAGGTTTTAACTACTGTAATTGCTCGTGGTGTGAAGTCTTGTATTTTTCCATGTATCTATTTTTATTCTGAGTCTGTCTACTTATTCCTTTTTCTCATTTCTTTGAATCCTGTTGTGTTGTGTTGTGTGTGTGTGTGTGTATTTTTCCCCCCTCTCAGTGAATAGTGTTGCCTCAGGGGGAAAAACAATATGAAGGCTAAATAGTGTGGAATTTATTTTTTGAAAAACAACTAATGGTAAAGTGTTAAGCAAATTACTTTCTAATCTATACAGTATTTAATTGACTGTATTGAACCGTACCACAAATTAAGTCTTCTCTGTAATTTGTTCTGTCAGATGGTAACCCTCCAAACAATTTGATACTCCATTTAAAAATTGGTAAATGGTTCATGGAGAAGCTGAGGATTGAGACTTAGAGAAGATCAGATGAGATGCCCTATTTTTGTATAGGATATCGAGGAGTTTTCTACCAGGATCTTAAAATGCTTCATTGGTAAAGATATATCTTATTTCAGACTGTGCAAACAATTCTTTTAGATTTCAGGTTAAGAGAGGGGAGGTAGAGGAGACGACACCATCAGTAGGTCCACTATAAACTTTTATTTTACTAATTTGAAATCTCGTTTTCAGTACCGTTTATTTTTTATATGCAAGCCACATGATACTCAGTGTGAACCCTGGGGCAAGCCACTGAAATTCCTTTTTATCTTTTGTAGAGCCAGGGCATTGGAAAGGATCATCTCCAAGTTCCTACCCAACTCTAACATTCTTTATTTCATGACTGAATGTCTCTTCTGGCCCTCACACTCTAGGTTTTATTTTCTAAAGTATAAGAATATTTTGAGTTCTCTTCTGCATCTACCATTCTATAGCTGGAATTTATTCAGGAACCATTTATTAAGTAAGACAAGTCCTGTGCTAGAACTAAGAATACAAAGAAGAAAATGGACAGTATCTGCCTTCAGGTAATGCACATTTAGTTGGGGAAAAAACAGGTACATATATATATATAT
>NC_058133.1:21464082-21506443 GCF_016433145.1 Gracilinanus agilis | reverse complement strand
TTCTTTTTCCTTCCTTCCTTCCTTCCTTCCTTCCTTCCTTCCTTCCTTCCTTCCTTCCTTCCTTCCTTCCTCCCTCCCTTCTTCATTCTCTCTCACTTTCTTTCTTCCTTACTCTCTACATACTAATTATCAATTCCAAGACAAAAGAAAACTAAGGGTTGGGCAAAGGGAACCAAGTGATTTGACCAGGGCCACATAGTTAGGAAGTATCTAAGTCACATTTGAACCCAATACCTTCTGACTTCAGGTATGGCTTTCTATCCACCGAGCCATAGCACTATCCACAAATTTCATGGCAGGATGACATACCTGGAATCAGGAGGACATGTGTTCAAATCTGTCCTCAGATATGTGCTAGCTGTATGAATGGACAAATCACTTAACCCTATATGCCTAGCCATTGCCCTTCTGTTTCAGAGTTGTTAGTATGACAGTAGGATTTAAAAAAAAATCATAACGGGATCAGTGAATCTCAGACCTAGAAGAGAATTGCACATGGTTGCCAAAAAGGATATTCCCCAAATGGTCACACCATTCTTTTGCTTAAGAGCCTCCAAGGCAGTGATGGTGAACCTTTTAGAGACAAAGTTCCCAAATTAGACCCTCATGCCATATATGAGACACTCCCTTACCCCAGACAGGGGAGGGAAGAAGTGTTCCCATTGGGCTACTAGGCAAAGGGGTGGGTAAAGTGAAAAATGTCCTCAGGTGCAGTGGAGAAGGGGGGAAGGGGAGCAGCCCCCTCTGGCACACATGCCATAGGTTCACCAACATGGCTCTAGGGGCTTCTTCTTGGCTCTAAAAGCAATTATAAGCCCCTCTAGTTTTTAAAGCTGGTTAGAAATTTACTTCGTAAATGCCATACAGATCAGAGACTATGCCTTGGATGACTTAACCCTGCTACTTTTGGAGTCTTTTCCTTGGATTTACATTGTTCTAAGTAGTAAGTGGTAAGCTTTACTTGTGGTTTTAACATCGTTAAGAAATCCCTTGTACAGAAACTCTCTCCATTGACACTGTTTGGCAACTCTTCTGTAACTTAAAGTCTTAACAGTTTTTTCCAGGTGTGGGAGGAGGTGGGAAGGGAGAGGATATTCAATAGCTAGCATTCATATAGCAATTTATGTTTTTCAAAGTCCTCGAAATAAACTATTTCATTTGATCTTCACTGGAGAAGGAAATGGCAAACCACTTCACTCTGAGATCCTTGCCAAGGTAATTCCATGGACAAGTATGGTCCATGGAATCACAAAGTCATACATGACTGAACCACCACGTAATTCTGAAGTAAGGGAAATCTTTATTTTTTATCTCATTTTAGAAAGAAGGAAACTAAGGACGGAAGAGGATCAGTGACCCAGTCAGCATATGTCTGAGGCATGATCTAGAGCAGTGATGGACAAACTTTTTAAAAAGGGGGCCAAAGGAAAGGAAATGCTCATGTGTCAGTCTGTTTCTAAGGCAACTCTTTCGAAGTTTCATTGTATTGTATCCTACTCATTGTATTTGTCAGATTAGGAATAATGTTGCCTTGCCAGATAGAACATTTCAGGGGGCTGCATCTGGCCATAGTTTGCCCATCACCAACCTAAGGTCATCCAGACTCCTCTGCAGTCCCTTCATCTACTATACTCTGTTGCCTGCATATTCTCACTAAGTAGAGCATCCCAAGCATCTTAGTGTAGTCTTAAGCTTCTAGCGCAGTTTTAAAGGCTTTAGGGACACCCAGTGTTAAATTATTATTAATTATCCGACTCATCAGTTTTCTGATTGATTTGGATACACCCTCCAGTGATACAGACTGTAACCCATCTAGGCCTGCCTTAATCCATGTCCTGCCATAAATTTGACACAGTCATCCAACTAATATTCCAGAATCTTCTTCAATGAAGAAAGGAAGGAAACTCCAACATAAGCAATAGGTAATAGGGATAGAAATTGGACCTGCGATTTCAGTTGTCTCAGTAACTCCCAGATGAGAACATCCCTTTTTACAAATATAAGTTGGTGCCTTCTGTGCAATTTATTCTCTTAGAGAATTTCCTAGAGCAGAGTGCTGAGTATGTGGCCCTGAAGGTGGTCCCCAACACTGCTCTTATTATTGCTCAGTTGTTTTCAGTTGTATCTGACTCTTTGTGATCCCATTTGGGCTTTTCTTGGCAGAGTTACTAGAGTGCTTTGCTATTTCCTTCCCCAGTTTATTTTATAGATGCAGAACACAAACCAATAGGGTTAAGTGACTTGTTCAGGGTCACATAGTAAGTGTCTGAGGGCAGATTTGAACTCAGGTCTTCCACTGTACCATCTAGCTGCCCAACCCTCCTATGTGGTTTTCTCAGCCCACTGGGATCCTTACGTGTGCTTTAGTGGCTCCCATTTCCATCTGAACTTGATGCCACTACCCAGAACATGGAAATATTATGTCGTCCAGGGTAACACATTTACTAGGAACCAGAAGTGGGACAACAGCTAATGTGATGGATGATATTAAGATCCAGAATCCCCCTTGTGGTCCTAGTGGATAAGCAAGCTTAGCTTGGTTCCAGGCCAGTGGTGCTGACCGGCCACCCTCTAGGAAGGTGTAGGAAGGCTATTGGGTAGGATTTATACTGCCCTCTTCCTTATGATCCCGCATTGTAATGATTGCATTCAGTAAACACTGTAGGAAATTGACTGACAAGACACCAAATTTGCACTTCCATGAATAATTCCCATATTTTATTATTAAATGGCACTCGCAGATTGAGCACCAGGATTTAAAACAAACAAAAATCTATAATTACAGCATATGAATTTCTCTCCTTGCCAATGCTTGCTCAATTATTTTCATAAAGAAGGCTTTTATCCTGTACTCCTTTCAGAGCCCTCGTGGGGAGCATGTGGGGTGGGGGAGGGCTGGTGACACTCTCAGATAAGATATAGAGAAGTTGCAAAGTTCAAGGGATTCTCTTTCTCCTTTTCTAAGTGAAAAAGGGGGGTTTTCATCTCATGAATAGTTCATTTATTCCTGTAAATGGTTTCTCTCTGCATATTCAAAAGGTGATTGATTCATATGCACAGAGAGCCCACACTCTGCTTGGGGGCCCTTGGAATGGGTCCTCTGAATAGCTTTCTGCCCAAGGAGGGATTTGAGGATTCCAAAAGGGAGAGTCAGTGGGAAATTGACAAAGGGCTGGAAAATGGTCCAGTCAGCATCACTGAAACTCACAGACTGCTGGGAGAGCAGTAAGCAAGCATCCTTCTGACCAACTCACTTCCTAGTGGTAAAGGGAGGCAGGGATGAATGGAAAGGGAGATAGGAAGAGGGCACAGCTGGAGAAAGGGATGGAGCTGTGGGTTGCTATTGGCCCTTAGGCTTCCAACAACCCTGCACTGAGATTTTTCTCTGGCCTTGCATTCCCAGGAAAGTAAACAAAATTTGGCTATTTTTAGTGGCTCTTCAGGCACAGACTAACACTGGCCCCCTGCTAGAGACCCACATTATGCACCAAATGAGCTGCGAAACTGAAATGAAGGAAGGATCAGTGGAAAAGAGGAAAATGTGGCTTGAGAAATGTGTTGAGTAGAAAGGCAAACAAATATTTCCTTAGAGAGTAATATAGATCAGACAATCAAAGACTTGATGCTGGAAGGGACTTAGAAACCATGAAGTCCCAACCCCTCATTTTCTAGATGACAAAACTGAAGCACAGAGAAGGTTAAACGATTCCCCCAGAGTCACACAGCAAGCAAGGGTGTGAGTTGGGATTCGAAAGGACATTTTCCTGACATGAAGAACAATGCTTTATTCCTTACACTAGGTTTGAGAACCAGCTCTCTGACCTCCCCATTTGAAAGATTCTTTGGTCAATAAACTAGAAATAGTCAGTCTTGGATTCTCTCAAATCCTGGGAGTTAGGAGATTTGGGGCCTCACACTGACTGTCAATTTTGTGCTGTGTGAGCACGGAACAAGTCACTCTGTTCTGCTTTGTACCTTCACACTTTCCTCCTTCTTTACTCTAACACTGTCGCCACCCAGGTTCAGACTCTCATCACCTCCCACTTGGACAGCTGTAAAAGCTGCTGATGTATCTCCCTGCCTCATGTCTCTTCCCACTTTGGTTCATCTTTGACTCGGGTGTCAAACAGACCCTTCTAAGGCACAGGTCTCACCATATCACACTGCCCCAACCAATTTAATAAACTCAAGGAGCTCCTAATTACCTCTTGGATAAAATAGGTAATCCTTAGTTTGGTGTTAAAAGCCCTTCACCAACTCCCCAGGCCCCTCCTCTCCAGTCTTCCTATGTTTTGCCTCCATGTCCTCTGTAATCTAGTGACACTGGTCTCTTTACTGTTTCTCACATAAGACACTCCATCTGTGACTCCAGGCATGGCTATCCCCCACATGTGGAAATCTCCCTCCTCATTTCCATTCCCTGCTTTCCCTGTTGTTTTTCTTTTTCTAAGTCTCAGCTAAAGTCCTATTATTCGGTTTGTTTTTCAGATTTTATTTTATTTTTTAAGTTTTTATTTTGAATATTTTCCCCTAGTTACATATTTCATGTTCTTTCTCTCTCCCCCAAGTGACCCTCCCCTCCCCCCTTTGCCTATGCACAATTCCACTGGGTTTTACATGTATCATTGATCAAGACCTAATTCCATATTATTGATAGTTGGACTAGAGTTATCGTTTAGTGTCTTCGTCCTCAATCATATCCCCATCAGCCCATGTGTTCATGCAGATGTTTTTCCTCTGTGTTTCTCCTCCCACAGTTCTTCCTCTGAATGTGGCTAGTTTTCTTTCTCATAAGTCCCTCAGCTTTGCTCTGGATCCTTGCATTGCTGCCAGTACAGAAGTCCAGTACATTCGATTTTACCACAGTGTATCAGTCTCTGTGTACAATGTTCTCCTGGTTCTGCTCCTTTCACTCTGCATCACTTCCTGGAGGTCTTTCCAATTCACATGAAATTCTTCCAGTTTATTATTCCTTTGAGCACAATAGTATTCCATCACCAGCAGATACCACCATTTGTTCAGCCATTCCCCAATTGACGGGCATACCCTCATTTTCTAGTTTTTGGCTACCACAAAAAGTGCAGCTATAAATATTTTTGTACAAGTCTGTTTATCTATGGTCTCTTTGGGGTACAAACCCAGCAATGCTATGGTTGGTTCAAAGGGCAGGCAGTCTTTTAGAGCTCTTTGGGCATAGTTCCAAATTGCCATCCATAATGGTTGGATCAGTTTACAACTCCAGCAGCAATGCAATAATGTCCCAATTTTGCCACATTCCCTCCAACATTCATTACTCTCCCCTGTTGTCATTTTAGCCAATCTGCTAGGTGTGAGGTGGTACCTCAGAGTTGTTTTGATTTGCATTTCTCCAATTATTAGAGATTTAGAGCACTTTCTCATGTGCTTATTGATACTTTTGATTTCTTTATCCGAAAATTGCCTATTCTTGTCCCTTGCCCATTTATCAATTGGGGGATGGCTTGATTTTTTGTACAATTGATTTAGCTCCTTATATATTTGAGTAATTAAAACTTTGTCTGAGTTTTTTGTTATAAATATTTTTTTCCCAATTTGTTGCTTCTCTTCTAATTTTTAAAGTCCTACTATTTGTAAAAAGCCTTTTGTTGATCAGTCTTAATCTCTATGCTTTTCTTCTACTGTTTATCTATGATTTATGCTGCATATATCTTGTTTCTACATGAATGTTTGCATGTTGTCTCCCCCACTAGACTGTGCTCTCCTTGAGATCTGGGACTTTCCCTAATCCTAAGCACAGTGCTTAGAACAGAGTAGGTGCTTCAAAAATGGATAGAGCTATTAGTGGTGGCAAAAAATTGGAAAATGAGGCAGTGTCTCTCTGTTGGGGAATGGCTGAACAAATTGTGGTATATGATTATGTGCTATAAGGAATGATAAATGGCTTGATTTCCCTAAGAACTGGAAAGATCTCCATGAATTGATGCAGAGTAAAATAAGCAGATCCAGGAGAACATTACACAGAATAAGTGACACACTGTGTGTCGATCAAAACGACTTTGCTACTAAAAGCAATGCTCTGAGGGCCTTATTAGAAAGAATGCGATCCACATCTTGAGAAAGAACTGTGGGAGTAGAAATCCAGAAGAAAACATATATTTTTTTTCACTTATTTATATGGGTATATTATTTGGGGCTTTGGCTTTAAGAGATTAGTCTATTACAAAAATGAATAATATGGAAATGGGATCTGAATGATAATTATAGATATGTATTTATATATATATATGACCCTAACCCTAAAGATATCTATATCTATATCTATGTCTATATCTATATCTATATCTATATATTTATCACAGTGAAATTGCTTGTGAACTGTGGGAAAGGGGAGGGAAGAGAGGAGGGAAAAACATGAATCATGTAACCTTGGAAAAAATAAAATAAATAAAAATAGAAATTAATTTTAAAAAACAGATTGATTGACTGTCCAATTAGGGAGTTGGTGCAGATGGGAGCCAGTGTTTCTGGTATGAACACTCCTTGATCATGTAATCTTTCAGTAGAAGGCTAGGAGCTCTAAGCTTTGGAATGAAAAGATCAGTGATTTCAAGGGCAGGAAATAATTTTAAATCCTCATTCTCTTACATGTTAGCTGTGTGACCTGAACACACCAACTCATCTAGGGGCTTCCTTTTCTTCATCTATTCTTTTCTATTCTTCTTCATTTTTCTTTTCTTCTATTCCATCTATTCTTCATTTATTGGTTCTTTTCTTACTTGTCTGAATTCTGATCTCTAAATGGGGGTAACCCCCCAGGGCTCTCTCCTGGATTTTTTTCTCTTTTCTATTAATACCCTCAGGGATCTCATCCACTATGGCCATTCTAGAACATGTTTATTTTGTATTCAGCTCGCCATGTACATGTTGTTTTCTTAAAGGCAGAATGTAATCCTTCAGAGGACAGGGATTATGGTCTATTCGTTGTTATATCCCCAGGGCCTAACACAGTACATCAAACAGAGTAAGCACATAAGAAATGCTTGTGGAATCACTTAAATGGAATTTTGTAAGAACCTCTAGTTACAGAGAACTCACTACCTCAAGGACAATACATGCCACTTTGGGGGGCTGCTGTAATTGTTAGGAAGCCTAGACCTCTATCAAGTGGAAAGTCAGCTCTCTACATATTCTACCCACTAGTTTGTCCTCATGGAGCTAAGAGGAATAGGGGCAGTCCCTTTCCCCCTCTGCTCACCCTTCAGTTATTGTTAACAGGTGTCTTCACTCCCCATCAGGAGGGTATAAAAGCAAAATAACAACTGCCATTTATATAGCTTACAGAGGCTGGTAAAGTGTTTTCTGCCTAACAGTTCTGGGAAGTTCTCTGGCTCATTTTCCCATTTTCCAGATGAAGACACTGAAAACATAATTATTTGAATATTTGAGGCAGGATTCAAACTCAAATCTTTGAATTCCAACTCAAACACTCTTGCTGTTATAACATCATGTCCCGTGCAGTGTCACCCTCACTAGAAGGAGGGCCTCAGTTGGTCCCAAACTCTCTGAGCCTTAGTTTCCCCAGCTGTAAAACAAGGATAATGAGAGTGCCAACCTGATGAGGTAGATATTGAATAGAGTGAAATGACAAAAAGAAGTCCCTATAAGCCTTAAAATACTCTATCAGTATTACTTATTAGTATTACTGTTAGTATCAGTGGATCCCAAAGGAACCTGGGATTTTACTTAATGAGATGATAGATGGAAAACACTTTGCAAACCTTTAAATGCTATATAAATGAGAGAAGATAATTAGCTATCATTATCTTTTTAAAAATTATTCTTATTAACTTTTTAAGTGGGGGAAACAAGCTATTGCCCAGGGAGGGAGGGTATAGCAGACTCAACAAGAATAGGACATAGAGCTCCATAAGGAAGGCATTAATTACTCAGGGGAGAAAAAAAATCTTTGATTTCCAGTTTGGCTTACCCTTGTGCCACTGTAGGACACCATAAAGGAGATGGAGGATACCACTAAGTGTATGTTGATGGACTAAATGACCACTGTCTGGCCAAGTAGCCCTGAAACCTCTTCAGATCAGCATCATCTGACCCACTCAGGGCTACCTTCCAAGATAAAGTAGCCACTTACATAGTTCAGTCAAGTTCACAAAACACGAATAAGTCCCATATTGACTCTGCCAGCCCTGGCAAGTAAGTATGGACACCAGGGACAAGGAGCAGGCTTATTATCACACTGGCACATAGAGGTCTCCTGGATAAGGAATATTCTCTAACAAAGTTGCTCATCCCACCGAAGACATTATTTGAGTCTCTGAGTAGCGCCCTGAGTGCAGAGAGTGCCTGGTGCCCTGCCCAGGCTCACGTGGCCAATGTGTGCCAAGGACATCTGAGAGGTCCTATCCTTGAGGCCAGTTCCCTACATTATGTCACTAGAACGCACTTCTTGTCTTGGGAAAGAATATGGTGAAAGACAATAGCGAAGTAGTTTTGTGTCATTACCATTATTGCTCTCATTGGTCCATCCACTCTAAGGAAAGTCTTTTCTCTGACTTTGAGCTTCTTCTTGTGCTAGTTTAATAGAAATAGGGAGTGGGCACGTGAGTTTGTTCTTATAGGGAAGTCCCAGAGGAGGAAACTCCCTCTCCTGGCTCAGAATGGCATCTCCTTTGTAATTTATAGTATTGGTTGATAAAGCAGTGGCCTCAAACTCAAATAGGATTGGACGCTTCTAAACCTTACATACTGTATGTATGACTCAGAAAACCACACATTGACATTATCTATGTTCTGTTGCATTTTTTCTAAAATTTGTTCACTATTTCCCAGTTACATTTTCATCTGGTTCTGCCTTTCTCAGGTTTATTCTCTGCAGTCTAGGCCAGTGATGGGCAAACTACTTCCTGTGGGCCAGATGTGGGCCCCGTAAAATGTTCTAACTGGCCTGGCGGGATGTTATTCTCAGTCTGATGAATACAATGAGTAGGATACAATACAATGAAACTTCAAACAGAAACAGAAACAGACTGACAGATGAGCATTTCCTTTCCTTTGGCCCCCTCTTTAAAAAGTTTGCCCATCACTGCTCTAGAGCAATGAGAAGTTGTGACTTCCTTATGAACAGGCAGCTGGTTTGTGTCCCAAGTGGAACATGGATGGTGGGCCTTCTTGACGCTTGAGTTCAGCTCTCTGCCCACTTGACCATATTGCCTCTTGGCTAGCACTGTTTTCATTTTCTGCAATTAGAAATGGAGGCTTGGAAGAGTTGATCAAATTGCCCAGGTCCATGTAACTAATAAATATTGAAGGTGAGATTTGAAAAAGCATCTTCTGGACTTCCAGTCAGAATAATAGATTCAAAGGGTCCTGACCAGGATTCCTCCACTTCTGGGAAGCCTGGAAATAAGACCTCGTCTCCAGGGCCCAGAATCCAGTGGGCAGGTTAAACGAAGGCGATCATGACTCACAAAAGAGAAGAGGAGGGTGAAGGATTCTTGGCTTGGAATCCAGTCAGATAACTCTTTTCCCTGCCACTCCATTCTCTACATGGCTATCAAAATGACTTTTCTCAAGCATAAATCTGGCCACTTCACTCCAATTCAATAATAATCCTAGTCAGCACTTATATAATGCTGCAACGTTTGCCAACCTCTTTACAAATATTGTCTAATTTAATTCACACGATCACCTGTGGGGTGAATGGGATTATTATTTTCATTTTACAGCTGAAAAAACTGAGGCAGCTAGAGGCTAAATGAGCAAGGTTGTAAGTGTATGACTCAGAATTTGAATTCAGGCCTTCCTAAATCCAAATTCAATAGTCTATCCACTGTGACACCCAACTGCCTCCAATGGTTCCCTATAATGATCCAGGATCAATGATACAGTTTCCCTACCCAAATTGGCCCCAACCAATCTTTCCAGTCTCATTCCTTTATGATACATCATGCCTAGCAGCAGGCAGAGATTCTTACGAGTAAATCTGGGGCTCTGGGTCATCTCCACCACCCCCTCCCCTCAACATTTCTCCCACTAGGGATACACCAAACATCCTAATTGGCAAAAAACAGATCAGTGGCAAGAGCCTGGTGTGCATGTGGGTGGGTGGGTGGACTAATTGAACCCTGGAGGGAATGAGAAAAATACATTTTTCAAAAGGCAAACCCTCAAAGAGAAGAGGAAAGAACAAAGAGTGTGCAAGTGTTTCCTGGTATGTTTCTTCCCCCCCTGTTGTTCGCTTCTCTAAGGAGAGGTGGGGGGCAATCCTGGGCTCACGCAGGAGGGGCCTGTCACTTTGTGTTATTACAATTCTATATTTCAATTAAAGCAGTGTAACCAATTTAAAAGTGCCACTGCATACATAGAGATCTGAGGGGCCCACTCACAGAGCTGAATACCCCCAGTTTTCCCTTTCTCCTCCTCATTTTCATGCAAATCAGGCTGAATGCTCTTTGGCACCCCTTCCTCCCATGAAACCCCTTAAAAATCTTACTTCAAGTTAATTGTTGGCCTGAAGACATGAGTCTTGCTACACAACAAGACAGGAAATTGGCAAGACCACTTTTTCTTCCGTGTCCTCCATAGGTAATGAATTTGCCCCCGACCTCGACTTTCATAGATTCGTAGAATGACAGCCCTTGAAAGGAGCTTCTAGGTCAAACTTCTTCTTTCCTTGCTTTCATTGTCCGTACCTTCTGTCTTAGAACCAATACTATATATTGATTCTAAGGCAGAAGAGCAATATGGGATAGACAACTGGGGTTAAGTGACTTGCTCAGGGTCACTCAGCTAGGAAGCATCTGAGGTCAAATTTGAACCCAATACCTTATATCTCTAAGCTTGCCTTTCAATCTACTGAGCCACCTAGCTGCCCTTCAGCTTATTTATTTTAAGAAAGAGGAGCCCAGGGACTAGAGAAAAGAAACGAACCATTCAAGGTCACACAGGCACCAAGAGTAGAGATGGGCTTTGAACTCAGGTCCTTTGCCTCCAAATTCGGTACATTTTTGATGGTAACATCTAATTAGCCTCTTCTTTATGGGGATTTTAAGATGTTTCTATTCTCTGCCAAGTCAATTGGCACTTTGGGAAAGAGACAATAATAAGCTTATTAATGATTTGCATCTACATTATCACCTCAGTGACCTGGATCTCAATCTTGGAATGAAGTCACACTTCACTGACTTCTCTATTTGTGCCCACAGTAATGGAGGCAATGATGAAAGAACTTTGCTCTCATAAAGCACCTGGCATTAAAAACTCTCCTAATAATAATAGCTGATACTTTCAGAAAACTTATTTAAGGTTGGGAAAACAGCTTTTAAACATTATCTCAGCGAATCTTCACATTGCAAAGTAGGCGTCAGAGGTATCATCACCCCCATTTTATAGTGAAGGAATCTGAGGCTAGGAGAGATTGAGTGACAGGAGATAGATAACAGGAAGAGACCTCGGAGACAATAAAATCACAGATTTGGAGCTGGAAGGGATCCAGAGACCATATGCTTGAACCACCTCATTTTGCAGATAGAGAAATTGAGGTTAAGTGACTTGCATAAGGTAGTGCTTCAGTAAGTGTTCAAGGCAGAATTTGAACATAGTTCTTCTGAATTCAGAATCAAAACTCTTAAAAATTGATGTTGAGCATCTTGGGAGGCACTTTTATCTATCCATTTTACTTGAATCTCATCACAACCCTCTGAGCTAAGGACTAGAAGTATTTCTATAAGCAATGTGGTAGAAGAGTAAATGGGGCATGGAGTTGGAGTCAGCAGAGCCTGAGTTCAAATTTTGCCTCAAACATTTACTAGCTCTGTGTCACTTAACTGCTTGGCTTCAGAAAAATGGGAATAATGACATTAACTTCATACTACATGGTTGATCCAATATCAAAACTAAGTAAAATGTTTTGTGAGTCTTGAAACACAACATTAGATATTTTAATGATATCCATTAGACAGATAAAACTAAGAGTGAGAAGCAAACTATACATCCATCTATCCATTTACCCATCTATCCATATATCATCAATCTATCCATCTATTTACCATATTCATCTATTCATCCATCCATCCATCAATTAATCCATTTATCTATCCATCTGACTCTTTCTCACTATGTAGCAAAAAAGTCATAAAAATCTCTCAGAACTCAAACATCAACTAATTTTCCCTGAACTTGACTTAGAATCTCTTTGCCAGCACTGCTGACAGAGGTAACTGTTGTCAATGATTGAAAAACTCCCACACAGTCTTGGGAGGAAAGGCTCTAAGGCAATTCTCAGAATGTATAAGAAGTACAGCTGTTAAGAATTTGTTCCTTCCATGAAATCTAGCTTTACTTTCAGAAAAGGGCATTGCAATGACCAACCACAATCCAAAGAACCAAAGATGAAGCCCATACTACCCTTGTGACTAAGGGTTGAGACACTTGGAATATAGAGCAAGCTGTAGGAATTTGTTTAAGTTGTGTTTTTTTTTAATGGAGAAAGGGGTAGGAAGAGAGTAGTCTGAAATGTCATTGGAAGAAAAAGAAAAGATCATCAAAACATTTGAAATGTATAGGATATAACAGCAGGAAGTTTGGGAAGAAGGCAGAGAAGCAAAAAAGCTCTGAAAGTTCTCCACTGAATATACTTAAAAGGAAAATGAGCTATACATAATAGACATCTCCAGTTTCATGTACAATTTTCCCTTTTGGTTTTATTCTCTATATGGAGATACTAATTTTAGAATGAAATTCTTTGGAAAGAAATTAGGCTCAAATTGTAGGTTTCTACATGACCAGATACAGAGTAAATCAAGAGAAAATCTACTTGGACCAGTATGCAAGTGGGCTTTTATCTCAGAGCTGGACCTCTATAGAATAGGGAGATAAAAATAGGGTTATTGCCAGTAGGGTGGGGTTTTACCTTTACCAATATGGCCACTGGTGTCCTACAGAGGAAACTGTTCATTGAATGGGAGGACTTGGCGTCAGTTGACCTGGGTAAATGACCTCTAAAATGAAGGTCTTGGACTAGAGAGCCAGCAAGGCCCCTTCCACCTCTAAATTCATCTAAAGACAAACAATTACTTCCTCTCTCCCATCCTATGTTTACTATATTTATTCATTTATTTATTTATTTATTTGAGCATTTATTTATTTATTTATTTGTTTATTTATTCATTCATTCATTCATTTATTTATTCATTCATCCATTTATTTATTTATTCATTTATTTGTTTGTTCGTTTTTAAGCCCTTACCTTCAGTCTTGGAGTCAATACTATGTATTGGCTTCAAGGCAGAAGGGGCGATAAGGGATAGGCAATGGGAGTTAAGTGACTTGCCCAGGGTCACACAGCTAGGAAGTGTCTGAGGACAGATTTGAACTTTGGACCTCCTGTCTCTACGCCTGGCTCTCAATCCACTGAGCTACCCAGCTGCTCCCATGTTTACTATATTTAGATTCTGGGGATTAAATGATAATGAAACAGAAACTACCCTCAAGGTGCTTACAATCTATTAGAGGGAAGAAACACATACGGAGATAAAGGATTTTCTAGAAAGTTTTTTCTTTTCTTTTTTTTTTTGGGGGGGTAGAATTGGCAAATAGTTGGAAAAGGACAGGTCATATTCAGAACATAAAACTTCCATAGAGCTCTGAAGACAACTAGAGACTATATGAAGCAGAAATGAGAAGGGAGTTAGATATTCAAGGTATGAGGGAAAGGGTGGGCAAATTTACAGTGATGGACAGTGGAATGCTGGATCCAGGTAATAGCAAAAAGACCTATTGTTCTAGAATATATCTATGATCAGGATTCAAATTCTACTCCTGCCACTTCTTGCTTTCTTGGACAAGCCATTTATCCTCTCTTGTTTCCAGTTTCGTTATTTACATAAGTGAGTGGTTGAAGCAGATGCCTAAGATTTCCTTCAGCCTCCATTCTACAAACATATAAGTTCTCAGGAACCCTGGACAGCGCTCACCTCTAGGGCAATGAACAGTTGGCCTGATTTGCTGCCTGGCCCTTTCCAAAGAGGATAGAATATCTTATCTTTACAGCTTCTCTAAATAATTCCATGGCACAATCTGGGTCCAAGTTTCAGGGTTCCTCAGTGGTCCCCACAATTCTGAAAAAAAAATCCTGTGGGATGTTTCAACCTCTCCATCAGGTTTTTGGTGGTATATAAATTTGACTAGTGCCTAGCCCTCCATTTCCCTAAGGAGTCTTTAAAAGCAATTAGATGTCATTATGCCCAAAGCAAGTGTTGTTAGACCTTCCTTCTTGATCCCTACAGGTTTCTTACTGTATACCCTACCAAACTGGGATCCCAAACACCCAATACAACTAGTTCAAATGGAAATGGAAATATTCAGTTGAAGAAATGTTTCCATGTTCTGTCAATGTAATCTTTGAAAAATCATCATAAGGTTACAGATCTGGGCCAGGAAGGCCCTCAGGGTAGGCAGCTAGGTGGCACAGTAGTTCACTGGTAGAGCAATACTCTCAGAGTTAGAGAAAACCAGAGTACAAATGGAGCCTCAGTCATAGTTTTTGGACCCTTAGAAAGCCACTTAGCCTGTCTGCCTTAGTTTCCTCAACTACAAAAGGGGAATAACAATAACACCTACCTCACTGTTAATTATGAGGATCAAATGAGATAATATTTGCAGGACACTTTGCACAATGCCTGACTAGATACAGGCTTCTTTCTTTCTTTTCTTCATTCCTTCCTTCCTTCAGGACCTCTTAGGTCAACCCTCTGAATGTACAGGTGAGGAAACAGTTTCCCAAGGAAGTTATGTGACTTATCTAAAGTCTCAGAGGTAATAAGTATCAGAGGTGGGGACTGAACTGAGGTTCTCTGACTCCAAAGTCAGAGTTCTTTCTAGTATATCCCAATGCCTCCTTAGCCAAGTCATTTTATCTTCCTAAGCCTCAGTTTCCATAAATATACAATGGGAATAATAACCCTTAGCATGACAACCTCTTGGTATTACAGTAAAGTTTCAATGAAAAGATGAGGGGGGAAATGCAAAGTCCCTTAGGTCGGATCTGTAATTTTGTAATTTAGGGTGGGGGGAGAGGAAAGAGAATACAGGGAAACAAGGGAGGGTGATGGCTTTGAAAAGCAGTTACTTCACCTGCTTCCTCAGGTCTCCCAACTCTAAGAGCAGCATTATCTCATTAAGCAATTTCTGAACACAATCTGCTGCACTTCAGAGATCAATAACCCCAGGTGTCATTTAAATGCTCAGAATACTTTAAATCATGGATGGGTGAATTCACATCACCTCCCAGGGAGGGCCGAGTTATTATTCTCCCTGCCTAACAGATGGGCCACAGGGACAGGGACAGATTCTCGCCTACAAAAGCCAATTAGAATAAACAGGGCTTGACTCTGAGGCTCACAGTGTTCCCAGATTGATCACACTGAGGCCTTTTTATTTATAATGGTAGAACATTTGTGAAAGGCTGCATGACATTACAGATAGATTGGTACGGTTGATGATGTTGAAGAGACCTGGGTTCGTATTTCATTTCTAACATACACAATGAAACCAACTTTGGGCAAATCTCTTAAACCCCTGAGCCTCAGACAACTCTTTAAAGACCCATCTGTTAAGCTCTGAATGAATGGAGATCTGCCTCAGTAGAGGAAAAGAAGTCACTAAATCCCATGGTTCAAAATCCAATGTGAGCTTTCAGGCCTTTCCTCTCGATGTTTCCAAATCAGATACAGACTGACTGACTAGAGTCAGATTACAAGACAAGTAATTTCATTTTGTGACAATAATTAATGTTTAGGAAATAAAAATATTCTGCTTTAAATTCCATAAAACGTTTTCCTTAGGAGAGTCCACTAGGGTAAGAAGTACAAATGTCACTAAGTCTATTTTTCAGATGAGGAAATTGAGCTTCAGAGAAATAAAATGATTTAGCTAGACAAATAGCTGACAAATATAGATTTCTTTCAGGTATTCTTTTCAGGTTGCTTAGACCCCTTCCATTATTGGATCTGTGATTTGAACATTCATCTTCTTCATTCAAATCTAGTAGAGTTTCCATTATTTCATTCACCCTCCTAACCCACAGACTAAATCTGCTTTTTTGTATGTTCTTCATCTGGATCCTGAAAGGCTGGGAAAAATGAAGATCTCATGGAGCTGATTTAGTAATCTAAGGATCACAGTATAGAAGAATTGAAAAATAACCTAATTTAACCCTCTAAAATGGAGACATGAATCTAATACGCAGAAACCTCAATTTTGCTTCTCCTTTAAAGACTTTCAGTGAGAAAGAACTCACTGTTGTTCAGGTCAAGCAATATTATTTTTTTTTTTACATTTTTAAACCCTTAACTTCTGTGTATTGGCTCCTAGGTGGAAGAGTGGTAAGGGTGGGCAATGGGGGTCAAGTGACTTGCCCAGGGTCACACAGCTGGGAAGTGTCTGAGGTCAGATTTTGAACCTAGGACCTCCCGTCTCTAGGCCTGGCTCTCAATCCACTGAGCTACCCAGCTGCCCCCTCAAGCAATATCATTTTTAGATAGCTCCTACAACTGGACATTCTTCTCTCCACTGTGTTTAAGCTGTGCACTCTAGGCTTTAGGAAAATCCCATTTAATTTAGTTCAATTAAGCAAACTTATTTTTATTGTGAATTCCTTTTTTATTCCCAAGACACCTATTAAAACACTTTTTATGTGCAAGGCATTATGCCAGGTCCTGATGCTACAAAGAAAAATAAAAGAGAGTAGCCCTTGTCCTCAAGAAGCTTACGCTCTATTGAGGCAAAAGTAGATGATGATGGAGAAGTAAGAAATATACACAAAGTAAAATCAAAGGCCTTTTCCTGGGAAAAGGCAAATAGTAAGTAATGTGAGGAAGGGAATCACAGTCTACCTTTATTAGCTAATTGAGCTGAGCACTGAAAGAAATTAGATATTCCCTGAGATTGAGGTCAGGAGGGAGGGCATCCTTAGGCATCGGTACAGTCTTTACAAAGATTCAGAAATGGGAGATGTAATATAAGGAAGAACAGAAACCAATATTTACTAAGTACCTACAATGTGCCAAGCATTGTGCTGATTTCTTTTTACAAATATTATCTCATTTGATCCTCCCCCAAATCCTAAGAGGTGGGTCCTAATATTATTCCAATTTGGTAGTTGAGGCAACTGAGGTAGACAGAAGTTAATTGACTTGGCCAGGGTAACACAGCAAGTAAAATTCTGAGATTGCATTTGAACTCAGGTCTTCCTGATTCCAGGTCCCAAAGAGTATCCAGAGGCTGAGCTGCCTCTAATAAAAGGAACAGCAAAGATGCCAGTCTGATTAGAATGTAGAGTGCGTTAAGGTGATCAAAATGTAATAAGCCTAAAAAAGTAAAAGTTGGAATGTGACCACCAAGGGTTTTAAGTTGGGATTTTGTCCTGGAGGCAAGAAGTCTTCATCCTGTTCCATAAGATCTGACTGCAGTGAGTCATGGTCCCTTTCATGTGTTGACTCCCATGCCTAGAACACTCTTCCTCCATCTCTCTCTCTGCCTCCTGACTTCTCTGGTTTCCTTCAAGTTCCAGCTAAAACCCCATCTTCTTCAGGAAAACTTTCCCCAATCCCATTTCATGCTAGTGAGTTTCTCTACTCATGATTTCCTGTTTAACCTGTTCATAGCTCATTTGGACTAATTGTTTGCATGTTGTCTCTCCCATTAGACTCTGACCTCCTTGAAATCAGGGAATATCTTTTCCTGTTCTTTGAATCTCTAAAGCATACAGCTTACCCTCACCTTCTGTCTTAGAATCAATTCTGTGTATTGTTCCAAGGCAGAAGAGTGGTAAGGGCTAGGCAATGGGGGTCAAGTGACTTGCCCAGGGTCACATAACTATGAAGTGTCTGAGGCCAGATTTACACAGTAGGTATTTAATAAATGTTTATTGACTAACTGATTTTTCTTCCTGTCTTGTGTTTACCGCTTCCATATCAGATGAAGTGTGGGCTAGGTGGCATTTCAGTTGACCATCATTAAAAAATAATTCATTCAATCGATCTCATGAAACAAGTGGTTTGTCATTCAGAAATCTGGCTTTTTTCCTCTACCAACACTTGCTTAGAAGCAGTGAGAATCGTGTGCTGGAGCTCAGACCTGGACTAAAATGATAAACTTCAGAATAAATGCTGTCACTCCATCTGGGAATCATCACATGGAACGAGTTCAGGGCCACTGAATTGGAGCAGGAGAGGTTATCCCAGCTCCCCCGTGGCAGGCCTTGGTGCCTTGCACATGCTATCTTCAATTCAGGCCGAGCCAACGGAGCCCCTGGAGATAGCCTGATCTGAGCCTCTCCATCTCTCTCCCCCTTTTCTTTTGATAACGCTGCCAGCAAAAATAAAACCAAACCAAAAAAATCCTCCACATTGACTTGCAGAGAGGAGCTGTTACTGGGACACAGAATGAAGGGCAAGAGGCAAGATGGGAGCCTTGGTGTCTATTGAAAGCTGGGATGAAAACAAGCAGGAAATTGGAAGCTCGTTGGACTCATTGTACAGCCTATGCTAAAGCTCTTCTTTCCTGTAGAGGGTGGTTCTGTTGGGTTCTAAGAAATGGCTTAAGCTTTGGAATGAAACATGAGATTTTGGACATGGCTGATGTAAGAATCTTGACTCGACTATGCATATCTGTTACAAGGGCTTGGTTTGACTCACTTTTTTTTCCTGATGTGGGGGAGGAAGAGGGAGGGGAAATAAATGCCATTTAATTAGGGGAGAAAGAAGAGCTGTTGAGAGAGAGATTAAGAATTAAAAGCTAGCCTCAAAAAAACAGGAAGACTTGGATTCAAATTTCGCCTCTGATATGATAATTGTAATTTGCTAAGAAAGTCAATTTCTTGGGGTTCTAGGTAACTAGCTAAGACTTACTCCTGTTAGGTACAGATGATATACCAGCTTCCACTGGAAGCTGGGGACACTGGAAATGACTTATCAAAAGTCATATAGTGAGTGGATGGTAAACTTAGAATGCAAACTCAAGTCTGTTTCACCATATATAATTCTCTTTTTATAATACCAGGTGGATTTTGGGAGCAGCTAGGTAGTATAAACGATGGCTTCAGACATTTATTAGCTGAGTGACCCTGGACAAGTCCCTTAAGTCACATTTGCCTCAGTTTCATCATCTGAACAGTGAGCTGGACAAAGAAGTGGCAAATCACTCCAATATCTTTACCAAGAAAATCCTAAATGGAAAAAAAGATAATCAGACACAACTGAAATGACTGAACAGCAAAAGATGGATTTGGCATCAGGGGATGTACGTTCCAATCCCAGGTATGTCACTTAATGTCTCTATGACTTTGGGTAAGTCACTTAACTTCTCAACCTGTTTCCTCCTCTGTAAAATGAGGGGAGTTCACTGGACCATTCCTGAGGTCCCTTCTAGCTTGAAATCTAAGGTCTACCTCTTCATTATATATATTCCTTGAAATGAAGAAAAAAAGAAAAATACCTCTAATATTTCTTCTTTACATTTAAGAAAAGCATTGTTAACAACAAACAACAACAGCCAACTTGAACTGGCCTTTGATTTTGAGTTTGGGGTATTTAAAGGATGGAGATGGACGAACCCATCCCCTCACTGGTGAGACCTCCATGTTCATGGTTCAGGGAGTTTCTATGGAAACTGACCTCTTGATCTCACTTTGGGAAGTCTTGTTGCAGTGGCCTTGTCTGGCTGGGCTGTGGTCATGGGGCCATGAGCCAAACGCTCTGTTCTCATCAATTCTCTCCTAACAATGGTGGAGCTGGGCTTCTGCATGCACCAAATTTGCAGGCAGTATTTGGAAAGAGGAGATGCCAGATCTCTCAGAAAATGGAATAAATACTGTTTAGGAACTTTCATATTTTTTTATTAGACTCCTCCAAAGCTCCTAATGAATGAAAATAGAATGCAGATGGTGTTATTTTTGTCTTTGCTGTATTTTTCAAGTTTGGGCCTTGTAATTTAAAAGATTAACTTAAGAGGGGCTTGGCAGAAACAGCTCCTTGCAAACGCACACATGATGTGGCAGAGAGACAGCTCCCTCCATCCAAGTCAACCCACCCTAACATCTCCCCCCCTTATTTAAAAAAAAGATGTTTTTCCCATTTCTGAAAAGACGAGGTACTGCCATGCAGTAATCAGATTTCAAATTAGAGGAGACGCTTTCCATTGTCATGAAATGGGACTCTGACAAGAAGTCAATCAGATGTATTTGGCATTATTGATTAGCACTTCAGGAGCCAGGGAGGAGGAGGTGGCTGGACATAAGGCCAAGCCTCTGGAGGCCCAGGGAAGCACAGAATACTGGAGACCCTTCCCTCAATTCTACCATCCTGGCCTGGGTGCTTTCCCAAACATCACAGACATGTGACCTACACTGCCCACCTCCTCACTCCCTTTCAATGTCCAGGAAGTCCAGAAGTATGATGGGAATGTCCTTAGGAGTCAGGGTTAGAATTTGGCTCTGACTTAAGCTCTGAGTATGATCTCCCTTAGGTTGCAGATTACTCATCTGTCAAATGAGGGTTTGGACTAGATTTTAAGATTCAACCATACATCTGCCACAGCCCACTCAATGGAATTGAGAGGCTCTTGTGTCTTTTAGAAGATCAGATTTTTCCTTATCTCTCTCACTGCTACTGAATTCTGAATTCATCCACCAATTACTACTTTGCATATTTTTCATATCTAATTATGCTTATATGTTATTATCCCCTAAAAGAATGTAACCTCCTTAAGATCGGGGACTCTAATTTTTTTAATGTTTGCATCTCAAGTACCTAGCACAGTGCCTGGCTCACAGTAGTTGCTCAATAAATGCTTGTGATGGAGAGTTTTTATGGTAAGGCACTAGAGCCATATTCAGGAAAACCTGGGTTTGAACCCTTCCTCAGACAGTGAGCTATGTGACTCCAGACAGATAGTTTCACCTTTATGTCTCAATTTCCTCATCTGCAAAAGCAGTGACTTGGATTAGAGGACCCTCGAGGTCCCTTAATCTTTGAATCTAAGACCTTATTATTAGGTAGAAGAATGAGCCCATTTTCAATGGTGGAATAAGAGCCTGAAAGTCAAAAATCATTTAAAACAACTGTTTTAATTTCAAAATTTGGCCCTTGTTTGGATCTACCTGCCCTGGAACAGGAATTCTCTCTCTTTCTCCTTCTCAAAAAATAATAATGATAACACTTTTCAATAAAAAAAAAACATGTATTTTCTCTCTTTCCCATCTCCCCAACCTCACTGAAAACAAAGAGTGAGAAAATCCTGCAACAAATGTGCATAATCAATCAAAACAATTTTTTTCTTGGCCACGTCCTAAAGTCTATGTCTTCTTCTAGATCTCAGTGTATTTTCTTTCATGAAAACTGTTGAAATAAAGCTGAGAGCCCAGACCATTAGAGATGAAATCCTTGAGGCAAAATTAAGATGTGCCTCTGCTCAACACACTGGACAAATTCTCAAGAGCACTCTTGCCAGCTGCAATGCCAGTATCCTTGTGGAAATGATCAGAATTTGTCAGTGATGAGAATCTGGTACAATGCTGCTTATGCTTTTCATGGGGGGATCATTTTGCATTGCTTCAATTTGCAATAATGCATATTTTGGAGAGCTAACAGACTATGCTTCTTCATCACTATCCATAAATCTTCATGAAGCTCATACACATCGTGATGCTGATCCTGGTTCCCATTTACTGAAACAGCTTGGCTGTCCCTGCCTTAAATAATCTCAAAGGTCCTTTCCAGGCTTAATGACATTTGACCATGATGAGATGAGGATGAGAACTAACATGTACATATACTTTAACATTTCAAATAGATGGAGATTATATATACACACATATATGTACACACACATATATATGTATATATTTTGACTGTATGTATACATATTACCTACCAGTGGTTCTGGGTGATTTAGAGAGATAGATGGATAAATAAATGAGAAATAGATGGGTGGATGGATAGATAGATGAGGGATGGATGGATGGATGGATGGATGGATGAGCAAAGGATGGATGGATGGATAGATAGATGGATGGATGGATGGATGGATGGATGGATGGATGGATAGATGGATGGATGGATGGATGGATGGATGGATGGATAGTTATATAGAAAAAGAGATATATAGATAGATCATTTATTAAGTGCTTACCTTGTGAGAAGCACGTGGTAATGAAGTTATAAATAGAGTTTTGGGCAGTTCAGCATGGTGCCAGAAAAAAAACACTCATGTTGGAATCAGTTCCTGGCTCCAAATCTTGGCCCTAATTCACTATACTTGGTTGATCTATGACCTGGGGAAATAACTCACCCCATTCCCTACTTGAAGTTCAGTTTGCTCAATGGGAAAGGGTTTTACATTAAGGCTTTCTGTAATTAACAATAAAAGTTCCAGTAAACTAAAAAAATGCTCATCCTAATGCTCATCTTCATTACTTTACAGATTTGTTGGAGGAAGTATTTTGTAAAGCTTAAAAGCATTCTAGAAATTAGGACTCTTGGGATTGGAAACCACCTAGATGTAGGGGTACACTGGTCAAGTTAAAACTGTTAACCCATCTTCCCTTGAATCAAGAAGGTGAATATCTAGAACTACGTTCCCTCTCACACCTACCCCATCTAGGTCACCATTACTCTGTATGTGCTATTTTTCCTTTTAAAATGTAAGTTCTTTGAGGACAGAGACTGCCTTTATTTATTTTTTAATATTAATATCCCCAGGGCTTAGCACGGAGCCTAGAATATGAAAGATTAAGAAATGTTTTTATTCATTCATACAGTCTTTTATTTTAGAGATGAGAAAAATCAGGCCCAAAGATATTAAAAGACTTTCCTAAGATCACACACTGAGATTTGAACCCAGATCCTGGGTCTCTCAACCCATGGCTCTTGGCATTTTAATGTGTAACCTCTCTGGAAACTTGCCTCTAATGCCCTTCATTAGAGAAGCCTTTCTCAGTGACAGTGACAGTTATTCACACTCTCCAGTCACCTATTTTACGGTTATCCCATGGGCTTCATATAGGCAGTAATAAAGTGTCGAAAGCATCTCTCTTATTATAGCCTCCTAATAGGGCCCCCAGCTTCAGGCTTTGAAGGGAGAGCTTATTCCAGCAGCCTGAGAGTACCCAGGCAGTTTTAATGGATAGATAAACAAATTGATGGAGTTTATAATGCAGACAAGTGAGAGGGGCTCCCTACAAAGAAGATTAGCAATTAGAGCAAGAATTGGCTTAGTAAATCAACTTGTCCACCCTCTACCAGGCTTCCATATTCCCGAAGTTACCACAGTCTTAACAGTGAGGGAGCCTTCTGTGTTGACTCTTGGGAAATTAACTGTCCAATAGTCTATTGAGCTGCAAAGAACCTCCAAGGCTGTCAAGTCCAACCCATTCATTTTACAAATGTGGAAATGAGATCCTACAAGTTAAATGACTTATCAAGGTCATGTATATAAAGAGTCTCTGGCAGAATTTGAAGCTGAGTCCGTTGACTCTGGAAACAATGCCTTTTCCAAAGGACATCCATTTTCTTTTGGGAGATTGATTAATATGACAGGAAGGAGCATTGGCTTTGTCTAGTTCCCAGTTCCCCAAACGGAAGGGACTATTTTATCTTTTTTCAACCTGAAATCCATGAAGGGGAGACATTTCTGATTTCATCTGAGTTTAGTGGTTCTGGCACATATTCAACACTGGGTTTGAGGAAATGACAAGAAAGGCTCGGTCTACCAGGCCATGTTTCCCCAGTATCTCAATAAGCACATAACCCACAGACTGATAAAAATATTAGATTGTCCTCACTCACATCACTTGGTTTTCCTTTATCCAATTCAAAGGACTGTAGTTATAGAATCAGAGGGAAGTTTTCTAGTCCCACTGTTTCATTTTTATATATGAAGATAAAGTGGCAGAGAGAGACCAAGTGACACCCACGATCACCAAGCTACGGAGTGCCCGAGGCAGGAATCAATCCAAGGCTCCCACACTCCAATTCTAGTATTCTACTCATGATGTCTCATTTTAAAGATGAGGAAATTGAGGCAGAAGGAGATTAACTAGTATGCCGAGAGTTTTCTTTGCTAGTGAGTGCTTCAGGCAAGATTCGAACACAGGTCTTCCACACTCCAATTCTACCACTCTATCTGTTGAGGTGGTGTAATGGATAGAACATTAGGACTGGACTCAGGAAGACCCGAGTTCAAATCTAGCCTCAGATACTTACTCTGGGGAAGTCACTTAACTCTTTGCCTCACTTTCCTCATCTGTAAAATAAGCTAAAGAAGGAGATGGCAAACTGCTCTAGTATCTTTGCCAAGAAAACCTGAAATAGGGACATGAAAAGTGGGACACTACTGGACAATAATGACAACAACAAATTTACTGTGTTTCATTTTATGGATGAGTAAAATGAGGCAGAAGGAGATTAACTAGTACCACCCCCAGAGTTTCTTTGCTGAGGCAAGATTCAAACCTGGGTTTTCTATACTCCAATTCCACTACTCTATTATGTTTCATTTTATGGATTAGGAAACTGAGGCACCAAGAGGCTAACTAACATGACCAGGGACCCATCATGAATAAGCACCGAGCCAGGACTTACCCTTTCATTTCCCAGACTCCAATTCCAGTTCTTTCCAACTTACATTAAACCACTTACATGAACCATTTCTAATGTGTTCTCAATGTGCCAGGCATTAGAGATACACAGCTGGAAATGAACCAGTTCTTACTCTCAAGGAACTGATATTCAACCAACAAACATCTCACGTGTGTTGATGATGTAATCACTTGTCTCCCAGCTAGACTGAGCTCAATGAGGGGAAAGCCATTTTCATTTAACAGGTCTTTTTGCAACATGGAATAAATGAGAAACTGAGGACTTAGAGCAGAGAATGTGTCACCCAGGAAACAAATATTTGAAAAAGAAGTGATCAGGACTGGTCATACGGTGAAAGTAAGTGAGAGCCACTCCACAGCATGAGTGAGGCACCCTGGAGGTTTTAATAAATTAGGAGAAAATTATGATGGTCCCCAGCTTGGTGATTAAACCTCCTGTGATGACTTATGGGAGGACACTGACAATAGTTCCTTTGGAGGGGCAGCCTTAAGTGAACTGTAACTTGTGTTGTTGGGGACATCCAAGTAGATGAGCTTTTAGATTCAGAGAAGTATTGTTGGAACAACCAATACCCCTGCCCTCATGTTTCTTAAATCAAATTCACTTTAGAGATGCATAGACTTAGAGATGGAAAGGATTTCAGAAGTGACCTAGTCCAACCCATTCATTTTACAAAATGAAACTGAGGCCCATGGCATTGAAGTGACTTGTCTAAGGTCACATGAAAGAGTATAGATATTGAGCTAGAAGGGGCTTCAGAGGCCATTTTGTCTAACCCCTCTATTTAGAAAAGAGGAAACTGAGGCCCAAGGAGCTTAGGTACTTTGTCCAATAAGCACCAGAGGTGAGATTTAAATCCAGGTTCTCTCATTCCAGTCTATATCCCTTCCACTCTAGTCTTCATTCCTTAGAAATAAATGTGATAAGTATGATGACACCCTTCCCCTTCTTCACTATAGGGAAGCCATAATGACCAAATACACTGATAGAGTGTCAAATACAAGAAAGGAAAGCTGTTGTCCTTTACCTCAAACAGAATGAATTTACCATCATGGAATATTAGGCTTGGAAAGACTTGCAACATTTGGGTTAGTGTTCACATTTTCCAATATAATTTTGAGTACGATTTCAAATTCATCTGTCCCACAAGGACCTCAGAAACCATCTAGCCCAAGGTGCTTATCTTACCAATAAGGAAACTGAGGTGCTGAGGAGCAAAGTGATTTTCCTGCAGTCTGGGCTCCAGATCCACTGCCCTCCACATTATATCATGCTGAGCAGAGTGTGGAAGTGTGAGTGCTTCTCATATTGCCCTTGCGTCTAGACCTAGAGCGTCCAGGCTTTCCAAAGTGTCTGAGCAGGCTCATGAGTCTGTCAAAAGGAGCTTAAAGATGGCACCGGGGTCAAGTGAATCAATGAGTAATATAAAGGCCCTGAGTGTTGATCTTAATCCAAAGTCAGAGGGCAGAACTGAGAAGAAAGATTGCTGGAGGCTCAAAGGACTACTGCATTGGTGTGTCTGGCCCCAGCAATTAGTCAATAGGCATGCAGTATGGCTGAGCCTACATCAGACCTTGGAGAGCGACAGATAGAGAAAAGGAAACAATCCCTACTTTCGATGAGCTCCATCCTAGCACCTTGGCAAGTCCTTTCTGAAAGGTTTACAGTGATCATGTTTGGGCCCCCCTTTCCCTCCGAATTCCTCTAGAGTCCAAGCTCAGCAAACTTTCCTGTCTAAAATAAATGCTGCTACTTCTAGTAGTAGTAGTTGGAGGAGGAGGAGGAGGAGGTGGAGGAGGAGGAGGAGAAAGACGAGGAGGAGGAAGGAAGAGGAGGAGGAGGAGGAGCAGCAGCAGCAGCAGCAGTAGTAGTATGAACACACACCCCATATGAATATATATATACACACACACACATAATACTATAGACATATAAACACATATATGCAAACTTAAGCCTATGTAGACATATATGTACAAAGAAACTCACACCCATAAAAATATAGATATGATATACTATATAAATGTATGTATTATGTAAATATATACATAGTATAAGATATAACATAAATATAACGAAATATTATATGCATAATCATTTGTATGCACATTATACACATATGTATATAAATCATACAATTACACATATGGCACATAGTAAAAGTAGGCACTGTGGTTTAATTTAGTGCCAGGGATTTCTGATACTCATTAGATAGATTTGCATAACAGTCTTCCTATCTGGAAGGTTAAGCCAATCCACCATGAAAGAAGGTTACAGATGGAAGCCCGTAGCAGTGTCATCCGGGCACAGCTAATGAGGCTGGGGGCCTTCCATGTTGGTGACCCAAAGGTAATGTTGATTGGCAGAGCTCACAGTGACGGCCAGAGGTGACCAAAGGTTTTAGACAGGGACAGCTGATCTTGGGGATCAGGGGAAAAGTGCTGGTCAGAAAGAAGACTAGCAGATACCTTGAGAGCCTCTTTTGCTTAAAATTCACATTTTCCATTAAAAAAAATATCCTAGTACAATTTCCCAGGGGTACAATTGGGTTTGCCTCCCAGCAACCATTTTCCAGGCAGTGGTAAAAGAAACAGTAAAGTCATGTGATGAAATCATCACCTTTTCTACCTCACAAATCAATTCCTCCTCCTGACTCCCCTGTTTCTCCTAAAGGGGCCAAGATCATCTCTAAGATCTTGCCTTTTTCTGATATTTTATTTCCAATGTCCTAACATTCTTTTTTGCAAATGCCTTTCATGTCTCACATTCTACATAATATACCTCCAGCTCCAATATTCTTTACATTTTAATCTAAAACCATATTAAAGACCTTACAGTGGATTAAGCGATAGATTTGGATTCAGGAAGACTAGAGTACAAATCTAGCTTAGGACAATTATGAGTTTTGTGAGCCTAACCAAGTCACTTCACTACTATCTGCCTCAGTTTCTTCATTTGTAAAATGAAGATAACAATGGAGTTGTTATGAAAGTCAAATGAAGTCATGTTTATAAAGGAGGGGAGACAGAGTCAGAGACAGAGACAGACAGAGAGAGAAAGAGAGAGACACAGTAGGGTAGAGGGAGAAAGGGGGAGAGAGACACAGAGACAGAGACACAGAGAAAGACACAGAGACAGAGAGGGACAGAGAGATGGATTTCTTTGGTGGTCTGGTAAGCTTATGGGGAGGTCCATGGGCATCGACTCCTTCTCATAGTCAGGAATGGAACCTGCAATTCCAACCAGTTTTGTCATTTCCTGACCTTGACTAAGACTCCCAACTTTTCTGTGCTCAAAGTTTCCCCTTTGTTAAGGCAAAGAGAACAAATGCTGTTCTGTCTCTTGTAGCACTCATGTGAATTAGCTGATGTAAAGTACTTGAGGAAAAAACCACAAAGACCTATCTTGGGGCTCAGTATAATTACAGTATTACTTTTCAATACAAACAGATCCGTTAACAAACGAATCTGTAAAAATAGAATCTCTTATTAAGTAACCAAGACACAGTCAATGAAAATGAGTTTTAAATTAAAATTTAAAATAAATGGCTCTGATAGCAAGGCAATAAACCCCAGGCTCCAGATAAAGCAATCAGCCACTAAAATACAGCTGGAAGAACCCAAATGGACAATAATGATTTATGGCTTCCTGAATTTCGATGAAACTCTTTCGAAGTTGATTTCTCTTTTTTTTATACTCCCTTCCCCCCACCTTTCATCCCAACACTTGCTCAGTCTATCAATCAACACTCAGTCAACAAGCATTAATTAAGCACTGATTGTATACCAGCCATTATGCTAAGTGCCTGAAATATAAACGAAGATAAAAACTTGTCCCTGACCTAAAGGAGCTTGAGCATCATGGAGGAAACACCAGCAGATAGACATTTAAATGATCTCTTTAAAGCAATGATATTTAAGGCAATGGTCCTATTGGTTAAGGCAAACTCTAGGTAGCTAGAGATGGGTCTATCACTGTAGACAAGAAGTCTGGGAGTGCTGGAGAGAGGATGCAGGAAGGGGTGGTAATCTTAGAATATATGGTCTCAGCCATCGCAGCACTCTTAATAAATGGCACTTTATTGAAGTCTCTAGACTTTTTATCACAATGTTTGTTGCCTACATTCATGATTAGAGGAAATTCTGACTATCAATTAGATATTAGCATGGGGGGAAAAAGTCATGTTTTTCCCATGAAAGTCCATAGACACCTTTTTCCTTTAAATCAATCTAAGGACCCCTTTAAGGTACATGAACCCCAGATGAAGGAGCCCTGATCTATTCCAATTCTCCCATTTTTTGCTGTGTTTCCATAAGAAAATGGTTTAACCACTCCAAGTTTCATTTTTTTTTATTTGTAAAATGGAAGCGGAAATGCCTGCCTACCTATCTTTCAGGAATTTTGAAAGGAAAGAGGCATCAGTCACCTTAAGGGCCACATAAATGTGACCTATTACAATACAGCTAGCCTTTCAATGTCATAGGATTTGAATCTTGGTCTCTGGCTTGGTTGGTAAGCAGCTTCCAGTTCCTACTGATTGAGAAGGTAAAGACTACTGATGGAGATCCCAGAATAAAACACAATATTGGATCAGGAAAAGATGTTGGGTGACATCTAGGTCAACCTCATTCCTGAAAAGGAATCCAACTCAAATATTCTTGTCATGTGGTCAACCAATCTTCCAGCACAAGAGAGTCCATTACCTTTCAAAACAACTCTTTGCCTTGTAGACAGCTTGGATGGCAGGGAAATTTGCTCTTGCATTGAATCATAATCTGCTTCTCTACAGTTTATACCCATTGCTCCCAGTTCTGACTTTGAGGGTCAAGCAGAGCAAGGTTAATCCCTCATCCAAGTGACAGTCTTTAACATTCTTGAAGTAGGGATAATTGTATCCTCTCCTCTACCTGCCAACCACTGCCTCTTGCACCATGGAGCCTTTTCTCCTGGCCAAATGTGTCCACCTTCTTTTTTTTAAACCCTTACCTTCCTTATTACCTTACTGTATTGGCTCCAAGGCAGAAGAGTGGTAAGGGCTAGGCAATGGGAGTCAAGTGACTTGCCCAGGATCACACAGCTAGGACGTGTCTGAAACCAGATTTGAACCCAGGACGTCCCGTCTCCAAGTCTGGCTCTCAATCCACTGAGCTACCCAGCTGCCCCCTCCACCTTCTTGACTAGTTCTTCATATGGCACAGTTTCCAATCCCATTCCTTTCTTGGGAGCCCTCCTAAGGATATATACCAGCTTATCACAGTGTTTTTGAGTTTAGTATCATCAGCCTGAAGGCCTACCAGCTCACTGAGGTTCAACAGTAATCCAAACCCACCTCTTTCTCTAACAATGAATTATGAAACAGATCCTTTAAATCATCTCTCTGGTGTCAGGTCCCTGACAGGGCCAATTTAAAAAAATGTGTTGGTTTTGAGCTGCAAATTGATTTTTTATTGTGATAAATTAAAATCCAATATTATTCAACAAGACACTAAACACACAGGCACCTAAATTATTTTTCCTCTTCAATGTTTTGTCTCTTTTATATTAAAATGAATCTCTGGCAGCTGTTGAGTCTGGGTAAGCACTGTCAGTGGACAGCAGACACCACAGGATATGGAAATTTCATGCAAATGAGGGGCCATGCCAAAAAACAAAAAAAAGGGGACAACCCTCCAGCCTTCTTGGGTTCTGAGGATTTGAGGGACAGAAGTGACCTCAGAGGCCACCACCTTCTTCAGAGATGGAGGCTCAGACAAGATAAGTAATTTGCTGAGGAAATGGTTATTAAGTCCCTACTTTGCTAAGCACTAAAAAATGTCAGAACTAAGAGTTGTATCTTGATCTAAGACCATCCATGACATTGTGTTGTTGTCTCTATCATAGTGATCCTATAACTGGTTGTATCTTCCTCACAGAACTGCAGATGCTCAGTTTTGGAAGGGTCTTCAGGGTCTGTCAGTCCAACCTAGTCATGAGCAATAATCCCCTTAATAACACATAGTCCACTAAGTGGTCATATTTTCTGGAAGATTCCAAGTGGTGGTGGGGTAGGAAGCCATCAGCTTCCACAGTGGCCCATTCCACTCTGCGATGGCCCTCACTGTTATGACTTTCACTATGGTCAGTCAGAAAAAGAGTTTCTTCTCTTTATGACAGTTTCTTAATAAATGAAGGCTCTCTTCTCCCCCCTATATCTTCTTTTCTCCAGAATAAACATTCCTACTTTCTTTGATCTGTCTGGAATATTTTCTATTCTCTTCATTTATTCACCATCTGGCATATTCTCAGGATCTTTCACTATTCACTCAACCATCCTCCAGATTATCAATCTATGATCATCAATGAGGTTCTAAGAGGTACAAATACTAAAGTCCCCAGAGATGAACAATCAGATAGCAATGGGGACTTGATACCAAATCATTTGTATGAATTCATTAATTCATCTTTTGTAATTGCCTAATATGTGCCAGGTACAAGGGTCTATGAAACATTAAAAGGTACAGAAGAAAATATTCAGAAAGTAGGACCATTATGGGAAGACAGGAGACCATGTGAATGAATGATGATCCAGAAGAATAAAAGGAATAGAGATACTTTTAATGTCTATGGAGCTATCTCTCAGTCTATCTATATGAAAGGTCGGTCGGTCTGTCTATCTATCTATCTATCTATCTATCTATCTATCTATCTATCTATCTAATCCATCCATCCATCCATCCAGCCCTCTCTCTGTACATACGTAGATATGTGTGTGTGTATATATATATGTGTGTATATATTCATTCATTCATTCATTCATTCATTTATTTGCCAAATTGACAGTATAAAAGATGAAAAGGGAGACCTCACCTCTAATGAAGGGGAAATTAAGGCAATCATTAAAAAGTATTTTGCCCAATTATATGGCAATAAATATAACAATTTAGGAGATATGGATGAATATTTACAAAAATATAAATTACCTAGATTAACAGCAGAAGAAATAGAATACCTAAATAATCCCATATCAGAAAAAAGAAATTGAACAAGCCATCAAAGAACTCCCTAAGAAAAAATCACCAGGGCCTGATGGATTCACAAATGAATTCTATCAGACATTCAAAGAGCAACTAATCCCAATACTATACAAATTAATTGATATGATAAGCAAAGAAGGTGTCCTACCAAATTCCCTTTATTACACAAATATGGTACTGATTCCAAAGCCAGGTAGATCAAAAACAGAGAAAGAAAACTACAGACCAATCTCCCTAATGAACATAGATGCAAAAATCTTAAATAGAATATTAGCAAAGAGACTCCAGCAAGTAATTAAGAAGATCATCCACCATGATCAGGTGGGATTTATACCAGGAATGCAAGGATGGGTCAACATCAGGAAAACCATCCACATAATTGACTATATCAACAGTCTAACCAACAAAAACCACATGATTATCTCAATAGATGCTGAAAAAGCCTTTGACAAAATACAGCATCCATTCCTATTGAAAACACTAGAGAATATAGGAATAGAAGGACCTTTCCTAAAAATAATAAACAGTGTATACCTAAAACCATCAACAAGCATCATATGCAATGGGGATAAATTAGAAGCCTTTCCAATAAGATCAGGTGGGAAACAAGGATGTCCATTATCTCCTCTATTATTTAACATTGTACTAGAAACACTAGCAGTAGCAATTAGAGAAGAAAAAGAAATTGAAGGTATCAAAATAGGCAATGAGGAGACTAAGCTATCACTCTTTGCAGATGATATGATGGTCTACTTAAAAAATCCCAGAGAATCAACTAAGAAGCTGATAGAAATAATCAACAACTTTAGCAAAGTGGCAGGATACAAAATAAATGCACATAAATCATCAGCATTTCTATACATTTCCAACACATCAGAGCAGCAAGAGGTAGAAAGAGAAACACCATTTAAAATCACCCTGGACAATATAAAATACTTGGGAATCTATCTACCAAAACAAACACAGCAATTATACGAAAACAACTACAAAACACTCTCCAAACAAATAAAACTGGATCTCAACAATTGGAAAGCCATTGATTGCTCATGGGTAGGACGAGCTAACATAATAAAAATGACCATTCTACCCAAATTAATTTACCTATTTAGCACCATACCTATCAAACTACCAAAAAACTTCTTTACTGAATTAGAAAAAAACTATAACAAAGTTTGTTTGCTTTTTTAAACCCTTAACTTCTGTGGATTGGCTCCTAGGTGGAAGAGTGG
Source organism: Gracilinanus agilis (assembly GCF_016433145.1). NCBI lineage: Eukaryota > Metazoa > Chordata > Mammalia > Didelphimorphia > Didelphidae > Gracilinanus > Gracilinanus agilis. Next base: position 21,473,548 of record NC_058133.1, on the reverse strand, counting down.
TAAAGGTGGGCAATGGGGGTCAAGTGACTTGCCCAGGGGATTTGAACCTAGGATCTCCCATCTCTAGGCCTGACTCTCAATCCACTGAGCCACCCAGCTGCCCCATAAATATATATATTTAACAAATTTTATATACATGGAAACAGTTTTGAGCAACTGTTTTCTGACATCTTGCTGTTCTGATCCCTTCTTCCCCATGTCAGGTAGTAAATAGTCTGATATAAGTTTTCCAGTCCTTTCATGGAATACTTGTTTCCATATTCCTCCAGAAGACACAAATCATACATACAATTAAACAACTCATTAAGGAAATAAAGGATGGCATGCCTTGATCTGTAATCAGATTCTTACAGTTCTTTCTTACACTGTGGATACATAAAAAATTCTTTGCATATGAAAAATTATCTATAGGTTCCTAGACCTGTGATTCTACTGGCATGAAGAACCCTTATTAGGTAACTTCCTTCTGTCGATGTAGACTAGTACTCTAATTCCTTGGGTCCCTGAGGAGAAATGACTTGCTAAGGGTCACTCAAACAACTGGAAGCAGAAGTCAGGATTGATTCCCGATCCAAGGCAGGCTCTGTATCCACAATGCCACTCTGCCCTGAGGTTCTGGATCCTTTGAAATATGTGCCAAGCACTGAGAGGGCAGCGAGGGAGGTAATTTAAGGTTAATTTTTAAAAGTCCTTTCTTGTAAGGATCTTACATCGCCTAGTAGGGGGAGATAAGCCATGTGCCCAGATAAACATGAAGCCAATCAGAATGTTGTTAGCGGGAGTGCTAGAGACAGGTGTAGATGCATACATGCATGGACCAGGGGAAGATTTTCGAGAGAGTGGCAAGCTCTAACAGCCGTTTGAATCCCTTTGATATTGGTGATAACTAGACATCAGATAATATGAATAGCCCTCAATAGAGAGTCATTTCCACCTCATGTTAACAATTCAAAAAAAGAAAGTTAATCATATAAGGATTGGGATCAAAGGCCCTTTGAAATTTGAGACAGGGTGTAAATTGCTGTAACCAATCTCTTTAATTGGGATCGATATCTCTGACAGCTTTTGTTTTTACATTCTAAGGAGAGCTCCAGTCTGCTAATGTTTCCTTTTTCTTTCTTTTTCTCCTTAGTGGGAAGACAACAACAACAAATTCATGCCCTCTTGCCACTGTGGGGATGAATAAAGCTGGGGTAAGGCAGATCTCATTCCAGATGCCAAATCTATCTCTTGGAAAGAAAAGAAAAAGCCTCCACTGAAAATATGATTGCAGTCCCCACCCTAGATAGAGTTGCCACTTCAAGGGTCTAGGAAATTTGGCTTGCTGATAATTAGAAATGGATATTATGAGATAAAAATATAACTGTGGTGACCTTCCTATGGCCCTCTTCCAAGGGACCAAGAACAAAACAGTATTTGTTGCTATTGGTGAGAGAGAGAGAGAGAGAGAGAGAGAGAGAGAGAGAGAGAGAGAGAGGAAGAGGAGAAGGGAGTGGAGGGGAGGGGAGGAGAAGGGAGGGGAGGGTAAGGGAGGGAAGAGGAAAGGAGAGGAGAGAAGAGAGAGAGGAAACAAAAATATATGAAAACAATAACAAGAAATGCATCTATAATAAAATGTTTAAAATTTCATCTTGATTTATTTTTCTTCCTTTGACAAACTTCTTGAGAACAGCATGTGGGGTCAGAGAACTGAGTCCCAAGGATAATTCCATCTCTTCTTATCTCTCTGACCATGGGCACATTGTTCTGGCTTCTATGTGCCTTAGTTTCTAAGCTCATAAAAAAGTGACTCTTAATAAAGAATTTTTTAAATCCCTTTCAGTTAGAAATCTATGATTCTCAGATCTACTGAGGCAAAACTATGGACGAGGGCCAGCTGGATGGCCCCATGGATAAGAGTTCCAGACTTGAAGTTGGGAGGATCTGGGTTCATTTCAGGCCTCAGAAACTTCCTAGTTGTGTGACTCTGATCAAGACATTTAACCTCAATTGGCTAGCCCTTACCATTCTTCTGCCTTTGGAAATGATACTCAGTATTGATTCTAAGACAGAAGTTAAGGGTTTTTTTAAGTAAAAAAAACTGGATGAGTCTGAGAATGAGAAGCTTGTCTAAAATCGACAAGCCCACAACCATCGCTTCACTCCACCTTTGGCAGGCCCAAAGAGCACGTCCACTCTTTCCTTTTCTGGTTACAGAGAGATGGACTTGGGTTTTTTAAAGATTACGAGACCAATTCCCTTGCTGAAATTACACTGATTTCAAAGAACTGGAGGTTAAATCTGGGTGTTGGAACTCATTGACATTGAGGCGAAAGGCAATGCTGAGTAACCCCTTAAAATGCCTTCGGTTAATATAGCAAATATGGACAGAAATTTTCTCTAAACAGCGTTGTTCCCCCCAGATCATCTAACTTTATTAATATCCCATTAGAGAACAGGGGTCCTCTGACATTTTTATCACAAGCCAAGGTACCCCGATGCTGCACAACTGCCTCCCACCCCTCTCAGCCAAGAGGCTCTCTCTTGGTGATGGACGATCGGAGCTTATCGAGTTTGTCAGCCGCCTTATGTGTGTTTATGCGGATTGGAGATCGCTGAGCAGCAAGGAAAGCTTTTAAGGGCACATCTGTCAATAAATTCAATCCCATTCTGTCGTGTCATTCTTTTACTTACTCCTGTCTTTTCATCAAAGATTTTGATTCCTCCAAAGGAGATGGTTAAAAAGATTTTCTGTTTGTGTTCTCCTTTGGAACGGGCTCCAGCGACAACTCCCTGTGGAGAGAAAGGACAGAGTTTGAGTTCGGGATTTTCTCAGCTCTTCTCTGGGAGCTTTGCTGCACAGGGGGCCCCTCAGGTGGGTCAGATACCATCAAACCATGGACAACAATCCTCTAGTCTGGTACTAGTCACATTGACCCTTTTTTCATCTCATGGCCCATTTTCCAAATTCAAAAAGGTCGACGGCTTAGTCTGATAGAAATCTAGCTGGATATGGAGTGAGAAGATTGGACATCAAACCCTGGCTCTGCAAAGGCTGTGTGACCTTGGGGAAATCACTTAATCTCTCTAGGTCTCAATTTCCCACCATAAAATGAGTCAGTAGGACTGTTGTTCAGTTGTGTCTGACTCTTAATGTGGAGTTTTCTTGGCAAAGATAATGGAGTGGTTTGTCACCTCCATTTCGATCTTATTTTACAGATAAGGAAAATAAAACAGAGTTAAGTGACATGCCCAGGGTCATATGGTTAGTAAGTATCTCAGGCTGGATTTGAACTCAGGTCTTCCTTATTCTAGGTCCAGCCCTCTATTCACTGTGCCATTTGAGTGCCCAAAGTTGGATCAGATACAAAATAAAGTTCCTTCTTGTTTTAGATCTAGGATTCTATTAACCTCTGCCTCCAGATTATAATTGCTGCCTAATTCCCATGGTCTTCATTCATTTATTCATGCTTTTCCCATAAGATAAGACAGTATATGTTTAATGGCTTAATATAATCTATAACTGTCAATAATTATTATTATAATTCATTTATTCATTGATTGATTCATCATTTGTTCACTCATTTACTTTTTCATTGAGAAGACACCATGGTGATCCTAGAAGGAAAACCAATGTAGGAAATAGGGCATTTGGCTTCTAATCCTGGCCCTGCCATTAACTCATGATGTTACCTTAAACTGACAATTATTTTCTCTAAGGCTCAGTTGCCTCATCTGTCAAATAAGGGATTTGAACTAAATGATCTTGGTGGTCCTGCCCAGTTCTGATATTCTGTGATTTATTAAGGCATCTTTTAAGCTAAAGAAATGTAGTAGGTAATAGAGAGATGCAAAGAAAAAGAAAAGGCAAATCCCTTCCCACCGTGACATCCAGTATCAATTAGGAGAGATGAAACCGAGCCATATTAGTATGGAAAACAGAACAGGGTAAAAGACATGTATTCGGGGGCAGCTGGGTATCTCAGTGGATTGAGAGTCAGGCCTAGAGACAGGAGGTCCTAGGTTCAAACCTGGCCTCAGCCACTTCCCAGCTGTGTGACCCTGGGCAAGTCACTTGTCCCCCATTGCCCACCCTTACCACTCTTCCACCTATGAGACAATACACCGAAGTTAAGGGCCTAAAAAAAAAAGACATATGTTAAAATGGTGCTGTAATGAGGTTTTAGGAGAGGGAGATCTCTTCTAGCTGAGAAGGGGGAGAAGGAAGAAGGGAGGTTTTCTGAATTAGGCAGCATGTGAACTTGGTCTTGAAGAATGGGTAGAATCCCACCAGGTGGAGAGTAGGAGTCCCAGCTAAAATTCAAGAAAAATTCTCAGGGGCAGCTGGGTGGTTCAGTGGATTGAGAGCCAGGCCTAGAGACAGGAGGTTTTAGGTTCAAATTTGGCCTCAGACACTTCCCAGCTGTGTGACCCTGGGCAAGTCACTTAAACCCCCATTGTCTAACCCTTACTGCTCTTCTGCCTTAGAATCAATATGTAGTATTGGTTTTAAGACAGAAGGTAAGGGTTTAAAAAAAAAGAAAAGAAAAATTCTCATTGTCTTTAGGGGATAGTGAACAATTTACTCATTCATTCATTCATCCACTAATTAAGTCATTGAGAAAGTATTTATTGAATGCTTATGTCTCATTGACAAGGGTATGTCAAGTACTATAGACCCACAAAGAAGGAGGCTACATGAACCCTTCTCTGAAATAGATTAAAACACTGCTGTGAAGCCAGGCCATGCCTACCTAAAACAAAAGAATAATGAGCATTTTCCCTTAATCTAGCCCAGAAGGGCTGAGCTGACTTAAGTGCTGATGAAATGTAAATTAAGGTCAGAATCACTGAGTAAAGAGTTATGAGTCTCATGTCATAATGCCATCATCATTAGCATCATCGCATGGTTTTTGCTTGCTTTCTTTTTAAGCCCAGGTAAAGCACCTTTGATTTTTATCTTCTAGAACTCTGGAGAGTGTGAAATTATTATTTCTTATTGCTGGAATGTAAACTTTTTGCCCTGGTTTATTACATAATAATTTTGCTATACAATAATGGTTCAGAAAAAGATCAGTGCTCTGTGGCACAGACATTAGAATCAAGACATGATAGAGATGGAAAGGAGCTTAGAACAGGGATTGCCCAAGCTGGGAGGGAGCTTAGAACAGGGAATGCCAAAGCTGAAAGGGAGCTTAGAACAGGTTTTATCTAAACTTGGAAGGATCTTAGAACAGGGATTGTCCAAGCTTGGAGGGAACTTGAAAAGAGATTTTCCAAGGTGGGAGGGAGTTTAGAATAGGGATTGTCTAAGATGGGAGGGAGCTTAGAACAGGGATTGTCCAAATTGGAAGGGAGCTTAGAACGGGGATTGTCCAAATTGGGAGGGAGTTTAGAACAGGGATTATCCAAGTTGGGAGGGAACTTAGAACTGGGAATGTCAGAGATGGGAGAGAGCTAAGAACAGAGAATAATAGAGCTGAAAGAGTCAAAGGATGCCTAAACTGAAGAGATTTTAGAACAGAATGCTAGTTAGAAGACATCATCTGGTTCAAAGGTTCTTACTGTTTTGGGGGCAGTGTAGGGAAGCCCTCACTGAAAGCCCCTCAAAGGACTTTTTTAAAACACATAGAATAAAATACATAGGACTACCAAGGAAGCCAATTATACTGAAATACAGATAACAGAATAGATCTTAAAAAGTTGACAAATCCCTGACCAAAGCCAGCCCATTCATTTAAAAGATCCATTAAAACCTTTGTTCCTTCCTTGTTCTCCTCACTCCAGCTATGGTGCAGACACCTTGGATTACTTTCCATACACTGAAAGCCCAATCCTTTCTGGCTTTTGCTCATGTTGTTACTTATACCTGGAATGGCATCCTTTTTCCCTCTTCACTTGCCACTTTCCTACTCAGCCTTTAAAGTCTACCTCAAATAATGCCACTTCTTCCACAAGCTCTGATCCTTTCCTCCTTTCATCTTCCTCCACTGGTACCTCCATTCCTTTCTGAACTCATTTTATCAGTCTATGATAGTGAAAGGGTCCAGGCAGCATTGAAAGCTCACTTGCATTTTCATTGTTGTTATTCATTGGATTTTCATGTCTACTGAGTCTATTGGCTAGCCTACGATTATGTGTTCTGTTGTATCTGACTTTCCATGACTCTTTTAAAGGTTTTCTTGGCAAAGACACTGAAATGGTTGGCCATCTCCTTCTCCAGCTCATTTTCAAATTAGCAAATTGAAGCAGATATGGTTAAGTGACTTCCCCAGGGATTATCTGAGGCTGGATTTGAACTCAGGTCTTCCTTACTCTAGGCTTGGCACTTTACCCCCTGCACTGCTTAGCTGTCCAGCCTACTGGTTCTAGTTTCTTTTATTCTCCTCCAGGCTGGTTTGTGGTCAGCAGGCACTCTCTGTTGCCAGGAGCTCTAGAGAGTCTTTCATATTGGTAGAAGCTGACAGAATCTGAGTTTCTCTGGCATACAGATGGGAAGTTAGAGATGACTTTTCTAGAGGAGTTGTCATCTCATCAAGTCTCCATGATGAGGGTTAGGATTTCTGCTTCAACTCATGTTTCAGTGAGGATCCCTTCAACTCTATCTTATATGAGACGATGCATCTGAAACTTAAATACCTCCAGTGATTGGGAGATTATGACCTCATGACAAAGCCCATTTCTTCCTGGGAAAGCTACTGCCCTTCCTTTAACCTACAATGATGCCTTCTGATTGTACAGAAGTTATTCATAAAATTTAACCTGCCTAAGAAGGCTGGTATGAATCTAAGTTGTTTGTGTCCTGATGGTCTCAAGTGATCTGCCATCATGGACAAGAATTCCATCCACCACCTTTCCCTGTGTGTGGAAATGAGCATCCCATCTAAGTACCTTGAGCTTCATCATGGAATCTTGACATAACTTGTCTCCCCGGGCGGCAGAAACCTCATCAATGCCAATCAGCTTGGCCTTGTATCGGACGCCTTCGCCTTTGAATCTCTTTATCAAAGTGGCTTCACTGCGATCCTGACCTGGGTAGAAAGAACAAAAAAAGGGGTTTAGATATTCAGGGAGGAAACCAAGTTGGGGAAGGAACTTGGAGAGAGGGTGGGCTTGGCTGATGGTTCATTTAAGAGATCTTGGGCTCACGAGGTAGAGGAGAGCACCCTAAAGACAAATGGATTCTTTCACAATTCTATGTATTTTACTTTATTCATTTAAATGCGTGATTCTAAAATGGGGCCCAACATACCACCAAATGAGGCCATTAAACAGGAACATCAGTCATCAAAGAGAAGAAGGGAGGGTTCTGAAGAATTTGTGGCTATTGTTGACATTCTGACAGACATTGTTGTCTGGACCAATGATAAACTCTGCCTCTGAGACCTCAGGCATTTTGCAGCAAAGTCCAGTACACTTAGCATTCCCTTTGAAATACACAAAATCTTAGAGAACTCTTAACACAGATGTGGATCCAGACTGAAGGAAAGGTACCCCAATTCTCCAAAGACACACAGCTCCCTTACAGAAGGGTATCCCTTCCAATACGATGGGCTTTTAGGGTAGAAAGTTTAATTCAGAAACACAAACCCAGAAACAACACGCTTTAACAAAATCACCACTTGACCTCCATGAGGCTCAGCTTTTTCATTTGTAAATGAAGAGCTTTGGACAAGATGAAGACTGAGAATCCTTCCAGCTCTTGACTTATGATCCTGTGAGTGACCTTGAACAAGTCATTCACCGCTTGGGGACTCAGCATCCTTATTTGTTAAATCAAGGAATGGATAAGATGGAGGATCTGAGGTATCTATTACCTTAAGCAAGTCAATGACTTTCTCCTGGCCTCAGTTTTCTATTTTCATAAAATGAAGGGATTATATTAGATGGCCTCTGAGGTGCCCTTCAGCTCCAGATCTTTCCATACAAATCCTCCCTTTTGTTCTGATCCCTAGACTCATTAAAGACCAGATTCTACTATAATATCTGACTCTAATATGTCTCTTTTACATTTCTAATCACTTTACTTCCATCATCTCATTTGAACCCCACTCTACACCTATGAGGTACTAGTTATCATTGTACTCATTTAATAAATAAGTAAATCAAGGCTCACAGTGAAGTAAATTGCCCAGGATCACATAGCTAGTGTCAGAAATAGGAACTAGTTTTTCTGGATACCAAGTCTAACATGCTATCAATTACAGCAAGTTCATTGGGCTATAAGAGGTTGTTTGGTGGGTCAGTGGAAAAAGAGTAGGTGATGGAGCTAGAACACTTGGGTTCAAATCCTGGTTCAAATATTTACTAACTGGGTGAACCTGGGTAAATAACCTAACCTATCTGGATCCATAGTTTCTTCTTCTATAAAATGAGGGTAGTAATAATTACATTATCTATACTGCAGGATTGTGGTGTACAATATACTTAGTAAATGTTGAAGTGGTAAAGAAGTGGGCTCTTTTTTATGGGAAGGCTCTAGTCTAAGGAACTGTCTTCTAGTCAGTCATGACACAGGGACCACTACTTAAGGCAACTCAAAGGATAATACTACACCTCCCTACTTTCACACAGACTGAGCCCCATCCCTGGCTTCCCCTCCCTGATCATCTCCACCTTTTAGAAACTCATTTCAAAGCTGAACTCAAAATCTAGCTCCTCCACAAAGACTTGGGAATGGCAGTGAGCAGCTGTCACTCATCATTAGATGAGGTGTTCAGTCAACATGGTGAGATTAGATGGTGTGCCCCTTGGTTCTGATGGGCATTTCTCCATGGAGTGTAAGAAGATCTCCCAGTGGGATCAGGTTCCATAATCTAGGGTTTCGATAATGGGGCTAGTCCCTGAATAATGACTGATTGAGCATCAGTTACCCTTCCACATAGAGTCCAAAAGAAAGCTGCTCAAATTGGGACATTAATTCTCTGAGGAGAGGAAGAAGTGATCCTGGTGTCATTTTTTGGTTGGTACATTGCATACTGAGTGTAGAGTCAGAAAAACCTGGGTTCAAGTCCTGCCTCAGACACTGATGATCTCAATAACCCTGAACAAGTATTTAACTTCTGCCTTGGTTTCCTCAACTGTAAAATGGAGATAATAACAGCACTTATTACATAGTGTGGCTATAAGGAGCAAATGAGACAAGAATTGTAGGTACTTAGTACAGTAGGGCAGCACTGAGCATGGAATCCAGGAGACTCGTCTTCATGAGTTCAAATCTGACCTCAGACTCTTACCGTGAGATTCTAGGCAAGTCACTGAATCATGTTTACCTCAGTTTCCTCATATGTAACATGAACTGAAGAAGGAAATGACAAACCACTCCAGTATCTTTGCCAAGAAAATTCCAAATGGGGAATTTCAACTGAAATGCCTGAACAACAGTAACAGAGTATTTGACATATAGTAGGTATTTAATAAGTTCTTTCTTTCTTTCTTTCTTTCTTTCTTTCTTTCTTTCTTTCTTTCTTTCTTTCTTTCTTTCTTT
>NC_058133.1:21422923-21463759 GCF_016433145.1 Gracilinanus agilis | reverse complement strand
CCTTCCTTCTTTCTTTCTTTCTTTCTTTCTTTCTTTCTTTCTTTCTTTCTTTCTTTCTTTCTTTCTTTCTTTCTTTCTTTCTTTCTTTTTTCTTCCTCCCTCCCTCCCTACCTTCCTTCCTTTCTTCCTTCCTTCAAGTAGGTGTTTAATTTATGCTTGATGAATGAAAGAATAAATAGCACTAATTCCTTTGAGCAGAGATAGGGGCTGCCTCACTGTGAGTGCTCCTCAAGAATCTGCTGATCTGAGATCACTAAATAATGATCCTTTGCCTTCAGAAGCTTATAGGCACATTGATTGGGAAATGTGACACACGTTTTAGTTCAAGGAAAAATATTGATGTGGAAAATGACCCTACTAGTTTTTAGGTAAAATCTGACACCATTTTGTAGATGGGCTGTAGCACTTAGGACTTCTTTACGTCCTGAGCTTGACCACAGTGACCAGTCAGTGCCTGGCAGGGAGGAGAGAGGGCAGAGAGGACAAGTCCAGGGTCTCAGAGCCTCCTTTTCGGATGCTCCACACCCTACTGAGATTACGCACTGGTTAGACCATTTACGCTTGTTAAATAATATTTTATGAGAGATGCACAGCACATGGATGATGACTCAGAAACTGTTAACTAATGGTAAAATGAAGCCTTGGGGAAATGCTGAGGCAGATGTTGGTACCTATGGCTGAAAGCTAAGGGAGGTCTATTCGATATGCTGGGGTCCTGTAAACAGCATCTGCCAGAAGAAGTGGGCACAATGGTGCCACCGCCTACACTCCCCAACCTTCTCTCCAAAGAGGGCTGGCAGGAAGAGAGCTGAGTCAGCATTGTCTGCCACCAATGAAAACCCAACTCCACGCAGCCCCTCTGACAGCGCTCAGCCCCACAGCTTCGATACATGGGCAGGATCTGTTTACCAAGAATTCGCCTTTCACTGACAGGAGTTTAAACACACACACACACACACACACACACACACACACACACACACACACACACCCCTCACCCGCCTCTGCCTGAATTTTCCTCCTGCCCCCTTTGCATGCATATTGCACGTGTTCAAGCCTCAGATCAGCTCTGCTGAACCTCAACAAATTCATCGCATTAAAAGCACTTTCTGCCTCACAATTTATGTCTCAGAAAGCCTAGAAATTGGGTAAACAGCTTCCACCTCCCAGACAACCTCCATAAATCCCAGATCCCCAAGCACCAGGCGTTTCAGCAGAAGCTAGACAACACCTGCCTCCCCGGGGATCCCAAGGGCCACTGGCCGACCCGAGCCGGAAGGGAGACACAGGCCCATCGTAGGGCGTGGATCAAGGCCCTGGATTAATAGAAAGATCTGAGGCCATCTGGATGGAAGCAGGGTGTCCAGTTTAGCCTGGGACCCAGGGCAGAGCTAATTCGTATGAATGGTACTTATGCAGAATATGATTCTGATTCTCATTAAACTTTCTACCTTTAAAAGGGTCATTTTTCATAAGGAGATCTGGAACAAGGTCTCCAGGATATTAGCAAAAGGATAAATAAAAGGCAGCTGAACCACAAGGACTATAATTCTAGTAGAGGGTTGGGGTGATGCCATTAGCCACAAGAGTTTGGCTTATGGAATGTGAGGGTCGTTGGAGATCTCGGAGGACATTGTGGCCAGAGAGGGCATCAGGGTAGAAATGGGGGAAGAGAATGGCTTGACCACAATCATAGAGCAGTAAGTCAGGGACAGAACTGGCATTTGAATTGTTCCAAGGGGCAGTTACGTGGCACAGTGGATAGATTGCTTGGCCTGGAGTCAGGAAGACTCATCTTTTGAGTTCAAATCAGGCCTCGGACCCTTACTAACTGAGTGACTATGGGCAAGTCACTTCACTCCTGTGTGCCTCAGTTTCCTCTTCGCTAGAAAAGAAATTTGCAAACCACTCTAGTATCTTCTCCAAGAAAACCCCAAATAGGCTATTCAAGAGTTCTATGTGACTGAAAATAACTGAACATTAAGAATAATTCCCAGTTCCAGACTCATTACTTTGAGGAAACAAAAAAGAGAGCGATAATAGCTTTGAGGTTCTCTTTTACAAACATGAAATTTGCAGATAGATATAACCGTGACAAAGTTCACTGCTACTAGGGTTGGGGAGAAAGCTTAAAACGTTACTGTGGAATCAGTTTTAACACATTTTTAGGGCCAAACTATCCAGCACTATATAAATCACAAAACTAATCCTATCCTTTGAGACCCCTCTCCCATTTTTAGGAATTCTGTCTGCGATTACATTGAGTTTGGATACATGAACATAGTTGTGATGGTGAGCTCCTGCATTTTTAAATTATTATTTTTTAAATCATCACCTCTCTTCGTATCACCAGGAATTAGCACAGTTCCTGGTACACAGTAGGTATCTAATAAATGCTTATTGTTGACTTGATTTTAATATATTCTAAGGCAGGGTTCTAAAAATGATACCCATTGATTTATTTTCATTTTTTCTTTTAAAATATGTTTTGATAACTGTGTTTCAGTGTAATTGGTTTGCTTTGTACTCTTCTGTATTTTATTTGATGCAGATATAAATGTTCGTCTGAAGAGCACATAGGTTTTATCAGCTTTTCAAAAAGGCCTGTCTGTGAAACACAAAAGGTGAATAAATCTTGTAGAGAAGCATCATAAAAGAAACAAGAGTTATATTATACATGTGTGTATTCACACATGGCAACACTTATTTAATCTTGTGATGATACACATACCATACATGTAGAGATTCATATATGTATATTGATGTGGGTATACAGTCACCTTTATCTATGTGTATGTGGATCTAGGTATGTGTATGTATGTACACCTACACACGTAGAGCAGGGATAGGACCGTACCTGTGATTTCTACGGTACGAAGTCCTCGAAGATGAGGAGATTCTCCTTAGTAGATCAGGTAGTTTTTTTTTTTTTTTACTATTCACTCGTTCAGTCATGGACAACTCTAGGTGACTCCATAACCTTTGTCCAAGGGATTTCTTGGCAAAGACACTGAAGAGAGCTACCATTTCCTTCCCCGAGTGTCTCTGCTTTACAGATAAGGAACCGGGATCAATGAGGATTAAATGATTTGCCCAGGGTCATACAACTAGTCATTATCTGAGCCCAAATTTGAACTCAGATCTTCCCAATTCCAAGCTTTTTGCGTTATCCACTGGGCCACCTAGCTACCTATACAGGAGGGTACCTTCCCGATAATGAAGTCTCAAGATCAGTGGCAAGAAACCTAGAAAAGACCCTTGGTGCTGTTTATTGACACAGAAAATCACAAATTACCATTATCTATGTTTTATTGTATTTTTTTTTTTAACCCTTGTACTTCGGTGTATTGGCTCATAGGCGGAAGATTGGTAAGGGTGGGCAATGGGGGTCAAGTGACTTGCCCAGGGTCACACAGCTGGGAAGTGGCTGAGGCCGGGTTGGAACCAGGACCTCCTGTCTCTAGGCCTGACTCTCACTCCACTGAGCTACCCAGCTGCCCCATGTTTTATTGTACTTTTCTTTATTTTGCTAAATATTTCTCAATTATATTTTAATCTGATTCCTGCCCAAGGAGTTTTGCAGGCTGGACTCTACTAGCTCTGGCCCAAAATGCTGCAGTTAAGGGACTTACCCAAGTGATAGTCAGAGGAGGAACTATGAAGGAAAGTCTTTCTGGCTCTGAGGTTGGCTCTGAAGTTCCCGCTCCAGAGCTCTTTGTAATTGCAAAGAACTGGAAACAGTCCTAATGTCCACCAATTGGGGAATGGCTGAATAAATTGTGTTCTAGTGATGTAATACAATACAAGGGTGCCATTAAAGATGATGAACGAGGGATAGAAAGACGCTTGGAAAGACTTTGACGAAGCATTATCGCAGAAAGGAAGCAAAACATGATGAATGACATGAGAGCCAACTCTCCTTCTCTGAAAGAAAAGGGTGTATGTACAGGGGCCAGGGATGAATGGAGGAGTAGAAGGCAGAGAGAAGGCGGAGGCAGGAACTCCCAAGATGAGGTTCATTCAAACGAATTCAACAAGAAGATGCCATGAGCATCGGGTCTGCATAAGGCTACTCAGTACACACAAGGCACTCTGCTGGCTGTTAGAGATATAATAATAGTAACAGGAACAACAAGAAAAAGAACAATATAATGTTCAATAACTATGACTGAGAATAATAAAATAATGTTGGCAATCATAATGTGATGAATAAATGTCTAATAATAATGATAGGTAATAACAAGATAGAATAATGATTTAACAATAGTAATTATAATGGTAAATAATGATTAATAATAAAACATAATAATAATGATGGGAATACTTATGTGGTTAATAAAACTATAATGATCAACAATAATAAAATATAATAATGATATTAGAAATATGTCTAATAGAATATGTTCAATAACAATGATCAATAATTATAAAGTATGGTACTAAGGATGATAATGGCTATAATAATGTGGCTAATAAAATATGTTAAATAGTAATGATCAATAATAAAATATAATAATAATGATATTGGTAATATAATATGTCTAATAGAATATGTTCAATAACAATGATCAATAATTATAAAATCTGGTACTAAGGATAATAATGGCTATAATAATGAGGTTAATAAAATATGCTAAATAGTAATGATAGATAATAAAATATAATAATGATATTAGTAATATAATATGTCTAATGGAATATATTCAATAACAATGATCAATAATTATAAAATCTGGTACTAAGGATAAAGTTGGTTATAATAATATGGTTAATAACATATTAAAGAGTAATGATTGATAATAATGAAATATAATAGGGGTAGCAATGCTAATAAAAAACATAAACATGAAAAGTTATTGTCCTCCAGGGGCTTGAGAAAGGGCACAGACATACCTGATGCCAGGTAGAATGTGATGGCAGCAAGAGAAAGAAGAGCTCAAGTACCTGAGGCTCTTTGGAGGAGGGAGACAACTAACACTACGTTGGGGGGAGGGGACAGGCTCTGGGAAGGTTTAAAGCAGAAGGTCGCAGCTGAGTTGTGTCCATGACTACATGATGACACAGAAATTCAAGTTCAGTGTAAATAGAGGCAAATGCAAATTGATTTGGTTTTCCTGTGACTTACAGTTAAGGGCACAATAAATTAATTTTTGACATGACATTAAATATTCTTGCCCCCATTTGAAGGGACCTTTGCTCAAATGCTTGACAAAAGGGAAAGCAGGGTGTAGCCCTGGGCAGTGATTGAAGAAATAATTGTGGAAATGATTTGTCTTAACTTTTGATATACAAAATGACGTCAACATGACCCTTAATAGGAACAAATAAAAATCCCAACCTCGAAAGGTAAATACCTCCAGCTTGGAAAATGGCTCTACAAAGAGAGGAATACAAATAACTCAGTGGAGTATTACTGAAGAAATGATGAAGGATGCAAAATTGAGGGAGTTATGGGAAGACCTGTATAAATTGATGCAGCAGGAAAAACAATGAAGCAAGGAAATAGCATGCAACATACATCCCTACTGCATTCATGTCAGCTATTACCATGCTAAACAAAATAGTCACCTGCTATTGAATTGTAATGACCAACTGGGATTTTTGTTGTTGGTCAATTGTTTTTCAGTCATGTCCGACTATCTGTGACCCCATTTGAGGTTTTCTTGGCAAAGATATTGGAATTATTCGCCATTTCCTTTTGTAGCTCATTTGACAGATGAGGAAACTGAGGACAATGGGGTTAAGTGAGTGACCTGTCCAGGGTCACTCAGCTATGATATGGGAGTAGCTTGCCATTTCCTTTTCCATCTCATTTTACAGATGATAAAACTGAGAACAACAGGGGTAAGTGACTTGCTCAGTCACACAGCTGATAAGAGTCTGAGACCAGATTCGAACTCATGAAGAAAAGCCTTCCTCGTTCTAGACTCAGTACTCTATCCACTGAGCCACCTAGCTACCCAATCAATACTGGAGGAAAAAGAAGTAGACGTGTCCTAATCCTCAGTATAAAGATAGAGACTATGGCCAAAAAATGTAGTGTACATTGTTAGTCATATTTGCCATCTAGTTTACCTGTGCTTTTTGTGTTATTTTGTTACTATGAAGAGGAGAGTGGCTAAGGGGAAATAATTATACTATGCAAAATATACAGCAACTTAAAAAAGGTTAAGAATAAAATGAATCTTGCAATATTATGATAACACACAATGAGTTCAACTGGAGTCTATGTAACTACTGGAAAGAGCAGAGAACTTGAGGGCAGAAGACCTTAAGCTAAGTCATTTACCAGTTGTGTGACTTGGAGCAAGTCACTTTCTCTTTGAGTTTTGTTTCTTCATCTATAAAGTGAGACTAGATCATCTCTAATGATCCTTCTAGCTTTGACATTCTGTAACCTGAGAAACGGAAAGAATTTATGAGATCATCTGATGGGGGGGGGAGCAATGTAGATATTTCCTCAGTTATCTTCCATTTCTAGCATTTTGTGAATCTTGACTCAGAAGTGAGAGCTTAACTTTCTATCTCTACTAAGTTTTAGATCCCTGAAGCACATGGATTAGAATTCAGTCACATTTACAGAAAGCAACAACTTGGCCATAAATATAGGAATATAGGACTGAAGCCACCAGGTTCATCCTTGTTTCTAAATGAAGTTCTCATGACTATTTTAAGGTGCTAGGGACATTTTGGGCATTTATTTAATGACATTTATTCACCCATATCCAAATAATCAGGGAGGCTTAGAGGATTTTTCACTGAAGAGGAAGCAAATAGTCACAAAAACAGAGTTGGCCTAAAGGACTTTCTGCTAAGCTGGCTAGGTATAGCCATAGGTCTGGTTCACAAAAGAGCAAATATAATTATGCAACTATCAACTAGTTTATAAAATACATAGGGATACTCTTTCCTGGAAAAGAAGCAAGAGATGATTTCAGTAACTCATCAGAAAAGTAACAAAATATACCTCACTGAAGAAAGCAGACCATCTGATGACATCAGCCTAGTGAAGAAAAGCAGCTAAGAAAAGGACACAATGATTTCTTCAGGACAGCAGCAAGTGGCAGATTTGGAGTTACAAAGGGATCTGTGGTTAAAATCTAAACAGATGTGCCATCAAGGCAATTGGTATTACTGTTCTCATTGGTAGTGTGGCAATCTGTACATTAGTGTCTTTAGGTGAACCGGGGGAAGAGGGGATGCTTCTATTATTCATCTTGCTTTACTGTTTAATCAAAGGTTTTTGCTTTGAGTTAATTGCAACTGCAATGAGGAATTGGGGGAAGAGGAAGCATTAAATTTGGGGCTTATCACAGGTCATTTGGAATGGATGCTGATTAAAAATGTGTGTTGAATACAGGCGTAGCTTTCGTTAGTTTATATGGAAAGGGACGCTATACACACACACACACACACACACACACACACACAATTCTATGCTTTCTAATGCAACAATTTAGTTCAGGGCAGTGGACATATTCATTTTAATTTATAACAAAAGTAACACTTGCCCACATTTCTTTCAGGGTCAGCCTTATTTTATCCATATACTGGGCCTTTGGGCCCTAGCTAATCTGCATGGATATTACAGGATGCTGTTTTTCCTCCAAATTCACTGTCTTTCCCCAGTAATTGTAAAATACACACTTAAAGTTGGCATCATAAATTTGGGTGGTAAAATGCAAATTCGCACAAGCTAATCTAAATCCAAATAGACAATCACATTGGATTCTGCAGACCTGAGACTATATTTGGCCAATTAATCTCACTTTTGGTTGGCACACTGGAGAAAATACTGACCATGCAGAGTATATCCATGGAGGCAGTGACTGGGATGGTGAAAGGATCTTAAATCATATAAAATTCAGATTAATCAAAAGAAATGGGGATGGTTACCCTGGAGAAGAAAAGATTTTTACCTTGGTCAAATTTCTTGCTCTCTGAACATGAATTTTTACTTGAAAGTTTTAAGCACATCTGTGGCTTTAATTCAGGGGACGGCAACCTTTTTGGCCGTGAGAGCCATAAACGCCACATTTTTTAAAATGTCATTTCGTGAGGGCCGTACAGTGCTCACAGTGTGCTCTTCTGTAACAGCGCCTGAAAAAAAAAATGGACTTTATGGCTCCTGCAGAAAGAGCCATATGTGGCCCTCAAAAGAGCCAGATATGGTTCGAGAGTCATACGTTGCTGATCCCTGCTTTAATTGATTGAGAGCCACAAATCAGATCAAAATAAAGAAACTGAAGTTTCCAGTGGTATTCTTAAAGTGTCTGGAAAACTCGATGAAGGCTCCCAACAAATTAAGAAGACATTCTGTGGGGACTTTCTTTGAGGGCACGGACAAAAGTTCCAAGAGATGAATGGGAATGGATGGTGGATCAGAATGCCTGGAGGGAATATTTATATGGAAGAAATCCAGTATTTTAAAAAAAGTGAACTTTGAGGCTCTCAGATCCATGAATATTGATAATCCAAGGAGATATGAAATCTTCAAGGAACTGCATCTCTCTTTTCCATCCCCTTCTCTTTACTCACACCACCATTAACTGAACTATCACAAAAGGATCCTAAGTAGTATCTCTGAAAACAGTTAAATTATTCTCCAGTCCCTCTTCTTCAGAATTTAAAGAAACTGATATTCTCTGAGCATATATTTATAGAGTCCTTCATTGCCTCAAGAAAATAGAGTGGCTTCCTATTCCTTGAGGATCAAATATGGACTCATCTATTAATCAATTAAGAAAAGTTCTTCACAATGTGGCTTTAACCTATCATTTGTAGCTAGTCACATATCCCACGCCCCCAATCATTTTTTATTCCAGCTAATCTGCCCTGTTTGTTATTCTCTGACCCATCCCATTCTATCTCCTCTCTCTATACCTTTGCCACTCTCATTTACGGCTTCTTCCTCTTGCCATTTACGGGTTCCTTCAGAATACAACTGGAGGGCCCCTTCCCTATTTCCATATCATCACATATGGAACTTTTTACTTACTTTACTTACTGTGTGTTTATTTCATACTTTAGCTGTGTAGGTATTTTTTTTTTCATTCAGTCAAATGTAAAGTACTAAAAGATATTTTGTTTTTTCTCTCTATCTCCAGAGTTCCCAACACACCATAGTCACTTAAAAATACTCGTCAAAGTGAATTCGATTGGTTTGCAATGTTCATAGGTTTCAATCCAATCCAATAATCATTTCTTAGGCACCTACTATATTCTAGGAACTGTGCTTAAAGCACTGGGAGATTTGTTAATAAAAATTAAGACAGAACCTGCCTTCAAAGAGCTTACACTCTAAAGAGGAATCTACAGCACACAAAAGGCAGCAGGAAGGAGGAGAAGGGACATGGGGTAAAGGAAGCCATTGAGTAGACTTTGGTGCTCCACTCTCTAGTCTTACAATAAAGGGGGAGAGGAGGCTGAGGGAGGGAGTGTCATTGAAAACTTGAGTCAGCAGCATGGTGGTGCAATTAGAGATGATGAGTCTGACCTAGAAAGGGCATTTTGTTGCATGGAAGTGAAGCCAGGCATGGCAGATCCAGACTGGATCACAGGTATGGGACAGGAAGGGTCCTTAGCAGCTATTTTGTCCAAACCTATCACTTGGAACAGGTAAGGAAACTGAGGATTGGGGACACTGATTTGCTTAAGGTCATAAAAGAAAGGAAGGAGTGAAATCAGAATTTGGAAACAAGTTCCCTGGCTCCAAAGGTATTCTCCAACTCACTAAGACAGAAAATTAAAATAGGTCAAGAGAAACCTAGACAAGAGCTTGGTGTTCCCCAAACTTTCCTTGACCAAATTATTTGATTATAGATTCCCTAAGTGTTACCTCATCTTCCCAAGGCTTAAATCAGAGGTTCCCAAACTTTTTTGGCCTGTCGCCCCCTTTCCAGAAAAAAATATTACTTAGCCCCCTGGAAATTATTTTTTTTTAATTTTAATAGCAATTAATGGGAAAGATAAATGCACCTGTGGCCATCACCGCTCCCCTGCAGCACCCACCAGGGGGCAGTGGCGCCCACTTTGGGAATCACTGGCTTAGATAGTTAAAAATATTAATAGGGTAAAAGATCAATTTCAGAGAGCCAAACAATTTCTCTACTGACTTTTGTTTCCACTAATAAGGATGGGCTCTATTACCATCCCCTCATCTTTCCCACTAATCTGAGAGATAGCTAGCTTCCTAATATAAACACAGTTGTCCCCCAGGGTACAAAGTGATCCCTCTTCTCTCTGGAACACTTTGGAAAACAGATAATAGGATCATGGGCCTGTCTTGTTTGTACATAGTTGTTCACATGCTGTCTCTCAGTAAATGATGAGCTCCTTGTGAACAGAGATTGTGCTTTCTCTTTCTTTGCATCCCCAGTGTTTGGCACAATGCCTGGCTCATTGTAAGCACTTTGTAAGTGTTGAATGACTGACTGGTGTAATAGTTAAAAACAGGAGAGGCAGCACTGCTTATTGATCTTGATGACAAGAAGACCTGAGTTCAAGGCCATCCCTGATATATGATGCTAAATATTTCAATGCTGACTTGCAGAGAAGATGCTGACCCACATTGGTAGAGAGTTACCTATATCACTGCTGTCACTGATATGGTCCTTGTCTCTATTCCTATTCTGGATTTGGTTAATAACAGCTGTCCAAGTTTGACCCCATGGTCCAACAGGGTTAAAGGTCTTTGCTCCCACTTCCCTCCACCAATGCAACATTTTCGTCTACAATGGCGCATCGAAACAGATGGATTCAGTATGAATGCTGAACGTTTTATCTTCTTGATCCTCCTAGGAATTTCTGTCAAAAGCCTGCAGTGCAGTAAATAGCCTAAATCATGAAGACAATTAACATTTTTATGGCCCCAAGACGTGAAGAAGTCTGACTTCAGTGAAGTCATCAGTGACCTCTAATATGGAGCCTGCATTAAGACTGCTAATGGCTGAGTCAGACGTTTCCCACCAAAGAGAGCTCATGCTTTTTAGGAACACATCACAAATGGTAGTGGCCGCTGCTCAAGGGGACCCCCTCACTCCTCCTCACTAATAGTATCCAGGAGCTCCAACCTGTTCAGAAGTGGGAATTCTAGGCACTCTGGGTTGGTAATATCAAGGAGAAGAGGCTAGGCTTACCATCAAGGAAGACCCGAGTTCAAAGACCCCACTGTTGACACTAGCTTCGTGATGGTGCAAAAATCACTTAAACTCCAAAACTCACTTTGCTCATCTGTAAAATAGGAACTGCTAAAACCCATAATACAGAATTGCCTCTGCAGATTATAAAACTCAAATTCAGCCCTTCAATTGGGGAATGGCTAAACAAATTATGGTATATGTTGGTGATGGAATACTATCGTGCTCAAAGGAATAATAAACTGGAGGAATTCCACGTAAACTGGAAAGAACTCCAGTTTACTGATGCAGAGTGAAAGGAGCAGAGCCAGAAATACATTGTACACAGAGACTGATACACTGTGGTAAAAATTGAATGTAATGGACTTCTGTACTGGCAGCAATGCAATTACCCAGCATAATTCTGAGGGATTTATGGAAAAGACCACTACCCACATACAGAGGAAGAACTGCAGGAGTGGAAACACAGCAAAAAACAACTACTTGAACACATGGGTTGATGTGGGCATGGTTGGGGATGTGACACTAAATGACCACACCAATGTAACTATCAATAATATGTAAATAAGTCTTGATTGGTCACACATGTTAAAACCAGTGGAAATGTGAGTTGGATATGAGGTGGGGGCTAAAGGGTAGGTGAAGGGGAAAGTAAAAACAAGAATCATGTAAGCATGGAAAATGTTTCTAAAAATAAAATATTAAAGGAAAAAATAAAACTCAAATTCTGTAGTGTGCAGAACCATTTGTAAATTTAAACTTGTGACAGAAAATCAGTTACTATTATTATGACTCATATTTCAAACAATCCATTATTTTTCAGAAGCGAGTATTCTACCATCAAAAACCATGGGCTCCTGGGTGAGAAGTTGTTAGAATACAGCTTTTAGAAGTCAGCATTAGGGCCCAAGCAGCTCTTGGAAATGGCCCCCTGCTGAATGGCTAAGGGTTAAATGCCTCTATCATAGGGGGTCCTAACCTGGGGTCCATGAACTGATATTTTGATAAATGTATCTTAACCTAAATGAATTTTTTCACAATCTTATGTATTTTATTTCATGCATGATTCTAATACGGGGGCCCATAGGCTTCACCATATCACCAAATGAGACAATTAAACATAAACAGTTTGAAATCCTGCTCTAGCATCAGCTCTTCAAAGAGAAGAAGGAAGGGTTCGAAAGAATTTGTGGTTGTTGTTGACATTGTGACAGTCATTGTCGTCAGGACCAATGATAAACTGTGCCTCTAAGACCTCAGGTATTTTGCAGCAATGTCCAGTACAACTGTCTTTCCTTTTGGATACACAAAATCTTGGAGAGCTCTAATACAGACATGGATTCAGGCAAAGGGAAAGGAAGCCCAATTTTCCAAAGAGGCGCTACGCTACCCCCTTACAAAAGGGTCTCCCTTCCAGTATGATGACTATGGAGGTTAGAAAGTTTGATTCAGAAACACAAACCCAGAGATCTTTTTTTTTCTTTCTGCTTTTATTTATGATCTATGTGAACTCTCAGGGTAGAAGAGAGGCTTGAGCCCTTCTTGGGTTTACCAGCAACAACTACTGCCTTTAAACTGTACAGCTCAACATTTCTGAGAGTGCTAATGACTCATTTAAATTCATTTGGTGGGATTCCCTCTTGTTCTTCAATGCAGCCAGACTCTTCTCAGCTCAATCTTGTCTTCTGAAGCGACAACCCCACTGAACCCCCAACTGTCTACTTTTTTCCATAGACATTTACTATGTAACCACTCAGGGTAAGAGATGATGAAATAAGAAATAATAAGAATGGCAGAAAAACAGAAAGCGCTCAAAGAGTTTACCATCTAGCAGAGAAATCTATGAACACAATTGTGGAGTACAAAACAGAAGAATACTAATGGCATA
Source organism: Gracilinanus agilis (assembly GCF_016433145.1). Classification (NCBI taxonomy): domain Eukaryota; kingdom Metazoa; phylum Chordata; class Mammalia; order Didelphimorphia; family Didelphidae; genus Gracilinanus; species Gracilinanus agilis. The sequence continues at coordinate 21,450,733 of NC_058133.1, read as the reverse complement.
AGGGAAGCACAAATTATGACGAGATCCCAGAGGAAGGAAGTCTAGCATCAAGCTTTTCTTCCTGGGATGATTCTCTTTCTGATTTTCTAATACCATTTTTTATAGAGATGCTTCACAATCACTGACTCTCCCCCCAACTTACTGGAAGTAATCCACTCTCCATGAGAAAGTACCTGGTTAATTTGAATCACTGAAATGGGTTGATTAAAGTGGATCTTGAAGAAAGTGGATAGACTGATGGAAAAGAAGAAGAAATCCAAGGTAAACTGGGATGGCATATTAGAAGCCCTGGCTTCCAAATCAAAAACGCAAAGGAAAAAAGAAAACTCAAAAAGATTTGAAGGTTAAATAGTACAATGGCAAAAGTCCTAGATTTGAGGTATGAGTCCTGAATTCAGATTCTGGCTCTGTCACTAACTGGCTATATGAACTTTTAGAATTTCAATTAGTATCTCTGAGTTTCAATTTCCCAATCTTTCAAATGAACTGTACTAGAACGTAATAAAGTTTTACTAGCTGTGAGACCCTGGGGAGTCAAGTTTTTGAGCCCCAATTTTCCCATATGTGTAATCTGGGATGGTACACTCACTGCCTCACTTAAAGGGAAAGCATTTATACTATCTACCTTACCGAGTGTGCTTTATAAACCTTAAAGCACAATGTAAATTTGAATTTTATGTTCTATTGCCAGGGGTGTGCTGATAAATGTTTAACAACCAGATCTCTGAAAACACATAAAACAATTATAGATTTCATTTGCATTACCACTTCCTCTATTACTTTCTTTAACAGAGATGATCAACCAAACAATATAACAAGAAATGATTTGCTGATTTCTGAGGTGCAAAAGCTCACACTGCAAATTTAACAATTGATCCTAGAGCTGATTTAAAGTAGCTCTAATACATTTCTCACTATTGTTTTCATCACTGTTATCATCATCAACTTCATCTTCATCACCACCACCACCATCATCACCATCACCACCATCATCATCACCACTACTACCATCATCATTATTTTGGTCATTTAAAAAGTCATGGAGGCAAAAATTAATGAAGTGATTATGTGGTGGAACAAGTGAACTGGCTTAACTAAAAGGGAGGGAATCTGCCATATCAGAAAGGCAGTGCATGGGCTGAAAGAGCAGTGGAACCCGATGACTGAAGTTCAATAATAGCAGCATTTATATCATATTTCAATGTGTTTTTTTACAAAGTGTTTTTTAAAATGGATTTTGAGGGGAAGGTATAAAGATCATTATGCCCAATTTATAGATGAGAAAGCTGAGGCTAAGATAAATGAACTGGGTTGCCCACATCATATAGCTAAAAGGAGATCAAATCAGATTGAAACTCAGGTCTACTAAGTTCAAATCTACATTACACAATTCTGCCTCTGAAACTTACTAATTGTGACCTTGGACAAGTAATCTGATTTCTCTCCCCTTTATTTTCTACTCTATGAAATGGGGGTGAATGATATTCCTATTGTCCTTTCTGCAGAGGAATTATGGGGATCTACTAAAATAACAATAATGACTCATGCTTTTATACTTGTTTTGAAGTTTACTCTTAATAACCTTACAAGTTAGGCAAAGCACATAACATTTGTATGAGAATACAAAATTGAGGTTTTTAGGAGGTGAGATGATCTATTCATGATTATTGGTAATCCATTAAATTATTCATTAATTTCTAGGTTCATAAAGATCCTAGATTAAGAACCAAGAGAGACCTCAGAGATCATGGAATGAAACATACCCATTTTAGAGAGGAAGAAACTGGAATTTGGAAAGAGAAAGTAATTTGCACAAGGCAGGATTCCAAGACTTAGAAAGAACCTAAGAGGCCATGAAATCCAACCTCATTGTTCAGATGAGATTTTAAGAAGCATTTATTTTTTAATTAAGTTTATTTATTTATTTACTTATTCATCCATTTATTTATTTATTTATTTGTTTGTTTGTTTAATCAATTAAGAATTTTTTCCCATGTTCTTTCCTTCCCCTTCTCCCCCTCCTGTAGCCAATGGGTTTTACATGTGTCATTGATCAAGACCTACTTCCATATTATTAATATTTGCATTAGGATGATTGTTTAGAGCAGGGGTTCCCCAAATTTTCTGGTCTACCGCCCCCTTTCCAGAAAAAATATTACTTAGCGCCCCTGGAAATTAATTAATTAATTAATTAATAGCAGTTAATAGGAAAAATAAATGCACCTGTGGCCATCACCTCTCCCCTGGATCGCTGCAGCACCCACCAGGGGGTGGTGGTGCCCACTTTGGGAATCAATGGCTTAGAGTCTACATCCCCAATCATGACCCAATCAAACCATGTGATCAAGCATTTATTAAGTGACTACTATGCTCCAGGTATAGGTAGTAAGGTGGCACCATATTGCACAAAGATCCAGGCCTGGAGTCATATGAAGATTCAACTTCCTGAGTTCAAATCCAGCCTTAGATACTTGCTATCTGTGTGACCCTGGAAAAATCACTTTACTTTGCTTGCCTCTGTTTCTTCATTTGTAAAATGAGTTAGAGAAGGAAACAGCAAATCCCTCCAGTATCTTTGTCAAGAAAACCCCAATTGAGGTCATAAAAAGATGAAAAAAACTGAAAAACTCAATAACAACAAATGTACCAGGTATAGGTATTAGGGATATAGTGATAATATCAAAGCAATCACTTCCTTCAGGGGGCCCATATTCTACTGGGGAAAAACAACACAAGTATAAATAAATAAATACTTTTGATGTAAAACACACACATATATAAAGAGAGACTAAAAAGTAATTTTGGTGGAGAGAGCATAAGCAAAGGGGGATTTCAGTTGTCTGAGGAGAAATTTGTCAAGGTCTTCCATCTACATCAGAGTTGATATAGATCAGAAAGAAGCTTTTTAATCACGAATGGCTATACAAAGCTCAGGTGTTATTAAAAAGTTGTGAGACAAGAGTGAATGAATGAATGAATGAATGAATGAATGAATATTGATATGTGGCTCTGAATGCCAGGTCTCAGAGGTCTGTCTTAAAGCAATGGATATTAAGGGCTCTTGTCTCAAAGCTGCAGCCAGTAGGACTCTCTAATAAAAGCTCACTATATGGACTATTTGGGTCTGAACCAGAAAGAGCCAGTAGGCAAGTTCTCAGGTTCAGAATCTGGCTGGGAGGGGATAAGAACCTGGCCCAGGGAATCCAGGCAGAACGAGGAGTAGAATCCTGGAGGCAACAAAGACCAGAAACACAATTTGAAAGCACATGTGCCCAGGACCTTGGGATTCCCATGGTATCCCTAAGACTCTTGGCTGGAGAAGCCATGAGGATTTCTATTCTAAAGTTCATTACGAGTCTCTAGACACTCGGGCAAACACACATGGCAAACAGAGAACCAAGAAACTGGCAGGAAGAAGCAACGAGAGATTTCCAGATGAAGACATCCAGGCACCAGCAGAAGAGCAGGCATTTGGATTCTGCCTGGTGACAGATAAATGATGGCCTCCAGTTCTGTAGCATGGAATGGATCCAAAGCATGTTCAAGAGCCATCCTTGTCTTTGGTGCTCTGAGCCCACAAGATAGTCACCACTTCCCCATTTTACAGATGAAATAAGCCAAGTTCCCTGGAATAAAAATGGACAAGCCCAAGGTCACATAACTTACAGCATTGCTAGATTTTAAGTCAAAGGGCCTGGATTGGGGCAACTAGAGAGCTAGGCTTGGAGATAACCTAGATCAAGGTTTCTTAACTTCTTCCTCAACTAGCGAGGGGGTCCATGAAGAGATTTCAGATTAGCTATGAACTTAGATGGGAGAAAAATATATCTATTTTTTTTTCATTAGCCTCTAACTGAGATTTAACATTTCTTTCACATTATACCAAGAAGGCACCCATGGGGCAGAATACAGGGGGCTTACTACCACTCTTTTCCTGGAAGCTCTTTGATTGATGTGACTGTTTTATTAGCTAACATATTACTTACTGGCTCATACTGAGCCTTCACCCACCAAACTGATCTGAGCTTTTTAAGGATACCTGAGGTCTAACCATGACTGCCCTGGTTTGTATTTGTGGAGGTGACTGTTGTACCCATTTGAAACTTAACATGTATCCCCCCTTATAGGGGTCAGTCCAATGATCCAGCCTGTCAAGGTCTATTTATACCTTGCCCAGGATTGTCCTTCCCAGCTTTCTCTCTTCTACAAATCTGATAAGCAGATCATCTAAGGTCACATTCAAAGCATGGATAAAGAAGGTTAAACAACTGGAGGTCAAGAACAGATCCCTGTGGTACTCCACTGGCAATCTCTTCCCCAAACCATTAGCAGGAACTCTTTGAGTCCCACCACCCAAGCAGTTGTGAACCATTTGACTATATTTTGTCTAATCCATATCTCTTTTCCACAAAATCAGTGTGAGATACTTTATCAAAAGCTTTGCTAAATGGGGCAGCTGGGTGGCTCAGTGGATTGAGAGGCAGGCCTAGAGACAGGAAGTCCTAGGTTCAAATCTGACCTCAGACACTTCCCAGCTGTGTGGCCTTGGGCAAGTCACTTGACCCCCATTGCCTATAAAATAAAAATAAAAAATAAAAAGAATTTATAAAAAAAAAAAAGCTTTGCTAAAACCTAGGCCAACTACATCCAAATCATTCCCTTCCTCTACTTGTTTAGTTATCGACTCTTCAAAGGCTTGAGATGGAATACTAGGAATGGAGATCAGCTAGGAGGACAATTTGGGCAAAGTGGCCAAGCCCCTCTAGAGTAGTAGTCAAAAACAGAGAAAAGGGCGCAGCTGGGTAGCTCAGTGGATTGAGAGTCAGGCTTAGAGATGGGAGGTCCTAAGTTCAAATCCGGCCTCAGCCACTTCCCAGCTGTGTGACCCTGGGCAAGACACTTGACCCCCATTGCCCACCCTTACCACTCTTCTGCCTAGGAGCCAATACACAGAAGTTAAGGGTTTAAAACAAAACACAGAGAAAAGATGGGATGCACAATTTTGATACTCCTTACACTATTGAATCCAGTTGTGCAAATAGCCTTCTCAGTTACCCATTGTCTCCCTCCCTCTCCTTCTCCCTCCTTCTCTCTCTCTCTCTCCTTAAGAAATAATACACAGACGGAAACATATTCATTGGAAAAGACTTTGAAAAAATCATTGCTATGCAATTTAGAATGCAGATCCATTCTCCTAAGTCCCCCTCCTATTCTCTAAGATGAGGAGGTGAGAACATGTTGAGTTTGATTGGCTAGGGAGGTGGGGGTGAATTCTCAGCACAGTTCTGGGCTGATGAACCCCCTCCCCCTGCAATTTGAAGGGTCTCCCTCATTTGCATGAGCACTTGGTCCCAAAAGCCTGGCTCCTGGCCCCTGGCAGAGGTTAATTAAAACATAAATGAAGAACATTGCCTCTTTTCCCTCAATCGGCTGCCAGTGTTCAAGGCTTCATTCAGGGTAGTGATGCTTTTCTCTGGGGTCACCCCCATTAAATAGAAACAAGGGAATATAATTGGGGATCTCCAGTCCAACACCCACTTTCTTCCTTGTCTTTTCTTCTTAAAGGGCCATACTTTGGTTACCAGAATCCTGGGGTTGGAACTAGAGTCTGATTTCATCCTTCGTTATTTTTCTAAACTGAAATGGGCTGCCTGCCTGCCTGCCTGTGCTCTGGACTGATTAAATTATTTCTTTATGGTACAAAGAAGTATTTGTGACTAAGACAAGAGAGAGGGCAAATCAATTATTTACTGAGAAGGCCGCCATATAAATTACATTTGATTAAACTCCCAGATAAATCTCAGTGATAGAGAGTCTAAGTAGAATGGAGCAGAGAAGACAGTGACTGAGTGGCCCCCACCAACCACTGATAATGAATGAAAGACACTCAGATCAGCGTCCTCCTCGGGTTTTCTAAACTGCCTCTGGTGACATGAATAGCCTAATATTAAGCTGTCACAATAAGCAACAGAGACAAATCCACCCCAAACACAAAGCTTAGGAGCAGAGCACTCAACAACTGAATGGGAACTGAAGGATCATCATTTCTCGACTCCTCATTTTACAGAGAGGGAGACTGAGGCCTGGATAGACAAAGACTTGAGGATCAGGAGTTCAAGGTCATCCCTTCACCTCTTAGCTTTCCTGGGCTTCCTTCAAGGCTCAGCTCAAATCCTGCCTTCCACAGGAGGCCTTTCCTGATCCCCCAGCTGCCACTGCCCTCCCTTTGAGACCACTCACCATCCAATCTGTATATCGATGCTTCCTAGCTGTTTGGCCATGACCTGGTTTAATAACAACGGTTGAGTGTTTTGCTCCATTAGTGTGTGATCACCTCCAGCACGGGGGCTGTTCTACCTTTCTTGTAACCACAGCATGGCAGAAATCTTAGCACAGAGTAAGTATTTAATATTTTCTGATTGACTTAAGTGACTCACTCACCTAGAAAGAGAAACCAGGAAGACACCCGCCTCCCCCATTCCTAGACAATTCAGCAGGATGGTAGAGTAATGGGAGACTTGGAATGAATGAACAGATGAAGGGATGACTAAGAAAAGCATCCCCTTTGGATTATGAACTCCTTTAGAACTGGAACTGTTCCTCCCTCTCTCTTTGTATTCTTAGAACTTAGCCCAGTGGCCGGCACATAGTAGGTGTGTAATAAATGTATACTGACAGTCTGAATAAGCACTGGGGACACAAACACAAAAGTCAAATCAGTCCTTGTCCTCAGAGAACTTCGATTCTAATAATCAGAGGAGACTACATATAGGGAAATGGTGGCCAGACAGGATTATTTCCATTTGGAAAGTTACAGAGATGGTGAGGAGTAAGTAGATTGAAATTCCCGGTTGCTTTGAGTAGGGTTCCAGATCTGGGAGTGAAAGGGTTAAGTCCTCTAGGGCTCAGCAAGGGTTTGGGGAAGAGGAGAATTAGAGAGGGGAAAACTCTGAAGGAAAGGGCAATATTGGTCTGAGATTTGGGACTGAGGCTGGGGTTCTGCAGATGAAAGACTTATGTCATAGAATAATAGATTTAATGCTGAAAGGAACCTTCTAGATCACTTCTTCCTACCCCCTCATTTGACAGATGAGTCTCTAAAGCCCAGAATGGTAAGGTGACTTGCCCAGAGTCTATAGGGTCACTAAGAGCTGGAAGTGCCCAACAATCAGAACAAAGATCAGACTTAACAGATAACCTCTAGATCTGGGAATGGAGCATCCCAGCTGAAACTGGCTTGTCTAGAAGCCTTGCTTCTGTGCCTCTCTCGATTAGTCATAAGGTGAAATAGTACCTCCAGATACCTCTGAGCTGCCAGGCTGAGGAAGGCTAAAACTACTTCATTATTAGATTCTCTCTCCCAGAACATCCTTCCTTACCTGCCTAATGTGAAAAGTGAAAATGATTTAGTTTGGAGAGGAATGACCTTTTCCCCAATTTCCAAGCCCAAGACCCCAGGGCACAAACTCTATTTTTGTAGTTCTGGTTTCCCCCAGATCTTTGAAACTCCAAGGCATTCAGGACATAAAAGCCAATTATCTCTGAAACACCTTGGTATTTGTTCTTGGCTTCTGCATCACAGCTTGGAAAGGTCTCTTTGATCTGATAACAAAGATGGAACACCCACACTTCCCTGCTGATTCCCAGGGAGCACCTGCCTTCCAGAGAGCAGCATGTGACCTGCTCCAAGGCTTTGATTCTTCCCAACACCTTCCCCAGGGAAACCGACTGTCAGAGCCATTTCTGAGCTGCCCCTTCCCGATGCCCTGGGCCCCTGGGGCAGAGAAGGAAGAGGAGTAAAACAAAGGGATGAGTAGGAGATTGCATCCTGAGGAGGGTGCCCAAGATGGGGCTGGGCCATGAGTGTGGGTGAAAGGAATTGGGGGGCAAGGCTGGAAAAGAGAAGGCTGGGGGAGACATGAGAGTAGACTTCAAGTATTTTGTAGAACATAGAATTACAGACTTAGTAGTATCTCAGCAGCATCAATAAGAGACAAGAAGACTGACACACCCTGAATGGTTAAGAGTCATGGAGCTATGGGGGTTGGGGGGCAGCTACATGGCTCAGTGGATTGAGAACCAGGCCTAGAAATGAGAGGTCCTGGGTTCAAATCTGATCTCAGACATTTCCTATCTCTATGACCTTGGGCAAGTCATCTGCCCAGCAGTTACCATTCCTCTGCTTTGAAACCAATTTCTAGTATTGATTTTAAGATGGAAAGGAATGGTTAAAAAAAGAGTCGTGGAGTTAGGCAGTGTCTGAGGGCAGATGGTCATGGGCTAGAGGGGTTTGTCTTGCTTCTCTTGTCCTCAGAGGTCAGGACCAGATGAGAAGTAACTGGGGGAATTTGTTAGAGAAATTTGAGCAAATATCTTCTCCAGGAAACCTTCAGGTCCTTAAAGATCTCCAACAATGGAATGGGACAGTTCTGAAGGCTGTGGGCACCCTCTCACTGGAGATCTTCTAAAAGGGCCTGGATATTTAGAAGAAGGCTACTTCAGAGGCCAGATGGCTCCTGAGATCCCTGCCTGCTCCAAGATCCTGAGATTCTAAATGCATCAGTCCCATTGCAGGCAATCCATGCAACCTTCACCACCAAAGCTTTTAGCACAACTCTAATTAGATTCCATCTCCTAATCAAATCAACAGATATTTGTGGGTTGCTGACCATATGGAAAGCCCTTTGCTAGTCATCTGTCTGTTGATCATTTCCTATTGTCTATGGCTACTTTGGACACATTTGTTTGCTTGTTGTCTCCCCCAACTGGACTGTGAACTTCCAAGAGATGGGCCTGAATGTTTGCCTTTCTGTGTTTCCTCAGTGCAAAGCACAACGTCCAGCGTGTGGACTTTGAGATCCAAAGAATCTGGAGCTTGAAGGCACCTCAGAGAGCAGCTAATCAACTGCCTCATTTGTAGACAAGAAAAGAGATAAGAGTAGAAAGAAGTGCTGCTGGGTCATGGAGGACTTGGTTCTTTCTTGCCTTCCCCTGAGTTCACCTATTCCTCTCCAGATGACATATACCAGTGGTTCCCAAACTTTTTTGGCCTACCGCCCCCTTTCCAGAAAAAAAAAATATTACTTAGCCCCCTGGAAATTAATTTTAAAAATTTTAATAGCAATTAATATGAAAGATAAATGTACCTGTGGCCATCACTGCTCTCCTGGATCGCTACAGCACCCACCAGGGGGCGGTAGCACCCACTTTGGAAATCATTGACATTATACTCTCTCCAAAATTGTGCACCAGAATCTCTAGAGGAACTGTTTCTGATGCATAGATGACTGCCCTCCCTGCCTGAATAATGCTACTTGTTCCATTTTACTTGATACATTAAAATGCCAGTCTGTCTAATTGAAGAACTTTTTGTTTTCCTTCCTTGATAACATGGAACATGTAAAATCAAGGAATATTTTCAGGGTACAAAAAACCCTCTCTTTTACCTCCTGCTGTCCCTTTAATACCACTAAATATTTTTCTTTAGAAAAAGGGAAAACCTACATTTCTTGTCCCTCCCCCCCCCCCCATGCTGGATTTGGGAAAAACGTTGCTTTGAAGTTGACAAGAATAAGATGATGTCATGTCACTAGTTATGGCTACTTTTCAGGTCAGGGTCATGGGGCAGTTGCTCTTTTCAAATACATCTCAACAGCAATGGAGAGAGATTTCAACAATTCAAAAGTATTGTCTAGGGCAGGGGATCTTTCCTTTTTTTGTTTGTTCAGTAAAGCCTATGGACCCCTCCTCACGATCATGTTTTTAAAGGCATAAAATAAAAGAATGAGTATTACGAAGAAAACCAGTTGTGCTGAAATACTGATGTAATATCCACCCAGTCCAAGTTCATGGATATTCTAAAGCAGAGACCTAGACTGAAAGGGAAAAACCCAACAATAAGGAAATGGAAATAAGAAGACCCATATTAAGATTCCTGCTCTCTAATTTCCTATTTGGGTGACCTTGGGTTAGTAATTTCCTTTTCCTAGCCTTTGATTTCTTCTTTAAATGAGATAGTTGGGAAAGTGTCTCTAAGGTGTCAATCCTATTGCCAATGTAGCCTAGCAAGAAGCATGTTGGATTTCTTGTTATGAGGTCACATTGATCCAGAGGGGACCTAGAAGTTATCTAGTCCAACTTGTTCATTTTATACAGGAAGAAAATGAGGTCTCCTGAGGTTAATGGACTTGCCCTATAGAACAAAGGGGGTTTTAGAGATTTCAATAGTGGAATTCATCAAGGTATTTGGGAAAGAATACTGGATTTAGATCCAAACCCATTGGAACTTGTTAGCTATGTGACCTTAATCTCTTTAAGACACTTAATTCTTTAAGCCTCAGTTTCTCCATTTGTAAAATGGATCTAAGAATGACACCTACTTCACAGTCCTATTGTGAGGATGAAATGATTCCTAATATGTTCTTTGGTTAGAGAATTATAACCCAAATGGCTTATAATGGTATCATCAACAAAATTGAAAAACATAAAAGAGAAGGAAAGAGACAATAGGAGAGAGGAGAGGAAGGAAGGAGAAAAGCATGAAGGAGCGGCAAGGGGAGGAAGAAGTGCCAAATACAAGGGGCAGGAAGATGCCAAATTGGGCAGAGAGCTAGCCTTGGAATCACAGAGCACCTAAATTCAAATCTTGCTTCATGTCCTAGCTCAGGGACCTTGACAAGTCACTTTGCCTCCCAGCCTCATTTTCCTCATCTATAAAATGGAGATGATAATAGCACCAATCTCATAGGGTGGCTAAGGAGGTGAAAGGTGATAATCTACGTAAAGCACTTTGCCAGACAATATGCTGGACAAATGCTAATTATTGCTATTATTGTTCTTTTTCTAATTATAATGATTATTACTGTGATGATTATCGTCACGAAGGATCTGTCTGTGAGTCGATGGTAATCTAGCAAGGACTACCTCGGTCTCCCTTGGAAGGGGGGCACATTTCCAGCTAGGAAGTCCAGGCAATGATCATTCTTTGTAGAGGAGAGGAACTGGAGGTCCAAAAATGGTAAGTGCATTAAGTGCCCAAGGTCATGGTGGTTGGAAGAGGACTATTGATCCACAGAGTACCATAGCTGAGAATTCAGGCATGGTCTGCCATTACTGACTGAGCAGGGATGGTTCTCTTTGGAGTCATGGTCCTTCCCTTTTGCATTTAACCAAAATCAGGCATGTGCTCTTACACCTAAGAAAACCCTAGTAAGAGTTTAAGGTAAAAACAGTAAGAATTGCCATATTAATTGCCCCTTTAGCTTTGCAAGACACTACCTACAGGGTCTCTTTTTAGGCTCATGGCGACCCTTTGAAGTGGATGTTATTATTATGCCCACTTTACAGATGAGGAAACAACCTGAGGGACAGCTAGGGGGCTTAGCAGATGGAGCACTCAATATCAGATCAGGAATGACTCTGGTCAAATCCTGTCTCATTCGTTTCCTAGCTCTGTGGCTCTGGGCAAGTTGGCCTTTTGGCCAACTCTTGGCCTCAGTGGCTTCAAAGTACAGAGATGCTGTAAGGTTCCAGTGAGATTACATATACATGTATTTTGCATATATGTGTACATATAGAGACCGATGCATGTATTATTAGATTTATATATTATTATGTGTGTATACAACAGACAGGTAGAAGAGTGGCTAGAATGCCAGGTCTAAGTCAGGAAGAGCTGAGTTCAAGTCCAGCTTCAGACTCTTACTAACTGTATGATCCTGGGCAAGTCACTTAACCTTCTCTGCCTCAGTTTCCTCATCTGTAAAATGAACTGGAGAAGGAAATGGCAAACTACTCCAGGATCTCTACCAAAAAAATTCTCAACGGGATCATAAAGAGTTGGACATGACTGAAAAAGACTGAATAACAACAAAAATGTGTACTGCATCTACACACACATAAACATGTATACACACACATACATCCATATATGTTAAAGTAACTCATCCAGGGTCCCCCAGACAGTGTCTGAGGAAGGAGGCAGAAGTGCTCTTCCAAAAGCCAATTCCAGCATTCTACCCATCACGCTTTGCTGAAAGTCTGAGGCAGGATCCTCTCATTCAGTTTCCAAGCAATGATCATGCACCGCCTACATTCCAAACATGAATCTTAAAGTCTGAAGCCGGGTGATTCCCTTCTCAGGGAAGTTCCAGAAGGGATTTTTATTTCTACAGAAATTGTACCAAGTCTAAGAAGAAATGGCATTTAGATAGTCACTTTACATCCATGACCTCCTTCCTGCCTCTCAATAAGCCAATGAGATGAATGCTATCACTATTTTCATTTTATAGATTAAAAAAGTGAGGATCAGGAAGGATAATTGATTTGGGGTCCTCCAGCTGGTGACATATGGAAAAAATGTAAAGTCAAGTATTTTTTAAAAAATGAACAAACAAGAAAAGAATTTTACCTTCTGTCTTAGAATTGATACTAAACATTGGTTCCAAGGAAAAAGCCTAAGTGACTTGCCCAGGGCCACACAGCTAGGAAGTGTCTGAGGCCAAATTCGAACCCAGAACCTTTCATATCTAGGACTAGCACTCTATCTAAACTGAGCCACATAATTACTCCTAAGCCATCTTTTTGCCAAGAAATATACCCGATCCACTGTCAAGAGCCACTGTCATGGTGGCTAGGATGGTGCTTTTGACTTTGAGATTCTGAGCTTTGGCATCTTTGGCTGTCAGGGTCCTGGAGGCAGAAGAGTCTAAGTACATACTTCATCCCCCTCCCTAACAATGGACTGAGCTGAGGTTACTGAGTTTTATCCTGAACCTGAAGAATCAATAAACCAACATTTCCTGACCAGCTACAGGTGCTGGGATCAAAGAAAACAAAACACTTTGGGCAGCAGCTCCTCACATAAAACCTGCCTGAAATACAAAACACTCTCCATGAAAGCCCCGGCACAGCCAGGAGGTCTGAGGGAAATAAAACGGACAAAGACAGAAAGAGCCTCAGAGAGCCTGCTTCAATTGAGTGCCCCGTGAGCAAGGGATCATGGTGAATCCAAGACCCTAGACTGTCTGTCTGTCTGTCTGTCTGTCTGTCTGTCTGTCTGTCTCTCTCTCTCTCTCTCTCTCTCTCTCTCTCTCTCTCTCTCACACACACACACACACACACACGGGCACACACGGGCACACACCATGTTTTGTAAATGTGACTTCCTTTTGTCAAAATGACATTGATATAAAGCAATCTTTGAAAGACAGGAGGAAGAGGAAAAAGGCAGCCAAGTAAAATCACAGCCACAACCAGGGGATACAATAGTTCAGTAGGTGGTAGAGATGAGCATCTTTTTAAAATTAAAGACTTTCAGAGCCAGGAGGGAGAAAAGGGCCTTAGAATAGGGAATTTTAGAACACAAAATATAATTTCATATAATAATACTTTTACATAAAATAGAATCCATAATAAATGGGATTTTTTAGAGCAGGAAATGTTAGAACATCAGAACTGACTGGCACTGTAGACAAGGGAATATAAGAACAGAGAGAGAACTTAGAACAGGGAATTTCTGGAGTGGGAGGGAATTTAGAATGGGGAATGGCAGTGACAAGCAACCAAAGAACATACAAAGTTAGAGTCTTAGAACATGGAATGTAGCATCTTGAAGAAATGTTAAAACAGAGAACATTAAATTTGACAGGGATTGTTAAAAATAGAATGTCAAAGCTGGACAGAGCTTTCAAATATAGAATTTTTAAACATAGAATATTACAGCAAGAAGAGGCTCTAGACTACATCATATTGCCACCAGAAGGAATCTTGGACAACAAAATGTTGAAACTGGGAGGACTCTTTGTCCATAGAATATCAGAACTGAAGGAAACTTTGGATGGAGGATTCTTAATTTTTTGTGTCTCTTGGATGCATTTGCCAGTCTAGTGAAGCCTAGAGACTCTTCTCAGAATAATGTGTTTCAATATAAAAACTAAAATGCATAGACTTAAAAAGGAATCCAATTACATCAAATTACAACTTTCAGAATATTTTTAAAAGGACCCTAAGTTAAGAACCCCTGCTCAGATAATAAAATGTAGAAGAAAGAACATTTAAAAAAGGGAAAAAGGAGAAAAGATCATGGGGATATGGAACACTTAGAAATGTAGTTTGATCTTTTCATTTGTCAAATTAAGAGAATGGGACTCAGAGAGGAAACATGACTTGTCCAAGACCACGCAGCTGACAGGTGCCATTGTTTCGGGAGAGCGTTATGGTAAAAATCCCCAGTTTGTGACAGATTACCCTTTGCAAGAATGAAAGACTCCAAAACTTAGCTTAAAAATAAAAAGAGAAATGTATTCATTTAGAATTCATGTTGAGGGGCCAGAGAGACAATGTGCAGGTAGGGCACTGCCTCCTAGAGGAGATGGCTTCTGGGCTTTATATACCTTTTTGACAACAGGGTCTACGTGACTAGAGAAAGAATGATGATGGCATGTTACTGGGTCTCTGGATTCCAAGATGGCTCATGGAGCTATCTCCTGTGTCTCAAAGTCAAAAAGGAGTGGACTCTCCAGTTTACAGGTTAATCAGATATCTGGGACATCAAGTAGATGTTCATCAGGAGCAAACTGAGTTGTGCCTATCTGTGCTCATCAAGAATGAAGGGAGAAGGGGAAGCTGGGTAGCTCAGTGGATTGAGAGCCAGGCCTAGAGACGGGAGGTCCTAGGTTCAAATCTGGCCTCAGACACTTCCCAGCTGTGTGACCCTGGGCCAGTCACTTGACCCCCATTGCCCACCCTTACCACTCTTCCACCTATAAGTCAATACACAGAAGTTAAGGGTTTGAAATAAAAAAAAAAAAAAGAATGGGAGGCCAGAGGCTCTCAAAATTACCTTCAGGAATGCCAGGAAAACAATGAGTCATTTATATACTTTCTGCCTCCACCCACAATCTGGGGGCAACGTTGGGGTATCTAGGGAAAGCCTGTACTCCATATCATTATGACTATTTACCATACTTCATCTATCCTTAGAATCTTTCATCTGTTCTCTGTGACACAGTAAAGAACATCTTTTTCCTCTCTTATTGTTCCCCTCTTTCTTCCCTCCTTATAAACATTCTCTGGGCTTCTTCCACAGCTTTCCTCCACAGGGGAACCCTGGAAGCACACTAGACACCAGATACAGTCTTTCCGCCAGCAGAGGGGTTCACCTCTCCCCTCCAATGCCTGCTGATTCTATTGGCTCTCCATCTAGAAACAGTGCCCGATGTCTGTCTGCCTCCTTCCTAGGGACCAGGGAAATGCAGATTGGAAGGGGCAGTCCTGGTTCGCCAGCATCCCAGGATTAGTTATCAAGGGACCCAGATTGGTTTCCACTAGAGCTATTTCCATTAACCCACATCAACTGGGTTTCCAATGGAAATTGACCAATCGCACCCTTCTGGGAGGGAGGCTAACAATGGCATATTTGCATGCAGATGGGGCCGCCATGAAGGCCTTGGTGGCTCCTTAGGTTAGTGTGTCTGCTATTAGTGGGTAGACTCTGGGGGAGCCTTCATGCAAAGTAGGTCAATTTCTTGCCATATAATTCTGATTATGTCAAAGCATTTATTCATGAGTTTTCTAATTTAACCTACTTCAAATAAGTCATATTTATGTTACCAAAAAAAATTACATCCAAATTACAATTGCAGCCTTCATGCTTGGCTCTGTCGTCAGCTTGGAAATATTAATCACTGACATCCCAGATGTGCCCAGAAAATAATCGGGTGGGGGAGGGGGATTACTTAACAATGACCCTGACCCAAAGAATATCTCAGAAAGAAGACAGAGTTCATTCCTTGAAAAAACTCAACTGACATATGGCAAAGGTCCCACTAATGAGGTTTGAAATAAAATCTGTGGGCAAAAGCTACAATCTAATGGGCAGAATTGGGTCTGGAATAATGGGCATCGCCTTCCGTGGAAGCTAGATTTGGAGAGATAATGGGCCTTAGAGATTAGTGGGCTCCATGTATAGAGGAAGAAAATGAGACTGATAGAGAGGATGTGATTTATCCAAGGCCATACATACAGTGCAGCAGAATGGACAGCTAGCTAAGCTCAGGGTCAGAAAAACCTGGGGTCAAACCTCCCCTCTGAAATTATACGGTGTGACCTTGGTCACTTAACTTCTCAGGGCTTAGACTATAAGTTGCAGATAAGGTGCTGTCTTCTGTTACTACAGGGAGTGTCTTAAGAATATCAAAGTCAAGATCCATAATAAAAATCCTCCAGTAGATAGTATGTAATTGAAATTTTGAGGTCTCTGATCTAAACTTTTTAGGGGTCTTTGAAACTACATTTTCCCAAAGCCAACTGGCTTCCTGTCTTGTGTAATGACATAGACAGTCATGTAATAACGTAGACAGAAGGATACAGCCTGAGGAGTGGATTGGCAGGCTCTCTCTTGGCTGACTTTGGAGCTGATCCACCATGGGGAAAGGAGAAAACAGGGCATGTCTTTTATGTTTTTATTTTTTAATTTTAAATCAATAACTTCTGTGTATTGGTTCCTAGGCGGAAGAGTGGTAAGGGTGGGCAATGGGGGTCAAGTGACTTGCCCAGGGTCACACAGCTGGGAAGTATCTGAGGTCAGATTTGAACCCAGGACCTCCTGTCTCTAGGCCTGACTCTCAATCCACTGAGCTACCCAGCTGCCCTGGGCATGTCTTTTAAACTGACTCTTAACATGGCACGTGGCTTCATTTTTCTAATGGCTACCAATAAATCTTTTAAGACCCTAATATTTTAACAACCCATCATTTTATATCCACCTTATTACTTACATTGATGGTAACATTTTTCTTTCTTACAATAGTTAGGGCAGAGAGGTGGCGCAGTGGGTCTGTTGTGAGGAAGACTCATCTTCTTGAGTTCTAATCCAGCCTCAGACTTTTATTAGCTGAACCTGGGATAAGCCACTTAATCCTATTAGTCTCAGTTTTCTCATCTGTAAAATAAACTGGAGAAGGAAATGGCAAACCACTCCAGTATCTCTGCCAAGAAAACCTCAAGTGGGATCAGGAAGAGTCAGGCACAACAGAAAACAACTGAACAACAACAACAGTCAAAGAATATAAACAAACTGTTCTCAAACGGATGACCAAAAAGGATTCGCAACCACAGGAAAAATGTTTCAGAGCTCTAATAAGTGAAATTCAAATGGAAATAATCCTCAGTTTTCACCTCCTTCCAAGCAAATTGGCAAATAAAAAATGACAAAAAAAAAATAACAAGTTAATGTTGGAAAGGTTATGGAATGATAGACACATCAATGCATTGTTGGTGGAACTGTGAAATGGTACAATCATTTTGGAAAGCAATTTGGAATTATGCAAAGAAAATGAATCAATTGCTAATAATCTTTGAACCAGAGACTGTGAGCTTATACTCTGAGGAAGCTACTGATAAGAAAAAAATTCCCCATATGGTCCAAAATATTTATAGCAGTATTTTTTTTTTTGTGACAGCTAACAATTGGAAACAAAGTAGATGCCCATCAATTAGGTGATGTCTAAACAAATTATTGTACATAAATGTAACAGAATGCAACTGCACCATTTGAAATATGGGAGTCATGGATACAGAGAAGAATGAAAAGAGCTGTATTACCTGATACAAGGTGAAGTAAAGCAGAGCCAAGAAAACTATATTATAATATAATTTTTGTTATAAATAACATCATTATAAATTATAAATTTATTATGCATTATAAATAACATCAACTTATTTTTTTAAACCCTTGTACTTCGGTGTATTGTCTCATAGGTGGAAGATTGGTAAGGGTGGGCAATGCGGGTCAAGTGACTTGCCCAGGGTCACACAGCTGGGAAGTGGCTGAGGCCAGATTTGAACCTAGGACCTCCTGTCTCTAGGCCTGGCTCTCAATCCACTGAGCTACCCAGCTGCCCCCAACATCAACTTATTTTTGCTCTCATTTTACGGTTTTAGAAGCATTTCACCTGCCCAATAAGAAAATGATTTTTATAATTTTTATAAATTTTATAGTACTTTTTATAGTACTTTAAGATTTGCCAAGTTCCTTGCTTATGATATTATCTCATTTGAGCCTAACAACCTTGGAAGGTGTAATCAGTTTGCCCATTTTAGAGATAAGGAAATAAAGGCCACGAGAAGTTATATATAGACCTTCCCTGAGCTATGATTTTCCATTTAACTTGTTCCAGGGGTTGTGGGTACTTAGTCGCTTGTATTATCTTCTCTTCCTGAGCCTGCGAGCTTCTTGAGGGCAGGGACCTTGTTTTTTGCCTTTCTTTTTCCCTTTAACTCTTAGCACAGTGGCTGGCACATAGTAGGTATGTTTACTCTGCAAAAAATAAATACTGTTTGTCTACTGCTGATGGACTTCATCTACATTTTGCATTTACTATTTGTGCTCAGTGTTTCTCCAAAACGAATGTAAGCTCTTTGAGGGCAGGGAATACTTCAGTTTTATCTTTATGTCCCCCGTAGCCAGCATGCACATAACAGGACTTTGATCACCAGCCTGCAACTGGAGCCAGTGTCCTGGGTGTAAACATGGTCAAGGAGACCTTCCTGTGTTGGCTATCGGAATTGCCATTCAGTCCCTTGACCCATAGCAGGCATTTAAGCAATGCTTGAGATGGGTAGACTGATTGCTTGCCACAGTATCTTGCACATGGGACATAGCATGATATAATAGAAAGAATTCTGCAGTAGGAGTCAAAGGACTTCGGTTCCAGTCATTGTTTTGCCCCATGATATCTGAATGAGCTGGGCAAGTCATTTTACCTCAGTTTCCTCATCTGTTAGTGATGATGACTGTTGGCCATGAAGATTCTTTCAGTCTTTGATCCTGTGATTCATAAACATTATTTTATTTTATTTTATTGTAGAAAAAAAGCTAATATATGGATGAACTTCATCAAGGCAAAAATCACTTTCCAGGAATAACGTTAATTCCCATTTACCCTGTTTATATCTTATTTGTAAAGCATTATTTGCGTTTTTTTCCCCCATTAGATGAAGGGAGCAGGGGCTGGGTTGCTGTTGTGTTTTTTTTATTATTATTTGAGGTTTTTTCGTACTCTGTAAGCTTACCAACTGTGGAGCACTTAGTATATATATAACAAATGCTTGTGGCCATGCTGATTGATGTTGCAATGTTGACAGATTCCACACTGTCTACTTGTGAAGCTGATTTGAAAAAAAAAATCATCTCTGTAATAAATTATGAAAACACACCTGTTTAGAGGAGGCTACTGAGCATCTAATGGATAGAGAGATAGTCTTAGCTAAAGTTAGGAAGACCTGGGTCCAAATCCAGCTTTTGGCACACATTGGCTGGGTGACCTTGGGAAAGTCACTTAATTCCTCATTTTTCCAGGCTTTGGAACTATAAATTACAGAGGATAGCCCATCTGTACTAGAAAAGTTTCTATGTGGGAATTCTCTATAACAATAAAATCGTAGCTTGGGAACATTTCATGTTTGTAAAGCGTTTGTGTATATTTATTCATCTAAAGTAGTGGTTCCCAAACTTTTTTGGCCTACCACCCCTTTCCAGGAAAAAATATTACTTAGCCTCCTGGAAATTATTATTTTTTTAAACTTTAATAGCAATTAATAGGAAAGATCAATGCATCTGTGGTCATCACCGCTCCCCTGGATCTCTGCAGCACCCACCAGGGGGCAGTGGCGCCCACTTTGGGAATCATTGATCTAAACCCTCACAAAAGCAAAACAACAATAACTAGCATTTATATAGACATTTTAAGTTTGTAAAATACTTTGTCTATGTTATCTCATTTCTTAATTTGTTATGGTAGGCATTGTTATTATTCCCATTTTACAGATGAGATCAATGTGATTCAGAGAGAAGTGGTCACATAGCTGGACACACTACAAGATCTAGTCCAGTTGGATAGGAATCCAGCAAAATCTGTATTTCCTTCCTTCCTTCCTTCCTTCTTTCTTCCTTCCTTCCTTCCTTCCTTCCATTCTTCATTCCTTCATTCCTTCTTTCCTTCCATTCTTCCTTCCTTCTTTCCTTCCTTCTTTCCTTCTTTCCTTCCTTCCTTTTCCCCTTACCTTCTATCTTAGTATCAATTCTAAGACAGAAGAGTGGCAAGGGCTAGGCAATGAGAGTGAAGTGACCGCCCAGGGTCACAGAGGTAGGAATTGTCTGAGGTCAGATTTGAACTCAGGGTCTCCTGATTCTGGGTCTGGCACTCTATCTCACTGCGGTGTCTTGATGCCCCTGGAATCAGGATTCTAAGACTACTTCTGCAATTCTCTGGGAGTGACCCATAAGAATGGAGAAGAGGGAAATCTTCAGGTAGGGATGAAGCCAAAAGGCTGGTTTTTCTCTATTTAGCTCTAAGTCCTTACTTTCTGCTTGGTACTAAGTCTCACCACTACTCTCTTTGCTGCAGAGTATCTGATTCTGAACACTGTAGTATGAGATTCTCCAGCCAAAATGGATTGAAACAAATCTCATTGCCCAAGTCTTCCCAGTCCCATCCACCCTAAGGGCCATAGCCTGTCCTTGGGACAAAGTGGGGCAGCAGACTGAGCTCAGGGAGAAATAAGCATAAAGGAAGAGCCCATTTGTCATTTCCATTCTCAATTTGGGACTAGGACAACCTGAGTTCAATATAAACTATAATTTAAAAGGCAGCTTTTCTCTCCTTTTCATATCCATTCTAAGGTCTTCACCTGCTTTTTAAATGCTAAATTATGAGGTCATATACCTCTCCCAACACATACATACTTTCTCTCTCTCTCCCTCCCCTTCTCTCTCTCTCTCTCTCTCCCTCTCTCCCTCTCCCTCTCCCTCTCCCTCCTTCTGTCCCTCTCCCCCTTCTCTCTCCCTCTCTCTCTCTCTCCCTTTCTCTCTTTCCCTCTCCCCTTCCCTTCCCTCTGTCTGTCTCTGTCTCTCTCTCTCTCTCTCTCTCTCTCTCTCTCTCTCAGTCTCTTTCTCTCTCCAAATCAGCAAATTTCTAGAATCCTGCTTTAAAGACTAGAAACCGAGGTCCCTGGTGGAGATAAGGGTTGAGAGGGAAGGATTCTGAGTCAGAAATTTGCATCTCATCTCTGACTTGAACCATTTCATGACTCTGGAGAAATCAGTTAGCTACCTCGTGTCTCAGTTTCCCCTTTTATACATTAGGAAGGATGGATGATACCACTTCTTTAAGTCTGGTTTGTAGTGAGGCAACAGGGAAATAAGATGCCAGTTGTTTTTGAAATTTTTTGTAGCTGCATTTCTATAGGGTTTGGCTAAACTCTTTACACTGCCTGTGATCCCTACAATCCCCTTAAAGCCCTAAATAAGAATGGCCAGCCAAAGTCAGAAAACAGTGAAAGGTTCTTGAAGACTGCTGAGAAACTCTTCAGCTTTTAACCTTTGGGAACTGCATTTCCTTCTCCCTCTCTTACTCGCAATTACTTTCTCTCCTCTCTTCTCCTCTCCTCTTTGTGGCAGACATTATTAGGAGTCCTATTTTACAGATGGGGAAGCTGAGACTTGAAAATGTTAAGTAATTAACCCAGGGCGGCACAATCATTGCATGTCTGAAGCTGGGTTCTAATTTAGACTTTAGAATCAAGATTTAGAGCTGGAAGGGACCTTAAAGGCAACACAGTCCAGATCCCTTTTTCTAGAAACTGAGACATGCAGTGGTGACTTGCTCATAGTTACAAAGCTGGTAATTATCAGAGTGAAGACTTGATCTCAACCTTTCTGATGAAATAAAATCACTGGTTTAATTTGAAAAATATATTGCTTTGGGGGGCAGGTGGGTAGCTCAGTGGATTGAGAGTCAGGCCTAGAGACAGGAGGTCCTAGGTTGAAATCTGACCTCAGACACTTCCCAGATGTGTGACCCTGGGCAAGTCACTTAACCTCCTTTGTCTATCCCTTACCACTCTTTTGCCTTGGAGCCAATACACAGTATTGACTTGAAGATGGAAGGTAAGGGTTTAAAAAATAAATAAAATAAAATAAAATATATTGCTTTATCTGGGGCAGCTAGGTGGGGATTGAAGTCAAGAAGACCTGAGTTCAAATTTGACCTCAGATATTTATGAGCTGTATGAGTTTGGGCAAGTTACTTAATCCTATTTACCTCAGTTTACTCATCTGTAAAATGAGCTGGAGAAGTAAAAGGCAAATCACTGCATTATCTCCACCAAAAAAACCCTAAATGGGGTCACAAAGTGTTGGACTGACCAATAACAGCAAAATCATTTAATTTACAATGGAGATTGTCTCCAATATAAGTTCTCTGGGGACAGAGGCTGAGTTCATTTTTTCCCTTTATATTCTCAATGCCTATCACATACTAAATATGTGTGGCACTGAATTGGCCTGAAAGAAGGGTCACTCAGTCATTGTGGCAACTGGGAGAAATATAATGAGGGAAGACCATCAGAACAAAAGGCATAAATAAGATTGATTGGAAAGGAAAGGGCAGGATAAGGGAAGAGAGAGGTGACCTTGGACTGGGAAAATTGGGTTCAAGTTGTACTTCTGAGACATGCCAGCCGTGTGATCCTGTGAAGGTCACAATCTCTTCATGCTCTAGACATCTCTCTGAGTCTAAATTAGAGAGAAGAAGCCGACCTGCATTAATAGAGGGAATTTCTTCTTCCAGGAGATCCATCTACCCAGATATCACAGTCCACTGCCTGTCTGTTTGTCTTTGCCCATCACTAAATCTTTCCCTTTCTGTACACTGGCCTCCAATGTGTAAGGAAGACCAACTCGATTGGCAAATTTGAGCTAGTGATTATGATAAATTAATAGGCTATTATAACCCATTACAAGGAAATATGAAAGAAAATCAGAACAAAAGATGCAAGCTAAGAAACCATAGGATCCTAGAGCGAGAGCGATCCTAGATCTTCTAGTCCTCACAAAATTGGAGATGGTTGCATCCAGCCACTGCCATTTTACAGAGAAGGAGAAGAAGCTAAGGGATTCACTCAAGGTTATAAAGCTAGCAAGAGGCAGTGCTAGGATTTGAAACCAGGTCATCTGACTCCAAAATCAGTGTTTCCCAGACTCATGTGAGAGTGAGAAAAAAGACTGGCCAGTCATGAGATGAGAGCAAGGATTGATCATTGGTTTGCCCACATGCTTCATTGGTAACCCCCAACTTCTAAAAGAAAGCCAAGAAGATCTCCAGAATCCTGGGTGGGCCAATATGGCAAACTCGTGGAAGGGCCTGGACAGAATGGAATCATTAAAACAGAGAGGGTCAACACAAGACACTGAGGTAGCCAAGAGTTCTTCAGAGCTCCCTGTGACGCCCTTCAAAGAATTGTACATAAAAAAGTTTAAAGGAAAAATCCTGAAGCCTATTATAAATCGCTGAAACTTAGAGGTCAGAGAGACCACGTATGCTGTGTAGTCCAACTTCATTCTCCATGCAGAAAGCCCTTCTGTGACTTCTCAGACAACTGGTCTCTAGGACCCTTTAAACTCCTCTGAAGTGAAAAAGCACCACCTCAAGAGATGGGCCCAGCCTAGTGTTGGACAGCTCTAATGGATGAATTTCTTTTTTTCTTTTTTTTCATTAAAATGCCATTCTAAAATTTCTTCATATCCTTCCTACTCAGAATGAACCCTCTCTGTGCCACATAATAGACCTTCAAATATATGAAGACAGTTTTATATCCTATATTTGTTTTCATGATCTTTACATGGTCCAGGGTTCAAGGTCTTCCCTTATTCAAATCACCCTTCTCAGGACTGGTTCTGCTCTGTTTTTAGACCTAAATTCAATCCAATAAGAATTGATTAAATACCTACTATGTGTCAGAAACTGTGCTAGGCTCTGCGAAGGCAATGTCTGGAACTGAACAATATCATCCAGATATAGTTTATTACAGAAGAAAAAAGTCATTAGGAATTATATTGATGCTATGATTAAAATTATTGTCATGTCTTTTGAAAGTCCTGGACTAATACGACAGTGTAGGAACAAGTGAATAATGTCAATATTTGCCTGATCTTTTCTGTATGATAAATGAATTAGATATTGCAATTTTTAAAAAAAAAGCAAATTGACACTAGCAAATTTCCCATCCTAACCTTGGTGAGCATTGACACCCTTGAAATGTAGCCCAACCTGAAATAAAATCCGTGTTTTCACAGAAAGTGTCGAAGCTGAAAGGAACTGCAGAAAAAAAAAAATCTTCGGCGAGAGAACAGAACATTTGTTTGGAAACTTGGAATTCAAAATAATCGAATTGGAAGAAGCCTTGGAAGTAAGACTGCTGGACCTGGAAGGGACCCCACCTCATGGAATAGAATGTCAGGAAGGGCCATATATCCCAGAATATCAGAATTGGGAGGATCCTTAGAATAAGGAATATCAGAATTGGGAGGAATTTTAGAACATAGAATATCAGAAGTGGGAAGGAGCTTTGAGCAGACAATGTTAGAACTGGGAAGAACATTAGTTTAGTTTAGCTAGAAGGGGTCTTAGAATATGGAACATGAACACAGAATATTAGAGCTATAAGGGACAATTCAACATTTCTAGTTACAGTAAGGAAGGACCTGTTCTACCTCCTCAATCCACTGTATTCTCTGCACAAAAAAGGAAACTCGGGCTTCCCATTCTTATCCTATAACTTGTCAGAAATGAAGTTCAAATTTCCTTTGTGAAAAGGATAAGCCACCTCCAACATCTCCGTTTCCCATCATACACTCTGATAATCAACATCAAGGTGTCCTTGCGGTGGTTGATCAAGCGTTCTTCAATACCATCATTATACACTTATCAAGGAAATACCCAGGACGATCTTTTACCTGACCTAATTGAGAAAATGGATTAAGTGCTTCCTTATCTTTTACTTAATAACTGAAAACAGAATCTGATCTACTGCCTGTACCTGGGAATACAACATTCACCATTTTAAAGCGAAGGGAGAAATCTCCCAGATCATGGCTTATTTCATTCCTAATTGGATGCAACAAATTAGAACTGGCTGAATTTATGGTTACTTAGACACACCGAAAGGGGAGAATAAAAGGATATAATCCTTACAATGAAATGAATCTTCAATTTTTTTTCAAGCTAGGAAGAGAAAAGAGGTCATCTAGTCCAACTTGTTCATTTTACAGATGAGAAAACTGAGACCTATTGGGGTCAAGTCACTCAGTTGGAATGTTAGGATTTGAACCCAAGTCCTTTGATTCTCAATATAACACATTGCATAGTGCAGGCTACATAGTCAAACAAAGTCAACAAATATTCATAAAATGTCTGCTGTGAAGCAGGTACTAAAGGCAAAAGCTGGCACCTGCTCTCTCGGAGCACAGTCTAATGGAGGAAATGACTTCTAACAATTAGGTGCAAACACGTTATAGGGGAAAGCAGTAGCCTCAAGGGGATTCAGGAAAGGTTTCCTAATAAAGGTGAGATTTTAGCTGGCACTTTGAGGAGGCTACGGAAGCCAACAAGCAGAGACGAGGGGGAAGAGAATCCTTTTTTTTTTTTAAAATATCCTTTACTTTATATCTTAGTAAGACAGAAGGGCAAGGGATAGGCAAATGAGGTGAAGTGACTTTTCCAGGCTCACATGGCTAGGAAATATTTGAGACTATATTTGGACCCAAGTCTTCCTGATGCCAGGCTTGGTGCTACTAAGCCATCTACTGAGACACCTAGCTGCCCCAAGAACATAGATTCTTTTTTAAAAAAAACAAAAAACCTTATCTTCTGTCTTAGAATCCATACTAAGTATTATTTCCAAGGCAGAAGAGCAGTAAGAGCTAGGCAATTGTTAAATGACTTTCCCAGTGTAACACAGCTAGGAAGTATCTGAGACCAGATTTGAACTCAGTACCTCTCATCTCCAGGCCTGGCTCTCTATCCACTGAACCACCTAGCCAACCTAAGAGCATAGACTTTTAATAAATGCTTGCTGACTTGACTTAACTTGAGGAGAGGTCTGTAGGCTTCATCAGACTGCTAAAGAGTTCTGTGGTACAGAAAAGGCTATGAACCACTAGAGATGATCGATAAGATCTGCCCCTTCTTTCTTTGATAGGTGGTGATCTTAAACGACGTCTTGACACCTCTGGCATTTTCAGAAGAAGAGGCATCCTTTGCTCTCCTTCTTTAATCAAAGTAACCTCAAAGAGCAAAGAGATTTATGCCAGACTCCCTGGCCTTGGCATACCACTTCCTTCTGAAGCACCACGTCGTCGTAATTTCAAGTCTCAAGGGGAGGGACAGAACACCACAAAGGACGAGGCAGACAGGGCAGACGTCCAGTCTGACACCCTCTGGCTCCATCATTCCCATTCCACTTCGGAGGGTCACGATGAGTCCCAGACTTTCATGAAATGTTTATTGAGCCTTTGCTCTGTGCCCTCCCTCCGTCCATGATTTGTGGCTGGGTCTTCTTGGAGACGTTTCAGTTCCCAGATGACTCAAGGTCAGCTCTCTCCATATGGATGGGGATAGCAGGACTCTGGCTGCAGCCAGACACGTAAAGCCGAATGAGGCCGATGATGCTGATAACATGACAAGACCCAGTGGGCAAATTTTGTTACTGCCCAGGATTCCCCAACTTCAAAGTCAGATTTCTATCCACTAAACAAAGACATTTACCATTCTAATTCACTTAGTAAATGAAAGAAACTACAACTATGAAATTAATGTAATTTATCTAAAAGGCCAGGGGCAGATTCAGGACTTGAACTCAGCTCTTTGGACTCCTGGTCCAGAGCACTATGAAATATATCCCAGGTATTCAGATGTCCCACTGTGGTGAGATTATAGGATAAAAATGGCTCATAATCCTCTAATCCATTGAATGAAATGAGATCTAATGACATCATTTTAGAGGAAAGGAAATTAAGGGCACAAGAAGGAATAGAATCAGCTCAAGTACAAATAAAATCTGGGACTAGGACCCAGATGTTGGATTTTTGTAGAATGCCAACTTGAAAGGGATCTTAGAAATTCCTCAGTTGTCCCTTCATGTTAGAGATTTTGGTAACTAAATGTTATACTGGATAGAGTATGGTATGTTGAGTCAGGAAGACCTGAGTTCTAATCTTGCCTCTGTCATTAGTTAGCTATATGATCCTAGGAAAGTCATTTAACCTCTTTATGACTTGGTTGTTTTATTTTTTTAATCTGTAAGATGGGAATAATTTAAACATCTATTTCCTGGAGTTGTCATGAGGTTCAAATTATATATATATATGTATATATATGTATATATGTATATATATATATGTATATAAAATTTAAAGTGCTATATAAATACTATTACTATATTATGTTATTATTCTTATACCCATACCTTATGTCTTACAATCAATACTGAGTATTAGTTCCTAGACAGAAGAGTAGTAAGAGCTAGGCATTTGGAGCTAAGAGACTTGGCTACCATCATACATCTAGGAAGTGTCAGAGACCAGATTTGAACCAAGGACCAACTGTCTCCAGGTTTGGCTCTCTGTCCACTGAGTCACCTTGCTGTCCCTGTTTTTAGTAGAGATGGGGGGTAGGTCTAGGCTGCAATCCGGTCTCCTCTCACTGAGATTTGTCTTCTTTTTACTATATCAGAAGGTTCTGCATTTATGCAATAAGAACTCTCCTGAATCCCACTGTTAGGGGAAAGCCTGTGGTACTGGATATGAGGAAGATACGAAGATGAATGGAGCCCAGTCCTTGGTCTCTGAGGGTTTCTGAATATAACTTTTATTTTCTCTTGCTTTTGTCAGCTAACAAAAATTTACTCTCTCCTTTGCCCCATTAAAATATACAGAACCAATATGGATAGTTAAATAAAACTAATTTTTGC